>NW_025728376.1:0-338497 GCF_021461385.2 Schistocerca piceifrons | reverse complement strand
ACAATGCCGACTTAAGTACAAGAGGACTGACTCTTCTTACTGTCTAAGTTTGAACCATTTCTGTGACACTAGATATAGATTCCGATGCTTCACTGCAGGTTTACTGTATCCCTCTTACCTTCCTATTGAAGATGAAACACGGAAATTGCATCGGAATTAAATACAAAAAGCACAATGCCGACTTAAGTACAAGAAGACTGACTCTTCTTACTGTCTATGTTTGAACAATTCCTGTGACACTAGTTAAACATTCCGATGCTTCACTTCAGGTTTACTGTATCCCTATGACCTTCCTATTGAAGATGAAACACAGAAATTGCATCAGAATTAAATATAAAAGGCACAATGCCGACTTAAGTACAAGAAGACTGGCTCTTCTTGCTGTCTATGTTTTGAACCATTTCTGTGACACTAGTTATACTTTCCGATGCTTCACTTCAGGTTTACTGTATCCCTTGGACCTTATTATTGACGATGAAACACAGAAATTGCATTGGAATTAAATACAAAAGCCACAATGCCGACTTAAGTACAGGAAGGAAGACTCTTCCTACTGTCTATGTTTTGAACCATTCCTGTGGCACTAGTTATAGATTCCGATGCTTCACATCAGGTTTACTGTATCCCTCTGTCCATCCTATTTAAGATGAAACACAGAAATTGCATTGGAATTAAATACAAAAGGCACAATGCCGACTTAGGTACAAGAAGACTGACACTTCTTACTGTCTATGTTTTGAACCATTCCTCTGACACTAGTTATAGATTCCGATGCTTCACTTCAGGTTTACAGTATCCCTTGGACCTTCTTATTGACGACGAAACACAGAAATTGCATCGGAATTAAATAGAAATGGTACAATGCCGACTTGAGTACAAGAAGTCTGACTCATCATACTGTCTATGTTTTGAACCATTCCTGTGACACTAGTTGTAGATTCCGATGCTTCACTTCAGGTTTACTGTATCCCTCTGACCTTCATGTTGACGATGAACCACAGAAATTGCATCGGAATTAAATACAAAAGGCACAATGCCGACTTAAGTACAAGATGAATGACTCTTCCTACTGTCTATGTTTTTAACCGTCCCTGTGACATTATTTATAGATTCCGATGCTTCACTTCAGGTTTACTGTATCTCCTGACCTTCCTATTGAAGATGAAACACAGAAATTGCATCGGAATGAAGTACAAAAGGCACAATGCTGACTTATGTACAAGAAGACTGACTCTTCCTACTGTCTATGTTTTGAACCATTCCTCTGACACTAGTTATAGATTCCGATGCTTCACTTCAGGTTTACTGTATCCCTCTGACCTTCCTATTGAAGATGAAACAAAGAAATTTCATGGGAGTTAATTACAGAAGGCACAATGCCGACTTAAGTACAAGAAGACTGACTCTTCTTACTGTCTAGGTTTGAACAACTCCTGTGGCACTAATTACAGATTCCGATGATTCACTTCAGGTTTACTGTATCCCTTGAACCTTCTTTTTGACGATGAAACACAGAAATTGCATCGGAATTAAATACAAAAGGCACAATGCCGACTTAAGTACAAGAAGAATGACTCATCCTACTGTCTATGTTTTGAACCACTCCTGTGGCACTAGTTATAGATTCCGATCCTTCACTTCAGGTTTACTGTATCCCTCTGACCTTCCTATTGAAGATGAAACACAGTAATAGCATCGGAATTAAAAACAAAAGGCACAATGCAGACTTAAGTACAATGAGACATACTCTTCCTACTGTCTATGCTTTGAACCATTCCTCTGACACTAGTTATAGATTCCGATGCATCACTTCAGGTTTACTGTATCCCTCTGACCTTCTTATTGACGATGAAACACAGAAATAGCATCGGAATTAAATACAAAAGGCACAATGCCGACTTAAGTACAAGAAGACTGACTCTTCCTACTGTCTATGTTTTGAACCATTCCTGTGACACTAGTTATACATTCCGATGCTTCACTTCAGGTTTACTGTATCCCTTGGACCTTCTTATTAACGACGAAACACAGAAATAGCATCGGAATTAAATACAAAAGGCACAATGCCGACTTAAGTACAAGAAGACTGACTCTTCCTACTCTCTATGTTTTGAACCATTCCTGTGACACTAGTTATAGATTCCGATGCTTCACTTCAGGTTTACTGTATCCCTCCGAACTTCTTATTGACGATGAAACACAGAAATTGCATCGGAATTAAATACAAAAGGCACAATGCCGACTTCAGTACTAGAATACTGACTCTTCTTACTGTCTATTTTTTGAACCATTCCTGTGACACTAGTTATTGATTCCGATGCTTCACTTCAGGTTTACTGTATCCCTCTGACCTTTCTATTGAGGATGAAACACAGAAATAGCATCGGAATTAAATACAAAAGGCACAATGCCGAGTTAAGTACAAGACGACTGACTCTTTTTACTGTCTATGTTTGAACAATTCCTGTGACACTAGTTATAGATTCCGATGATTCACTTCAGGTTTACTGTATCCCTCTGACCGTCTTATTGACGATGAAACACAGAAATTGCATCGGAATTAAATAGAAAAGGCACAATGCCAACTAAAGTACAAAAACAATGACTCTTCCTACTGTCTATGTTTTGAACCATTCCATTGACACTAGTTATAGATTCCGATGCTTAACTTCAGGTTTACTGTATCCCTCTGACCTTCTTATTGACAATGAAACACAGAAATTGCTTCGGAAATAAATACAGAAGGCACAATGCCGACTCAACTAGAAGAAGACGGACTCTTCCTACTGTCTATGTTTTGAACGATTCCTGTGGCACTAGTTATACATTCCGATGCTTCACTTCAGGTTTACTGTATCCCTCTGACCTTCTTATTGACGATGAAACACAGAAATTGCATCGGAATTTATTAGAAAAGGCACAATACCGACTTAAGTACAAGAAGACTGACTCTTCTTACTGACTATGTTTTGAACCATTTCTGTGTCACTAGTTATAGATTCCGATACTTCACTTCAGGTTTACTGTATCCCTTGGACCTTCTTATTGACGATGAAATACAGAAATTGCATCGGAATTAAATAAAAAGGCACAATGCCGAATTAAGTACAAGAAGACTCACTCTTCTTACTGACTATGTTTTGAACCATTCCTGTGACACTAGTTATAGATCCCGATGCTTCACTTCAGGTTTACTGTATCCCTCTGACCTTCTTATTGACGATGAAACACAGAAATTGCATCGGAATGAAATACAAAAGGCACAATGCCGTCATAAGTACAAGAAGACTTAATTTTCCTACTCTCCATGTTTTGAACCATTCCTGTGACACTAGTTATAGATTCCGATGCTTCACTTCAGGTTTACTGTGTCCCTCTGACCTTCTTATTGACGATGAAACACAGAAATAGCATCGGAATTAAATACAAAAGGCACATTGCCGACTTAAGTACAAGAGGACTGTCTCTTCCTACTGTCTATGTTTTGAACCATTCGTGTGACACTAGTTATAGATTCCGATGCTTCACTTCAGGTTTACTGTATCCCTCTGACCTTCTTATTGACGATGAACCACAGAAATTGCATCGGAATTAAATACAAAAGGCACAAAGCCGACTTAAGTACAGGATGGATACTCTTCCTACTGTCTAAGTTTTGAACCATTCCTCTGACACTAGTTATACATTCCGATGTTTCACTTCAGGTTTACTGTATCCCTCTGACCTTCTTATTGACGATGAAACACAGAAATTGCATCGGAATTAAATAGAAAATGCACAATGCCGACTTAAGTACAAGAATACTGACCCTTCCTATTGTCTATGTTTTGAACCATTCCTGTGACACTAGTTATAGATTCCGATGCTTCACTTCAGGTTTACTGTATCCCTCTGACCTTCCTATTGAACATGAAACACAGAAATTGCATCGGAATTGAATACAAAAGGCACAATGCCGACTTAAGTACAAGAAGATTGACTCCTCCTACTCTCTATGTTTTGAACCATTCCTCTGACACTAGTTATACATTCCGATGCTTCACTGCAGGTTGTCTGTATCCCTTGGACCTTCTTATTGACGATAAAACACAGAAATTGCATCGGAATTACATACAAAAGACACAATGCGACTTAAGTACAAGAAGACTGACTCTTCCTACTGTCTATGTTTCGAACCATTCCTGTGACACTAGTAATAGATTGCGATGCTTCACTTCAGGCTTACTGTATCCCTCTGACCTTCTTATTGACGATGAAACACAGAAATTGGATCGGAATTAAATAGAAAAGACACAATGCCGACTTAAGTACAAGAATACTGACTCTTCTTACTGTCTATGATTTAAACCATTCCTGTGGCACTAGTTATACGTTCCGATGCTTCACTTCGAGTTTTCTGTATCCCTTGGACCTTCTTATTGACGATGAAACACAGAAATTGCATCGGAATTAAATACAAAAGGCACAAAGCGACTTAAGTACAAGAAGACTGACTCTTTCTACTGTCTATGTTTAGAACCATTCCTGTGACACTAGTTATACATTCCGATGCTTCACTTCAGGTTTACTGTATCCCTTGGACCTTCTTATTGCCGATGAAACACAGAAATTGCATCGGAATTAAATACAATAGGCACATGCCGACTTAAGTACAAGAAGACTGACTCTTCCTACTGTCTACGTTTTGAACCATTCCTGTGACACTAATTATAAATTCCGATGCTTCACTTCAGGTTTACTGTATCCCTCTGACCTTCTTATTGACGATGAAACACCGAAATTGCATCGGAATTGATTACAAAAGGCACAATGCCGACTTAAGTGCAAGTGGACTGACTTTTATTTCTCTCTATGTTTTGAACCATTCCTGTGACACTAGTTATAGATTCCGATGCTTCACTTCAGGTTAACTGTATCCCTCTGTCCATCCTATTGAAGATGAAACACAGAAATTGCATTGGAATTAAATACAAAAGGCACAATGCCGACTTAGGTACAAGAAGACTGACTCTTCTTATTGTCTATGTTTTGAACCATTCCTCTGACACTAGTTATAGATTCCGATGCTTCACTTCAGGTTTACAGTATCCCTTGGACCTTCTTATTGACGACGAAACACAGAAATTGCATCGGAATTGAATAGAAAAGGCACAATGCCGACTTAAGTACAAGAAGACTGACTCTTCCAACTGTCTATGCTTTGAACCATTCCCGTGACACTAGTTACACATTCCGATGCTTCACTTCAGGTTTACTGTATCCCTTGGACCTTCTTATTGACGATGAAACACAGAAATTGCATCGGAATTAAATAGAAAAGGCACAATGCCGACTTAAGTACAAGAGGACTGACTCTTCTTACTGTCTAAGTTTGAACCATTTCTGTGACACTAGATATAGATTCCGATGCTTCACTGCAGGTTTACGGTATCCCTCTTACCTTCCTATTGAAGATGAAACACGGAAATTGCATCGGAATTAAATACAAAAAGCACAATGCCGACTTAAGGACAAGAAGACTGACTCCTCTTACTGTCTATGTTGAACAATTCCTGTGACACTAGTTAAACATTCCGATGCTTCACTTCAGGTTTACTGTATCCCTATGACCTTCCTATTGAAGATGAAACACAGAAATTGCATCAGAATTAAATATAAAAGGCACAATGCCGATTTAAGTACAAGAAGACTGGCTCTTCTTACTGTCTATGTTTTGAACCATTTCTGTGACACTAGTTATACTTTCCGATGCTTCACTTCAGGTTTACTGTATCCCTTGGACCTTCTTATTGACGATGAAACACAGAAATTGCATTGGAATTAAATACAAAAGCCACAATGCCGACTTAAGTACAGGAAGGAAGACTCTTCCTACTGTCTATGTTTTGAACCATTCCTGTGACACTAGTTATAGATTCCGATGCTTCACATCAGGTTTACTGTATCCCTCTGTCCATCCTATTGAAGATGAAACACAGAAATTGCATTGGAATTAAATACAAAAGGCACAATGCCGACTTAGGTACAAGAAGACTGACTCTTCTTACTGTCTATGTTTTGAACCATTCCTCTGACACTAGTTATAGATTCCGATGCTTCACTCCAGGTTTACAGTATCCCTTGGACCTTCTTATTGACGACGAAACACAGAAATTGCATCGGAATTAAATAGAAATGGTACAATGCCGACTTGAGTACAAGAAGACTGACTCATCATACTGTCTATGTTTTGAACCATTCCTGTGACACTAGTTCTAGATTCCGATGCTTCACTTCAGGTTTACTGTATCCCTCTGACCTTCATGTTGACGATGAACCACAGAAATTGCATCGGAATTAAATACAAAAGGCACAATGCCGACTTAAGTACAAGATGAATGACTCTTCCTACTGTCTATGTTTTTAACCGTTCCTGTGACATTATTTATAGATTCCGATGCTTCACTTCAGGTTTACTGTATCTCCTGACCTTCCTATTGAAGATGAAACACAGAAATTGCATCGGAATGAAGTACAAAAGGCACAATGCCGACTTATGTACAAGAAGACTGACTCTTCCTACTATCTATGTTTTGAACCATTCCTCTGACACTAGTTATAGATTCCGATGCTTCACTTCAGGTTTACTGTATTCCTCTGACATTCTCTTTGACGATGAAACACAGAAATTGCATCGGAATTAAATACAAAAGGCACAATGCCGACATAAGTACAAGAAGACTGACTATTATTACTCTCTATGTTTTGTACCATTCCTGTGACACTAGTTGTAGATTCCGATGCTTCACGTCAGGTATACTGTATCCCTTGGACCTTCTTATTGACGATGAAATACAGAAATTGCATCGGAATTAAATACGAAAGGCACAATGCCGACTTAAGTACAAGAGGACTGACTCTTCTTACTCTCTGTGTTTTGAAACATACCTTTGACACTAGTTATAGATTCCGATGCTTCACTTCAGGTTTACTGTATCCCTTGGACCTTCTTATTGACGACGAAACACAGAAATTGCATCGGAATTAAATAGAAAAGGCACAATGCCGACTTAAGTACAAGAGGACTGACTCTTCCTACTGTCTATGTTTTGAACCATTCCTGTGACACTAGTTATAGATTCTGATGCCTCACTTCAGGTTTACTGTGTCCCTTGGACCTTCTTATTGACGACGAAACACAGAAATTGCATCGGAATTAAATAGAAAAGGCACAATGCCGACTTAAGTACAAGAAGAATGACTCTTCCTACTGTCTATGTTTTGAACCATTCCTGTGACACTAGTTATAGATTCCGATGCTTCACTTCAGGTTTACTGTACAACTCTGACCTTGTTATTGATGATGAAACACTGAAATTGCATCGCAAATAAATACAAAAGGCACAACGCCGACTCAAGTACAAGAAGACTGACTCTTCCAACTGTCTATGCTTTGAACCATTCCCGTGACACTAGTTGCACATTCCGATGCTTCACTTCAGGTTTACTGTATCCCTTGGACCTCCTTATTGACGATGAAACACAGAAATTGCATCGGAATTAAATACAAAAGGCACAATGCCGACTTAAGTACAAGAAGAATGACTCATCCTACTGTCTATGTTTCGAACCACTCCTGTGGCACTAGTTATAGATTCCGATGCTTCACTTCAGGTTTACTGTATCCCTCTGACCTTCTTATTGACGATGAACCACAGAAATTGCATCTGAATTAAATACAAAAGGCACAAATCCGACTTAAGTACAGGATGGATACTCTTCCTACTGTCTAAGTTTTGAACCATTCCTCTGACACTAGTTATAGATTCCGATGTTTCACTTCAGGTTTACTGTATCCCTCTGACCTTCTTATTGACGATGAAACACAGAAATTGCATCGGAATTAAATAGAAAATGCACAATGCCGACTTAAGTACAAGAATACTGACCCTTCCTATTGTCTATGTTTTGAACCATTCCTGTGACACTAGTTATAGATTCCGATGCTTCACATCAGGTTTACTGTACCCCTCTGACCTTCCTATTGAAGATGAAACACAGAAATTGCATCGGAATTGAATACAAAAGGCACAATGCCGACTTAAGTACAAGAAGATTGACTCCTCCTACTCTCTATGTTTTGAACCATTCCTGTGACACTAGTTATACATTCCGATGCTTCTCTTCAGGTTTACTGTATCCCTTGGACCTTCTTATTGCCGATGAAACACAGAAATTGCATCGGAATTAAATACAATAGGCACATGCCGACTTAAGTACAAGAAGACTGACTCTTCCTACTGTCTACGTTTTGAACCATTCCTGTGACACTAATTATAAAATCCGATGCTTCACTTCAGGTTTAATGTATCCCTCTGACCTTCTTATTGACGATGAAACACAGAAATTGCATCGGAATTGATTACAAAAGGCACAATGCCGACTTAAGTGCAAGTGGACTGACTTTTATTTCTCTCTATGTTTTGAACCATTCCTGTGACACTAGTTATAGATTCCGATGCTTCACTTCAGGTTAACTGTATCCCTTGGACCTTCTTATTGACGATGAAACATAGAAATTGCAACCGAATTACATACAAAAGGCACAATGCCGACTGATGTACAAGAAGACTGACACATCTTACTGTCTATGTTTTGAACCATTCCTCTGACACTAGTTATGGTTTCCGATGCTTCACTTCAGGTTTACTGTATCCCTTGGACCTTCTTTTTGACGTTGAAACACAGAAATTGCATCGGAATTGAATAGAAAAGGCACAATGCCGACTTAAGTACAAGAAGACTGACTCTTCCAACTGTCTATGCTTTGAACCATTCCCGTGACACTAGTTACACATTCCGATGCTTCACTTCAGGTTTACTGTATCCCTTGGACCTTCTTATTGACGATGAAACACAGAAATTGCATCGGAATTAAATAGAAAATGCACAATGCCGACTTAAGTACAAGAGGACTGACTCTTCCAACTGTCTATGCATTGAACCAATCCCGTGACACTAGTTACACATTCCGATGCTTCACTTCAGGTTTACAGTATCCCTTGGACCTTCTTATTGACGACGAATCACAGAAATTGCATCGGAATTAAATAGAAATGGTACAATGCCGACTTGAGTACAAGAAGACTGACTCATCATACTGTCTATGTTTTGAACCATTCCTGTGACACTAGTTGTAGATTCCGATGCTTCACTTCAGGTTTACTGTATCCCTCTGACCTTCATGTTGACGATGAACCACAGAAATTGCATCGGAATTAAATACAAAAGGCACGATGCCGACTTAAGTACAAGATGAATGACTCTTCCTACTGTCTATGTTTTTAACCATTCCTGTGACATTATTTATAGATTCCGATGCTTCACTTCAGGTTTACTGTATCTCCTGACCTTCCTATTGAAGATGAAACACAGAAATTGCATCGGAATGAAATACAAAAGGCACAATGCCGACTTAAGTACAAGAAGACTGACTCTTCCTACTGTCTATGTTTTGAACCATTCCTCTGACACTAGTTATAGATTCCGATGCTTCACTTCAGGTTTACTGTATCCCTCTGACATTCTCTTTGACGATGAAACACAGAAATTGCATCGGAATTAAATACAAAATTCACAATGCTGACATAAGTACAAGAAGACTGACTATTATTACTCTCTATGTTTTGTACCATTCCTGTGACACTAGTTGTAGATTCCGATGCTTCACGACAGGTATACTGTATCCCTTGGACCTTCTTATTGACGATGAAATACAGAAATTGCATCGGAATTAAATACGAAAGGCACAATGCCGGCTTAAGTACAAGAGGACTGACTCTTCTTACTCTCTGTGTTTTGAAACATACCTTTGACACTAGTTATAGATTCCGATGCTTCACTTCAGGTTTACTGTATCCCTTGGACCTTCGTATTGACGACGAAACACAGAAATTGCATCGGAATTAAATAGAAAAGGCACAATGCCGACTTAAGTACAAGAAGACTGACTCTTCCTACTGTCTATGTTTTGAACCATTCCTGTGACACTAGTTACACATTCCGATGCTTCACTTCAGGTTTACTGTATCCCTTGGACCTCCTTATTGACGATGAAACACAGAAATTGCATCGGAATTAAATACAAAAGGCACAATGCCGACTTAAGTACAAGAAGAATGACTCATCCTACTGTCTATGTTTCGAACCACTCCTGTGGCACTAGTTATAGATTCCGATGCTTCACTTCAGGTTTACTGTATCCCTCTGACATTCTCTTTGACGATGAAACACAGAAATTGCATCGGAATTAAATACAAAAGGCACAATGCCGGCATAAGTACAAGAAGACTGACTATTATTACTCTCTATGTTTTGTACCATTCCTGTGACACTAGTTGTAGATTCCGATGCTTCACGTCAGGTATACTGTATCCCTTGGACCTCCTTATTGACGATGAAATACAGAAATTGCATCGGAATTAAATACGAAAGGCACAATGCCGACTTAAGTACAAGAGGACTGACTCTTCTTACTCTCTGTGTTTTGAAACATACCTTTGGCACTAGTTATAGATTCCGATGCGTCACTTCAGGTTTACTGTATACCTTGGACCTTCTTATTGACGATGAACCACAGAAATTGCATCGGAATTAAATACAAAAGGCACAAATCCGACTTAAGTACAGGATGGATACTCTTCCTACTGTCTAAGTTTTGAACCATTCCTCTGACACTAGTTATAGATTCCGATGTTTCACTTCAGGTTTACTGTATCCCTCTGACCTTCTTATTGACGATGAAACACAGAAATTGCATCGGAATTAAATAGAAAATGCACAATGCCGACTTAAGTACAAGAATACTGACCCTTCCTATTGTCTATGTTTTGAACCATTCCTGTGACACTAGTTATAGATTCCGATGCTTCACTTCAGGTTTACTGTATCCCTCTGACCTTCCTATTGAAGATGAAACACAGAAATTGCATCGGAATTGAATACAAAAGGCACAATGCCGACTTAAGTACAAGAAAATTGACTCCTCCTACTCTCTATGTTTTGAACCATTCCTCTGACACTAGTTATACATTCCGATGCTTCACTGCAGGTTGTCTGTATCCCTTGGACCTTCTTATTGACGATAAAACACAGAAATTGCATCGGAATTACATACAAAAGGCACAATGCGACTTAAGTACAAGAAGACTGACTCTTCCTACTGTCTATGTTTCGAACCATTCCTGTGACACTAGTAATAGATTGCGTTGCTTCACTTCAGGCTTACTGTATCCCTCTGACCTTCTTATTGACGATGAAACACAGAAATTAGATCGGAATTAAATAGAAAAGACACAATGCCGACTTAAGTACAAGAATACTGACTCTTCTTACTGTCTATGATTTAAACCATTCCTGTGACACTAGTTATACGTTCCGATGCTTCACTTCGAGTTTTCTGTATCCCTTGGACCTTCTTATTGGACGATGAAACACAGAAATTGCATCGGAATTAAATACAAAAGGCACAAAGCGACTTAAGTACATGAAGACTGACTCTTCCTACTGTCTATGTTTAGAACCATTCCTGTGACACTAGTTATACATTCCGATGCTTCACTTCAGGTTTACTGTATCCCTTGGACCTTCTTATTGCCGATGAAACACAGATATTGGATCGGAATTAAATACAATAGGCACATGCCGACTTAAGTACAAGAAAACTGACTCTTCCTACTGTCTACGTTTTGAACCATTCCTGTGACACTAATTATAAATTCCGATGCTTCACTTCAGGTTTACTCTATCCCTCTGACCTTCTTATTGACGATGAAACACAGAAATTGCATCGGAATTGATTACAAAAGGCACAATGCCGACTTAAGTGCAAGTGGACTGACTTTCATTTCTCTCTATGTTTTGAACCATTCCTGTGACACTAGTTATAGATTCCGATGCTTCACTTCAGGTTAACTGTATCCCTTGGACCTTCTTATTGACGATGAAACACAGAAATTGCAACCGAATTACATACAAAAGGCACAATGCCGACTGATGTACAAGAAGACTGACTCTTCTAACTGTCTATGTTTGTACCATTCCCGTGACACTAGTTACACATTCCGATGCTTCACTTCAGGTTTACTGTATCCCTTGGACCTTCTTATTGACGATGAAACACAGAAATTGCATCGGAATTAAATACAAAAGGCACAATGCCGACTTAAGTACAAGAGGACTGACTCTTCTTACTGTCTAAGTTTGAACCATTCCTGTGACACTAGTTACACATTCCGATGCTTCACTTCAGGTTTACTGTATCCCTATGACCTTCCTATTGAAGATGAAACACAGAAATTGCATCAGAATTAAATATTAAATGCACAATGCCGACTTAAGTACAAGAAGACTGGCTCTTCTTACTGTCTATGTTTTGAACCATATCTGTGACACTAGTTATACTTTCCGATGCTTCACTTCAGGTTTACTGTATCCCTTGGACCTTCTTATTGACGATGAAACACAGAAATTGCATTGGAATTAAATACAAAAGCCACAATGCCGACTTAAGTACAGGAAGGAAGACTCTTCCTACTGTCTATGTTTTGAACCATTCCTGTGACACTAGTTATAGATTCCGATGCTTCACATCAGGTTTACTGTATCCCTCTGTCCATCCTATTGAAGATGAAACTCAGAAATTGCATTGGAATTAAATACAAAAGGCACAATGCCGACTTAGGTACAAGAAGACTGACTCTTCTTACTGTCTAAGTTTTGAACCATTCCTCTGACACTAGTTATAGATTCCGATGCTTCACTTCAGGTTTACAGTATCCCTTGGACCTTCTTATTGACGACGAAACACAGAAATTGCATCGGAATTAAATAGAAATGGTACAATGCCGACTTGAGTACAAGAAGACTGACTCATCATACTGTCTATGTTTTGAACCATTCCTGTGACACTGGTTGTAGATTCCGATGCTTCACTTCAGGTTTACTGTATCCCTCTGACCTTCATGTTGACGATGAACCACAGAAATTGCATCGGAATTAAATACAAAAGGCACAATGCCGACTTAAGTACAAGATGAATGACTCTTCCTACTGTCTATGTTTTTAACCATTCCTGTGACATTATTTATAGATTCCGATGCTTCACTTCAGGTTTACTGTATCTCCTGACCTTCCTATTGAAGATGAAACACAGAAATTGCATCGGAATGAAATACAAAAGGCACAATGCCGACTTAAGTACAAGAAGACTGACTCTTCCTACTGTCTATGTTTTGAACCATTCCTGTGACACTAGTTATAGATTCTGATGCCTCACTTCAGGTTTACTGTATCCCTTGGACCTTCTTATTGACGACGAAACACAGAAATTGCATCGGAATTAAATAGAAAAGGCACAATGCCGACATAAGTACAAGAAGAATGACTCTTCCTACTGTCTATGTTTTGAACCATTCCTGTGACACTAGTTATAGATTCCGATGCTTCACTTCAGGTTTACTGTACCCCTCTGACCTTGTTATTGATGATGAAACACTGAAATTGCATCGCAAATAAATACAAAAGGCACAACGCCGACTCAAGTACAAGAAGAGTGACTCTTCCAACTGTCTATGCTTTGAACCATTCCCGTGACACTAGTTACACATTCCGATGCTTCACTTCAGGTTTACTGTATCCCTTGGACCTCCTTATTGACGATGAAACACAGAAATTGCATCGGAATTAAATACAAAAGGCACAATGCCGACTTAAGTACAAGAAGAATGACTCATCCTACTGTCTATGTTTCGAACCACTCCTGTGGCACTAGTTATAGATTCCGATCCTTCACTTCAGGTTTACTGTATCCCTCAGATCTTCCTATTGAAGATGAAACACAGTAATAGCATCGGAATTAAAAACAAAAGGCACAATGCCGACTTAAGTTAAATAAGACTGACTCTTCCTATGTCTATGCTTTGAACCATTCCTCTGACACTAGTTATAGATTCCGATGCATCACTTCAGGTTTACTGTATCCCTCTGACCTTCTTATTGACGATGAAACACAGAAATAGCATCGGAATTAAATACAAAAGGCACAATGCCGACTTAAGTACAAGAAGACTGACTCTTCCTACTGTCTATGTTTTGAACCATTCCTGTGACACTAGTTATTCATTCCGAAGCTTCACTTCAGGTTTACTGTATCCCTTGGACCTTCTTATTGACGACGAAACTCAGAAATAGCATCGGAATTAAATACAAAAGGCACAATGCCGACTTAAGTACAAGAAGACTGACTCTTCCTACTGTCTATGTTTTGAACCATTCCTGTGACACTAGTTATACATTCCGATGCTTCACTTCAGGTTTACTGTATCCCTCCGAACTTCTTATTGACGATGAAACACAGAAATTGCATCGGAATTAAATACAAAAGGCACAATGCCGACTTCAGTACCAGAATACTGACTCTTCTTACTGTCTATCTTTTGAACCATTCCTGTGACACTAGTTATTGATTCCGATGCTTCACTTCAGGTTTACTGTATTCCTCTGACCTTCCTATTGAGGATGAAACACAGAAATTGCATCGGATTTAAATACAAAAGGCACAATGCCGACTTAAGTACAAGACGACTGACTCTTTTTACTGTCTATGTTTGAACAATTCCTGTGACACTAGTTATAGATTCCGATGATTCACTTCAGGTTTACTGTATCCCTCTGACCGTCTTATTGACGATGAAACACAGAAATTGCGTCGGAATTAAATACAATAGGCACAATGCCGACTTAAGTACAAGAAGACTGACTCTTCCTACTGTCTACGATTTGAACCATTCCTGTGACACTAATTATAAATTCCGATGCTTCACTTCAGGTTTACTGTATCCCTCTGACCTTCTTATTGACGAATAAACACAGAAATTGCATCGGAATTGATTACAAAAGGCACAATGCCGACTTAAGTGCAAGTGGACTGACTTTTATTTCTCTCTATGTTTTGAACCATTCCTGTGACACTAGTTATAGATTCCGATGCTTCACTTCAGGTTTACTGTATTCCTTGGACCTTCTTATTGACGACGAAACACAGAAACTGCATCGGAATCAATTAGAAAGGCACAATGCCGACTTAAGTACATGAAGACTGACTCTTATTTCTCTCTATGTTTTGAACCATTCCTGTGACACTAGTTATAGATTCCGATGCTTCACTTCAGGTTTACTGTATCCCTCTGACCTACTAATTGACGATGAAACACAGAAATTGCATCGGAATTAGATACAAAAAGCACAATGCCGACTTCAGTACAAGAGGACTGACTCTTCTTACTCTCCGTGTTTCGAAACATACCTTTGACACTAGTTATAGATTCCGATGCTTCTCTTCAGGTTTACTGTATCCCTTGGACCTCCTTATTGACCACGAAACACAGAAATTAAATTGAAAAGGCACAATGCCTACTTAAGTACAAGAAGACTGACCCTTCCTAATGTCTATGTTTTGAACCATTCCTGTGACACTAGTAATAGATTCCGATGCCACACTTCAGGTTTACTGTATCCCTCTGACCTTCTTATTGACGATGAATCACAGAAATTGTATCGGAATTGAATAGAAAAGGCACAATGCCGACTTATGTACAAGAAGACTGACTCTTCTTACTGTCTATGTTTTGAACCATTCCTGTGACACTAGTTATAGATTCCGATGCTTCACTTCAGGTTAACTGTATCCCTCTGACCTTCCTATTGAAGATGAAACACAGAAATTGCATCGGAATTATATAGAAAAGGCACAATGCCGACCTAAGTACAAGAATACTGACTCTTCTTACTGTCTATGTTTTGAACCATTCCTGTGACACTAGTTATAGATTCCGATGCTTCACTTCAGGTTTACTGTATCCCTTGGACCTTCTTATCGACGATGAAACAAAGAAATTTCATCGGAATTAAATACAAAAGGCACAATGCCGACTTAAGTACAAGAAGACTGACTCTTCTTACTGTCTATGTTTGAACAACTCCTGTGACACTAGTTATAGATTCCGATGCTTCACTTCAGGTTTACTGTATCCCCTGGACCTCCTTTTTGACGATGAAACACAGAAATCGCATCGGAATTAAATACAAAAGGCACAATGCCGACTTAAGTACAAGATGAATGACTCTTCCTTCTGTCTATGCTTTGAACCATTCCTGTGACACTAGTTATAGATTCCGATGCTTCACTTCAGGTTTGCTGTATCCCTCAGAACTTCTTATTGGTGATGAAACACAGAAATTGCATCGGAAATAAATACAAAAGGCACAATCCCGACTCAAGTACAAGAAGACTGACTCTCCCTAATGTCTATGTTTGAAACATTCCTGTGACACTAAATATACATTCCGATGCTTCACTTCAGGTTTACTGTATCCCCTGGACCTTCTTATTGACGATGAAACACAGAAATTGCATCGGAATTAAATACAAAAGGCACAATGCCGACTTAAGTCCAAGAAGACTAACTTTTCTTACTCTCTATGTTTGAACCATTTCTGTGACACTAGTTATAGATTCCGGTGCTTCACTTCAGGTTTACTGTATCCCTCTGACCTTCCTATTGAAGATGAAACACAGAAATTGCATCGGAATTAAATACAAAAGGCACAATGCCGACTTAAGTGCAAGAAGACTGACTCTTCTTACTGTCTATGTTTGAGCAATTCCTGTGACACTAGTTATAGATTCCGATGCTTCACTTTAGGTTTACTGTATCCCTCTGACCTTCCTATTGAAGATGAAACGCAGAAATTGCATCGGGATTAAATACAAAGGCACTACGCCGACTCAAGTTCAAGAAGACTGACTCTTCCTACTGTCTATGTTTTGAACCATTTCTGTGACACTAGTAATAGATTCCGATGCGTCACTTCGGGTTTACTGTATCCCTCTGACTTTCCTATTGAAGAAGATACACAGAAATTGCATCGGAATTAAATACAAAAGGCACAATGCCGACTTAAGTACAAGATGAATGACTCTTCCTACTGTCTATGTTTTTAACCATTCCTGTGACATTATTTATAGATTCCGATGCTTCACTTCAGGTTTACTGTATCTCCTGACCTTCCTATTGAAGATGAAACACAGAAATTGCATCGGAATGAAATACAAAAGGCACAATGCCGACTTAAGTACAAGAAGACTGACTCTTCCTACTGTCTATGTTTTGAACCATTCCTGTGACACTAGTTATAGATTCTGATGCCTCACTTCAGGTTTACTGTATCCCTTGGACCTTCTTATTGACGACGAAACACAGAAATTGCATCGGAATTAAATAGAAAAGGCACAATGCCGACATAAGTACAAGAAGAATGACTCTTCCTACTGTCTATGTTTTGAACCATTCCTGTGACACTAGTTATAGATTCCGATGCTTCACTTCAGGTTTACTGTACCCCTCTGACCTTGTTATTGATGATGAAACACTGAAATTGCATCGCAAATAAATACAAAAGGCACAACGCCGACTCAAGTACAAGAAGAGTGACTCTTCCAACTGTCTATGCTTTGAACCATTCCCGTGACACTAGTTACACATTCCGATGCTTCACTTCAGGTTTACTGTATCCCTTGGACCTCCTTATTGACGATGAAACACAGAAATTGCATCGGAATTAAATACAAAAGGCACAATGCCGACTTAAGTACAAGAAGAATGACTCATCCTACTGTCTATGTTTCGAACCACTCCTGTGGCACTAGTTATAGATTCCGATCCTTCACTTCAGGTTTACTGTATCCCTCAGATCTTCCTATTGAAGATGAAACACAGTAATAGCATCGGAATTAAAAACAAAAGGCACAATGCCGACTTAAGTTAAATAAGACTGACTCTTCCTATGTCTATGCTTTGAACCATTCCTCTGACACTAGTTATAGATTCCGATGCATCACTTCAGGTTTACTGTATCCCTCTGACCTTCTTATTGACGATGAAACACAGAAATAGCATCGGAATTAAATACAAAAGGCACAATGCCGACTTAAGTACAAGAAGACTGACTCTTCCTACTGTCTATGTTTTGAACCATTCCTGTGACACTAGTTATTCATTCCGAAGCTTCACTTCAGGTTTACTGTATCCCTTGGACCTTCTTATTGACGACGAAACTCAGAAATAGCATCGGAATTAAATACAAAAGGCACAATGCCGACTTAAGTACAAGAAGACTGACTCTTCCTACTGTCTATGTTTTGAACCATTCCTGTGACACTAGTTATACATTCCGATGCTTCACTTCAGGTTTACTGTATTCCTCTGACCTTCCTATTGAGGATGAAACACAGAAATTGCATCGGATTTAAATACAAAAGGCACAATGCCGACTTAAGTACAAGACGACTGACTCTTTTTACTGTCTATGTTTGAACAATTCCTGTGACACTAGTTATAGATTCCGATGATTCACTTCAGGTTTACTGTATCCCTCTGACCGTCTTATTGACGATGAAACACAGAAATTGCGTCGGAATTAAATACAATAGGCACAATGCCGACTTAAGTACAAGAAGACTGACTCTTCCTACTGTCTACGATTTGAACCATTCCTGTGACACTAATTATAAATTCCGATGCTTCACTTCAGGTTTACTGTATCCCTCTGACCTTCTTATTGACGATGAAACACAGAAATTGCATCGGAATTGATTACAAAAGGCACAATGCCGACTTAAGTGCAAGTGGACTGACTTTTATTTCTCTCTATGTTTTGAACCATTCCTGTGACACTAGTTATAGATTCCGATGCTTCACTTCAGGTTTACTGTATTCCTTGGACCTTCTTATTGACGACGAAACACAGAAACTGCATCGGAATCAATTAGAAAGGCACAATGCCGACTTAAGTACATGAAGACTGACTCTTATTTCTCTCTATGTTTTGAACCATTCCTGTGACACTAGTTATAGATTCCGATGCTTCACTTCAGGTTTACTGTATCCCTCTGACCTACTAATTGACGATGAAACACAGAAATTGCATCGGAATTAGATACAAAAAGCACAATGCCGACTTCAGTACAAGAGGACTGACTCTTCTTACTCTCCGTGTTTCGAAACATACCTTTGACACTAGTTATAGATTCCGATGCTTCACTTCAGGTTTACTGTATCCCTTGGACCTCCTTATTGACCACGAAACACAGAAATTAAATTGAAAAGGCACAATGCCTACTTAAGTACAAGAAGACTGACCCTTCCTAATGTCTATGTTTTGAACCATTCCTGTGACACTAGTAATAGATTCCGATGCCTCACTTCAGGTTTACTGTATCCCTCTGACCTTCTTATTGACGATGAATCACAGAAATTGTATCGGAATTGAATAGAAAAGGCACAATGCCGACTTATGTACAAGAAGACTGACTCTTCTTACTGTCTATGTTTTGAACCATTCCTGTGACACTAGTTATAGATTCCGATGCTTCACTTCAGGTTAACTGTATCCCTCTGACCTTCCTATTGAAGATGAAACACAGAAATTGCATCGGAATTATATAGAAAAGGCACAATGCCGACCTAAGTACAAGAATACTGACTCTTCTTACTGTCTATGTTTTGAACCATTCCTGTGACACTAGTTATAGATTCCGATGCTTCACTTCAGGTTTACTGTATCCCTTGGACCTTCTTATCGACGATGAAACAAAGAAATTTCATCGGAATTAAATACAAAAGGCACAATGCCGACTTAAGTACAAGAAGACTGACTCTTCTTACTGTCTATGTTTGAACAACTCCTGTGACACTAGTTATAGATTCCGATGCTTCACTTCAGGTTTACTGTATCCCCTGGACCTCCTTTTTGACGATGAAACACAGAAATCGCATCGGAATTAAATACAAAAGGCACAATGCCGACTTAAGTACAAGATGAATGACTCTTCCTTCTGTCTATGCTTTGAACCATTCCTGTGACACTAGTTATAGATTCCGATGCTTCACTTCAGGTTTGCTGTATCCCTCTGAACTTCTTATTGGTGATGAAACACAGAAATTGCATCGGAAATAAATACAAAAGGCACAATCCCGACTCAAGTACAAGAAGACTGACTCTCCCTAATGTCTATGTTTGAAACATTCCTGTGACACTAAATATACATTCCGATGCTTCACTTCAGGTTTAATGTATCCCCTGGACCTTCTTATTGACGATGAAACACAGAAATTGCATCGGAATTAAATACAAAAGGCACAATGCCGACTTAAGTCCAAGAAGACTAACTTTTCTTACTCTCTATGTTTGAACCATTTCTGTGACACTAGTTATAGATTCCGGTGCTTCACTTCAGGTTTACTGTATCCCTCTGACCTTCCTATTGAAGATGAAACACAGAAATTGCATCGGAATTAAATACAAAAGGCACAATGCCGACTTAAGTGCAAGAAGACTGACTCTTCTTACTGTCTATGTTTGAGCAATTCCTGTGACACTAGTTATAGATTCCGATGCTTCACTTTAGGTTTACTGTATCCCTCTGACCTTCCTATTGAAGATGAAACGCAGAAATTGCATCGGGATTAAATACAAAGGCACTACGCCGACTCAAGTTCAAGAAGACTGACTCTTCCTACTGTCTATGTTTTGAACCATTTCTGTGACACTAGTAATAGATTCCGATGCGTCACTTCGGGTTTACTGTATCCCTCTGACTTTCCTATTGAAGAAGATACACAGAAATTGCATCGGAATTAAATACAAAGGGCACAATGCCGTCTTAAGTACAAGAAGACTGACTCTTCTTACTGTCTATGTTTGAACGATGCCTGTTACACTAGTTATAGATTCCGAAGCTTCACTTCGGGTTTACTATATCCCTCTGACCTTCCTATTGAAGATGAAACACAGAAATTGCATTGGAATAAAATACAAAAGGCACAATGCCGACTTAAGTACAAGGAGACTGACTCTTCCTACTGTCTATGATTTGAACCATTCCTGTGACACTAGTTATAGATTCCGATGCATCACTTCAATTTTACTGTATCCCTCTGACCTTCTAATTGACGATGACACACAGACATTGGATCGGAATTAAATAGAAAAGACACAATGCCGACTTAAGAACGAGAATACTGACTCTTCTTACTGTCTATGATTTAAACCATTCCTGTGACACTAGTTATACGTTCCGATGCTTCACTTCGGGTTTTCTGTATCCCTTGGTTCTTCTTATTGACGATGAAACACAGAAATTGCATCGGAATTAAATACAAAAGGCTCAATGCCTACTTAAGTACAAGAAGACTGACTCTCCCTACTGTCTATGTTTGAAACATTCCTGTGACACTAATAATACATTCCGATGCTTCACTTCAGGTTTACTGTATCCCTTGGACCTTCTTATTGACGATGAAACTCAGAAATTGCAACCGAATTACATACAAAAGGCACAATGCCGACTGATGTACAAGAAGACTGACACATCTTACTGTCTATGTTTTGAACCATTCCTCTGACACTAGTTATGGATTCCGATGCTTCACTTCCGGTTTTTCTGTATTCCTTGGACCTTCTTATTGACGACGAAACACAGAAACTGCATCGGAATCAATTAGAAAAGGCACAATGCCGACTTAAGTACATGAAGACTGACTCTTATTTCTCTCAATGTTTTGAACCATTCCTGTGACACTAGTTATAGATTCCGATGCTTCACTTCAGGTTTACTGTATCCCTCTGACCTACTAATTGACGATGAAACACAGAAATTGCATCGGAATTAGATACAAAGGCACAATGCCGACTTAAGTACAAGAGGACTGACTCTTCTTACTGTCCGTGTTTTGAAACATACCTTTGACACTAGTTATAGATTCCGATGCTTCACTTCAGGTTTACTGTATCCCTTGGACCTCCTTATTGACCACGAAACATAGAAACTGCATCGGAATTAAATTGAAAAGGCACAATGCCTACTTAAGTTCAAGAAGACTGACCCTTCCTAATGTCTATGCTTTGAACCATTCCTGTGACACTAGTAATAGATTCCGATGCCTCACTTCAGGTTTACTGTATCCCTCTGACCTTCGTATTGACGATGAATCACAGAAATTGCATCGGAATTGAATAAAAAAGGCACAATGCCGACTTATGTACAAGAAGACTGACTCTTCCTACTGTCTATATTTTGAACCATTCCTGTTACACTAGGTATACATTCCGATGCTTCACTTCAGGTTTACTGTAACCTTCGACCTCATTTTTGACGATGAAACACAGAAATTGCATCGGAATTAAATAGAAAAGGCACAATGCCGACCTAAGTACAAGAATACTGACTCTTCTTACTGTCTATGCTTTGAACCATTCCTGTGACACTAGTTATAGATTCCGATGCTTCACTTCAGGTTTACTGTATCCCTTGGACCTTCTTATTGACGATGAAACAAAGAAATTCCATCGGAATTAAATACAAAAGGCACAATGCCGACTTAAGTACAAGAAGACTGACTCTTCTTACTGTCTATGTTTGAACAACTCCTGTGACACTAGTTATAGATTCCGATGCTTCACTTCAGGTTTACTGTATCCCCTGGACCTCCTTTTTGACGACGAAACACAGAAATCGCATCGGAATTAAATACAAAAGGCACAATGCCGACTTAAGTACAAGAAGAATGACTCTTCCTTCTGTCTATGTTTTGAACCATTCCTGTGACACTAGTTATAGATTCCGATGCTTCACTTCAGGTTTGCTGTATCCCTCTGAACTTCTTATTGGTGATGAAACACAGAAATTGCATCGGAAATAAATACAAAAGGCACAATCCCGACTCAAGTACAAGAAGACTGACTCTCCCTACTGTCTATGTATGAAACATTCCTGTGACACTAATTATACATTCCGATGCTTCACTTCAGGTTTACTGTATCCCTTGGATCTTCATATTGACGATGAAACACAGAAATTGCATCGGAATTAAATACAAAAGGCACAATCCCGACTTAAGTCCAAGAAGACTAACTTTTCTTACTCTCTATGTTTGAACCATTTCTGTGACACTAGTTATAGATTCCGGTGCTTCACTTCAGGTTTACTATATCCCTCTGACCTTCCTATTGAAGATGAAACACAGAAATTGCATCGGAATTAAATACAAAAGGCACAATGCCGACTTAAGTACAAGAAGACTGACTCTTCTTACTGTCTATGTTTGAGCAATTCCTGTGACACTAGTTATAGATTCCGATGCTTCACTTTAGGTTTACTGTATACGTCTGACCTTCCTATTGAAGATGAAACGCAGAAATTGTATCAGGATTAAATACAAAGGCACTACGCCGACTCAAGTTCAAGAACACTGACTCTTCCTACTGTCTATGTTTTGAACCATTTCTGCGACACTAGTTATAGATTCCGATGCGCCACTTCGGGTTTACTGTATCCCTCTGACCTTCCTATTGAAGAAGATACACAGAAATTGCATCGGAATTAAATACAAAAGGCACAATGCAGTCTTAAGTACAAGAAGACTGACTCTTCTTACTGTCTATGTTTGAACGATTCCTGTTACACTAGTTATAGATTCCGAAGCTTCACTTCAGGTTTACTATATCCCTCTGACCTTCCTATTGAAGATGAAACACAGAAATTGCATCGGAATAAAATACAAAAGGCACAATGCCGACTTAAGTACAAGAAGACTGACTCTTCCTACTGTCTATGATTTGAACCATTCCTGTGACACTAGTTATAGATTCCGATGCTTCACTTCAGGTTTACTGTATCCCTCTGACCTTCTTATTGACGATGAAACACAGAAATTGCATCGGAATTAAATAGAAAAGGCACAATGCCGACTTAAGTACAAGAAGACTGACTCTTCTTACTGTCTATGTTTTGAACGGTTCCTGTGACACTAGTTATACATTCCGATGCTTCACTTCAGGTTTACTGTATCCCTTGGACCTTCTTATTGTCGATGAAGCACAGAAATTGCATCGGAATTAAATACAAAAGGCACAATGCCTACTTAAGTACAAGAAGACTGACTCTTCCTACTGTCTATAATTTGAACCATTCTGGTCACACTAGTTATACATTCCGATGCTTCACTTCAGGTTTACTGTATCCTTCCGACCTTCATATTGACGATGAAACACAGAAATTGCATCTTAATTAAATAGAAAAGTCACAATGCCGACTTAATTACAAGAGGACTGACTCTTCCTACTGTCTATGTATTGAACAATTCCTGTGACACTAGTTATACATTCCGATGCTTCACTTCAGGTTTACTGTATCCCTTGGACCTTCTTATTGACAATGAAACACAGAAATTGCATCGGAATTAAATACGAAAGGTACAATGCCGACTTAAGTACAAGAAGACTGACTCTTCTTACTGTCTATGTTTTGATCCATTTCTGTGACACTAGTTATAGATTCCTCTGCTTCACGTCAGGTTTGCTGTAACCCTCCGACCTTCATATTGACGACGAAACACAGAAATTGCATCGGAATTAAATAGAAAAGGCACAATGCCGACTTAATTACAAGAAGACTGACTCTTTTTACTGTCTATGTATTGAACCATTCCTGTGACACTAGTTATAAATTCCGATGCTTCACTTCAGGTTTGCTGTATCCCTCTGACCTTCTTATTGACGATGAAACACAGAAATTGAATCGGAACTAAAAACAATAGGCACAATGCCGACTTAAGAACAAGACGACTGACTCTTCCTACTGTCTATGCTTTGAACCATTCCTGTGACACTAGTTATACATTCCGATGCTTCACTTGAGGTTTACTGTATCCCCTGGACCTTCTTATTGACGATGAAACACAGTAATTGCATCGGAATTAAATACAAAAGGCACAATGCCGACTTAAGTACAAGAAGACTGACTCTTCCTACTGTCTATGTTTTGAACCATTCCTGTGACGCTAGTTATAGATTCCGATGCTTCACTTCAGGTTTACGGTATCCCTCCGACCTTCATATTGACGATGAAACACAGAAATTGCATCGGAATTAAATAGAAAAGGCACAATGCCGACTTAATTACAAGAAGACTGACTCTTCCTACTGTCTATGTATTGAACCATTCCTGTGACACTAGTTATACATTCCGATGCTTCACTTCAGGTTTACTGTATCCCTTGGACCTTCTTATTGACGATGAAACACAGATATTGCATCGGAATTAAATACGAAAGGTACAATGCCGTCTTAAGTACAAGAAGACTGACTCTTCTTACTGTCTATGTTTTGAACCATTTCTGTGACACTAGTTCTAGATTCCGCTGCTTCACGTCAGGTTTACTGTATCCCTCTGACCTTCCTATTGAAGATGCAACACAGAACTTTCATCGGAATTAAATACAAAACGCACAATGCCGACTTAAGTACAAGAAAACTCACGCTTCTTACTGTCTATGTTTGAACAACTCCTGTGCCACTAGTTATAGACTCCGATGCTTCACTTCAGGTTGCTTGGACTTCCTTTTTGTCGATGTAACACAGAAATTGCTTCGGAATTAAATACAAAAGGCACAATTCCGACTTAAGTACAAGAAGACTGACCCGTCTTACTGTCTATATTTTGAACCATTCCTGTGACACTAGTTATACATTCCGATGCCTCACTTCAGGTTTACTGTATCCCTTGGACGTTCTTATTGACGATGAAACACAGAAATTGCATCGGAATTAAATAGAAAAGGCACAATGCCGACTTAAGTACAAGAGGCCTGACTCTTCTTACTGTCTATGTTTTGAAACATTCCTGTGACACTAGTTATAGATTCCGATGCTTCACTTCAGGTTTACTGTATCCCTTGGACCTTCTTATTGACGACGAAACACAGAAATTGCATCGGAAAAAATAGAAAATGTACAATGCCGACTTAAGTACAAGAAGACTGACCCTTCCTATTGTCTATGATTTGAACCATTAGTGTGACACTAGTTATAGATTCCGAAGCTTCACTTCAGGTTTACTGTATCCCTCTGACCTTCTTGTTGACGATGAACCACAGAAATTGCATCGGAATTAATTAGAAAAGGCACAATACCGACTTAAGTACAAGAAGACTGACTCTTCTTACAATGTTTTGAACCATTCCTGTGACACTAGTTATAGATTTCGATGCTTCACTTCAGGTTTACTGTATCCCTCTGACCTTCCTATTGAAGATGCAACACAGAAATTTCATCGGAATTATATAGAAAACTCACAATGCCGACTTAAGTACAAGAATACTGACTCTACTTACTGACTATGTTTTGAAACATTCCTGTGACACTAGTTATGGATTCCGATGCTTCACTTCAGGTTTACTGTATCCCTTCGACGTTCTTATTGACGATGAAACAAAGAAATTTCATCGGAATTAATTACAAAACGTACAATGCCGACTTAAGTACAAGAAGGCTGACTCTTCTTACTGTCTATGTTTGAACAACTCCTGTGACACTAGTTATAGATTCCGATGCTTCACTTCAGGTTTACTGTATCCCTCTGACCTTCTTATTGACGATGAAACACAGAAATTGCATCAGAATTAAATACAAAGGGCACAATGCCGACTCAAGTACAAGAAGGCTGACTCTTTCTACTGTCTATGTTTTGAACCATTTCTGTGACACTAGTTATAGATTCCAAGGCTTCACTTCAGGTTTACTGTATCCCAACTACCTTTCTATTGAAGATGAAACACAGAAATTGCATCGGAATTAAATACATAAGGCACAATGCCGACTTAAGTACAAGAAGAATAACTCTTCTTTCCTTCTAGGTTTTGAACCATTCCTGTGACACTTGTTATACATTCTGATGTTTCATTTCAGGTTTACTGTATCCCTTGGACCTTCTTATAGACGATGAAAGACAGAAATTGCATCGGAATTAAATACAAAAGGCACAATGCCGACTTAAGTACAAGATGACTGACTCTTCTTACTGTCTATGTTTTGAACCATATCTGTGATACTAGTTATAAATTCCGATGCTTCACTTCAGGTTTACTGTATCCCTTGGACCTTCTTATAGACGATGAAAGACAGAAATTGCATCGGAATTAAATACAAAAGGCACAATGCCGACTTAAGTACAAGATGACTGACTCTTCTTACTGTCTATGTTTTGAACCATATCTGTGACACTAGTTATAAATTCCGATGCTTCACTTCAGGTTTACTGTATCCCTTGGACCTTCTTATTGACGATGAAACACAGAAATTGCATCGGAATTCAATACAAAAGGTACAATGGCGACTTAAGTACAAGAAGACTGACTCTTCCTACTGTCTATGTTTTGAACCATTCCTGTGACACTAGTTATACATTCCGATGCTTCACGTTAGGTTTACTGTATCCCTTGGACCTTCTTATTGACGATGAAACACAGAAATTGCATCGGAATTAAATACAAAAGGCACAATGCCGACTTAAGTACTAGAAGACTGACTCTTCCTACTGTCTATGTTTTGAACCATTCCTGTGACACTAGTTATACATTCCGATGCTTCACTTCAGGTTTACTGTATCCCTTTATAAAGGCACATTTGCATGGCGAGCGTGAGTTTCCTCGGAAACGCGAAATACTAATTAAATAAATGATCAGTGACAAATAAGTAAAGCCCATGGCACACAACTGCAGCGCTGTGTCGCTGATAAAACAAAAGCACAATTACGTTACTCTTATGTTTGATTAAAAAAGGCGAGCTCTGGTAGAAGTGGTGCGAGAAGCACGTATTTTATTTTATTGTCTGGCACACCGCCATATTTCATGTTATAGAAGAATACTGCGAGTTGCAACCACACTAGGCACTCGATTCTGTAAAGAATTTATATTTATAAAAGTAAGTAGGATTATGAGCTGTAGGCTTGTTCATTGAATATATCTGATTTAACTAACTGTGTAACTTTTTTATGTTTAGTAGACAATCACCTCTGTACGACGTATTGGCATGGCTGGCAAATTATTGTAATATTGAGATTTAGATTATGAGTCCGCACCTACCGCAGCAGTCTTTGGAAACGATTTAATTACGAAGTCCGATTATTTCAGTTGTATTTCACGGTCAACTACGAGTAACATTGCCTTTACGAAAAAGCCATTGTCAAGCGTCTGATAACGAATAATTAAACGTCCACGTTCCAGATAAGCAAAATATTAATTACAATTGCAATCACAATCACCATCATACAGATAGGATAATTAATATTTAAATAACAATATATTTTTTTTTTCTTATTTTTATTTATTTTATATTGGCGACTGCGTGTCGGACTTGTTATTTTGTCTTTTCTTACATTGTTCTCTTTGTTTCATGTAAAAAATCAACTTTCTGGACCTGGACGTCAATGTATGAGAGATAACAAAATCTGAAGATATTTCCCAATTCTGAAATTTTGCCGGAAGACGCAAAGAAACTTCCAGCAAAATAAGGTAAGACGCAGCATCTTTGCATTAGCAGGCTTGACCAGACGTATAATTCAGTGTATTAGCTTTTCAGTAAATTCTGTAGTGTTTCTTTTCCGCATAACAGTTTCAGTGATAAATTTCATTCTCAGTACTTTTCCCGAAACAATAACGTATGCAACAATACCAATACACGAGTGTACAATATGGCCGACTTCTGTACGATATCATGTAACATGGCCAGCAGCCATTACCAATAATCTCAAATTCAGTTTATATTTTTAAATTAACAGACAGCCATTGTTGCTACGAGCGATTCACGCTCAACTACATTTTATTTTAAAATCAGTGTCAAAAATTTTCTTGAAACATATATCACGTGTGGCATGGTAATAACTAGAAAACAATATGCAAAAATGGAACAGCAAAGACGTACTGTTCAGACGCAATCCGAATCGGACGTGAGACAAGTGTTAGAAAATGACTTTACGACAGCAACCGGTAGTGACGATTCATCAAACATTGACGCAAGTGTTGACAAAAATTTTGACAATAGGCCGTCCACTACAAAAATTTCAAAATCTCAATCAGAGCCCATGTTAATGCATGACGTCACGTCTAATGACGCGGCGGGTGCAGAGACCTTGCAAACGGTAAACATTGCCGACATGTAACTGTTACTATGTAAAAATTTGAACAAAACGAGTGCCAAAAAGACGTTGCATAGTGAACCTCTGTGTCACGGACATTAACGAACATTACTAACTCTGCAACTACGCAGAAACTTATGTGAAGGAAACGGTTAATGCCATTCATTATGCATCGTACCTATGTAAACGCGATGAACGATTTCTTTGATTAATAACTACGAACATTTAGGTGAGCTATATACAGCAAAAAACTGAAAATGTGAAGTGCATAATTCGTACATCGTCTAGTGACATTACTACAGTACCTAAGTTCAAGATGTTAACTGGATTAAATGGACACAAAGTGCCTGTCCAGAAAACAACACGACGGGTGGAAGAATTTTGGTTGGAACTTCAGGGAATGAAATGTTCTCAAAATGTGACGGACACTCTTACCTGGACTGCCCAAGGATCGACGCCAGCTATGTGCCGTCCGAGGTTCTGCAACCAAGCTTCCACGGAATGTAAAAAACGAACTGCACGTGGACCAATTACTCGACGGGTCACGTCTGATCTGTAATAAGCAATGCTTTTAGTCACAACCAACTGCATCACTACGACTATAATGGAAATGGGAAACGGACACGCTTATGTATTAATCACGTTGTTATACAACGATGTTACTGTGATCAAAAAACTTTACCACGACGATACTAACCTGTAAAAAATTATTGTGCAGCGGATGAATATGAACTGTAATAACGACACGATGTGTATAGGTCAACGCACCTGAAAAATACGGACATTTTTCTTTGAAGTATTTCAAAACAATACTATGTAACTAAGAACATTCAACAATCTAAGTTGTATTGTGTTATAACAAATATTGTAAATTTAAAACTAAGTTACCTGTCATAGAATGTAGTCTTCATATGTAATCTTGGTTGAATATTTTCGTTGTGCAACGACTGAAAAACGCGCGCACACGAACAATATGAACTGCAATACTGTGCCGCGTGATCTAACTGTACGATATAACGGCAGTGCCGCAGTTACACAGACGCTTCTGCGCATGCGCGCACTCTATCTGCCAACATAAGAACTTTTACGGCGCACCCGCGTCATTGAAATTTTGTATATAATGTGTATAATGTGTAATGTAAGTCATGTAAATAGTTGTAGATAACTTAGATTTTCTTCTGCCTTTAGGTGAATTGCTCGCCTCCAGGTGTGTCCTTTCGCCTCGCAATTCAGGGGCAATATAAAGGCACATTTGCATGCCGAGCGTGAGCTTCCTCGGAAACGCGAAATACTAATTAAATAAATGATCAGTGACAAATAAGTAAAGCCTATGGCACACAACTGCAGCGCTGTGTCGCTGATAAAACAAAAGCACAATTACGTTACTCTTATGTTTGATTAAAAAAGGAGAGCTCTGGTAGAAGTGGTGCGAGAAGCACGTATTTTATTTTATTGTCTGGCACACCGCCATATTTCATGTTATAGAAGAATACTACGAGTTGCAACCACACTAGGCACTCGATTCTGTAAAGAATTTATATTTATAAAAGTAAGTAGGATTATGAACTGAAGGCTTATTCATTGAATATATCTGATTTAACTAACTAGGTAACTTTTTTATGTTTAGTAGACAATCACCTCTGTACGACGTATTGGCATGGCTGGTAAATTATTGTAATATTGAGGTTTAGATTATGAGTCCGTACCTACCGCAGCAGTCTTTAGAAACGATTTAATTACGAAGTCCGATTATTTCAGTTTTATTTCACGGCCAACTACGAGTAACATTGAATTTACGAAAAAGCCACTGTCAAGCATCTGATAACGAATAATTAAACGTTCACGTTCCAGATAAGCAAAATATTAATTACAATTGCAATCACAATCACCATCATACAGATAGAATAATTAATATTTAAATAACAATATATATATATATATTTTTTTTTTATACCTTGGACCTTCTTATTGCCGATGAAACACATAAATTGCGTCGGAATTAAATACAAAAGGCACAATGCCGACTTAAGTACAAGAAGACTGACTCTTCTTAGTGTCTATGTTTTGAACCATTTCTGTGACACTAGATATAGATTCCGATGCTTCACTTCAGGTTAACAGTATCCCTCTGACCATCTTATTGACGATGAAACACGGAAATTGCATCGGAATTAAATACAAAAGGCACAATGCCTACTTAAGTACAAGAAGTCTGACTCTTCTTACTGTCTATGTTTTGAACCATTTCTGTGACTCTAGTTACAGAATCGGATGCTTCACTTCAGGTTTACCGTATACCTCTGACCTTCTTGTTGACGATGAAACACAGAAACTGCATCGGAATAAAATAGAAAAGGCACAATACCGACTTACGTACAAGAAGACTGACTCTTCTTACTGTCTATGCCATGAACCATTCCTGTGACACTAGTTATACATTCCGATGCTTCACTTCATTTTTACTGTATCCCTTGGACCTTCTTATTGACCATGAAACACATAAATGGCATCGGAATAAAATAGAAAAGGCACAATACCGACTTACGTACAAGAAGACTGACTCTTCTTACTGTCTATGTCATGAACCATTCCTGTGACACTAGTTATACATTCCGATGCTTCACTTCATTTTTACTGTATCCCTTGGACCTTCTTATTGACCATGAAACACATAAATGGCATCGCAATTAAATACAAAAGGCACAATGCCGACTTAAGTACAAGAAGACTGACTCTTCCTACTGTCTATGTTTTGAACCATTCCTGTGACACTAGTTATACATTCCGATGCTTCACTTCAGGTTTACTGTATCCCTCTGACCTTCTTATTGACGATGAAGCACAGAAGTTGCATCGGAATTAAATAGAAAAGGCACAATGCCGACTGAAGTACAAGAAGTCTGACTCTTCTTACTGTCTATGTTTTGAACCATTCCTGCGACACTAGTTATACATTCCGATGCTTCATTTCTGGTTTACTGTATCCCGTGGACCTTCTTATTGACGATGAAACACAGAAATTGCATCGCAATTAAATACAAAAGGCACAATGACGACTTAAGTACAAGAAGAATGACTCTTCCTACTGTCTATGTTTTGAATCATTCCTGTGACACTAATTATACATTCTGATGATTCACTTCACGTTTACTGTATCCCTTGGACCTTCTTATTTACGATGAAACACAGAAATTGCATCGGAATTAAATACAAAAGGCACAATGCCGACTTAAGTACAAGAAGACTGACTCTTCCTACTGTCTATGTTTTGAACCATTCCTGTGACTCTAGTTATACATTCCGATGCTTCACTACAGGTTTACTGTATCCGTTGGACCTATTATTGACGATGAAACACAGAAATTGCATCGGAATGAAATAGAAAAGGCACAATGCCGACTTAAGTACAAGAAGACTGACTCTTCCTACTGTCATGTTTTGAACCATTCCTGTGACTCTAGTTATTTATTCCGATGCTTCACTTCAGGTTCACAGTATCCCTTTGACCTATTATTGACGATGAAACACACATATTGCTTCGGAATTAAATACAAAAGGCACAATGCCGACGAAAGTACAAGAAGACTGACTCTTCCTACTGACTATGTTTTGAACCATTCCTGTGGCACTAGTTATACATTCCGATGCTTCACTTCGGGTTTACTGTATCCCTTGGACCTTCACATTGACGATGAAATACAGAAATTGCATCGGAATTAAATAAAAAGGCACAATGCCGAAATAAGTACAAGAAGACTGAGTCTTCTTACTGACTATGTTTTGAACCATTCCTGTGACACTAGTTATAGATTCCGATGCTTCACTTCAGGATTACTGTATCCTTCTGACCTTCTTATTGATGATGAAACACAGATATTGCATCGGAATTTAATACAAAAGGCATAATGCCGACTTAAGTACAAGAAGAGTGACTCTTCCTACTGTCTATGCTTTGACCCATTCCTGAAACACTAGTTATACATTCCGATGCTTCACTTCAGGTTTACTGTATCCCTCTGACCTTCTTATTGACGATGAAACACAGAAGTTGCATCGGAATTAACTAGAAAAGGCACAATGCTGACTGAAGTACAAGAAGACTGACTCTTCATACTGTCTATGTTTTGAACCATTCCAGTGACACTAGTTATAGATTCCCATGCGTCACTTCAGTTCTACTGCATCCCTTGGACCATCTTATTGAAGATGAAACACAGAAATTGCATCGGAATGAAATAGAAAAGGCACAATGCCGACTTAAGTACAAGAAGACTGACTCTTTTTACTGACTATGTTTTGAACCATTCCTGTGACACTAATTATACATTCCGATGCTTTACTTCAGTTTTACTGTATCCCTTGGACCTTGTTATTGACGATGAAACACAGAAATTGCATCGGAATTAAATACAAAAGGCACAATGCCGACTTAAGTACAAGAAGACTGACTCTCCTTACTGTCTATGTTTTGAACTATTTCTGTGACACTAGTTATAGATTCCGATGCTTCACTTCAGGTTTACTGTATCCCTCTGACCTTCTTATTGACGATGAAACACAGAAATTGCATCGGAATTGAATACAAAAAGCACAATGACCACCTAAGTACAAGAAGACTGACTCTTCTTAGTGTCTATGTTATGAACCATTTCTGTGACACTAGTTATAGATTCCGATGCTTCACTTCAGGTTAACAGTATCCCTCTGACCATCTTATTGACGATGAAACACAGAAACTACATCGGAATAAAATAGAAAAGGCACAATGCCGACTTAAGTACAAGATGACTGACTCTTCCTACTGTCTATGTTTTGAACCAATCCTGTGACTCTAGTCATACATTCCGATGCTTCACTACAGGTTTACTGCATACCTTGGACCTATTATTGTCGATGAAACACAGAAATTGCATCGGAATTATATACAAAAGGCACAATGCTGACTTAAGTACAAGAAGACTGACTCTTCCTACTGCCATGTTTTGAACCATTCCTGTGACTCTAGTTATACATTCCGATGCTTCACTTCAGGTTTACTGTATCCCTTGGACCTATTATTGACGATGAAACACACATATTGCATCGGAATTAAATACAAAAGGCACAATGCCGACGTAAGTACAAGAAGACTGACTCTTCCTACTGACAATGTTTTGAACCATTCCTGTGACACTAGTTATAGATTCCGATGCTTCACTTCAGGATTACTGTATGCCTCTGACCTTCTTATTGATGATGAAACACAGATATTGCATCGGAATTAAATACAAAAGGCACAATGCCGACTTAAGTACAAGAAGACTGACTCTTCCTACTGTCTATATTTTGAACCATTCCTGTGACACTAGTTATACATTCCGATGCTTCACTTCAGGTTTACTGTATCCCTCTGACCTTCTTAATGACGATGAAACACAGAAGTTGCATCGGAATTAACTAGAAAAGGCACAATGCCGACTGAAGTACAAGAAGACTGACTCTTCATACTGTCTATGTTTTGAACCACTCCAGTGACACTAGTTATAGATTCCGATGCGTCACGTCAGGTGTACTGCTTCCCTTGGACCATCTTATTGACGATGAGACACAGAAATTGCATCGGAATGAAATAGAAAAGGCACAATGCCGACTTAAGTACAAGAAGACTGACTCTTTATACTGACTATGTTTGAACCATTCCTGTGATACTAATTATACATTCCGATGCTTTACTTCAGGTTTACTGTATCCCTTGGACCTTCTTATTGACGATGAAATACAGAAATTGCATCGGAATTAAATACAAAAGGCACAATGCCGATTTAAGTACAAGAAGACTGACTCTCCTTACTGTCTATGTTTTGAACTATTTCTGTGACACTAGTTATAGATTCCGATGCTTCACTTCAGGTTTACTGTATCCCTCTGACCTTCTTATTGACGATGAAACACAGAAATTGCATCGGAATTAAATACAAAAGGCACAATGACCACCTAAGTACAAGAAGACTGTCTCTTCTTAGTGTCTATGATCTGAACTATTTCTGTGACACTAGTTATAGATTCCAATGCTTCCCTTCAGGTTAACAGTATCCCTCTGACCATATTGTTGACGATGAAACACGGAAATTGCATCGGAATTAAATACAAAAGGCACAAGGCCTACTTAAGTACAAGAAGTCTGACTCTTCGTACTGCCTATGTTTTGAACCATTTCTGCGACTCTAGTTATAGAATCCGATGCTTCACTTCAGGTTTACCGTATCCCTCTGACCTTCTTATTGACGATGAAACACAGAAACTGCATCGGAATTAAATAGAAAAGGCACAATGCCGACTTAAGTACAAGAAGACTGACTCTTCTTACTGTCTATGTCATGAACCATTCCTGTGACACTAGTTATACATTCCGATGCTTCACTTCATTTTTACTGTATCCCTTGGACCTTCAATTGACCATGAAACACATAAATGGCACCGGAATTAAATACAAAAGCACAATGCCGACTTAAGTACAAGAAGACTGACTCTTCCTACTGTCTATGTTTGGAACCATTCCTGTGACTCTAATTATACATTCCGATGCTTCACTTCAGGTTTACAGTATCCCTTGGAACTTCATATTGACGATGAAACACAGAAATTGCATCGGAATTAAATACAAACGGCACAATGCCGACTTAAGTACAAGATGACTGACTCTTCCTACTGTCTATGATTTGAACCATTCCTGTGACTCTAGTTATACATTCCGATGCTTCACTACAGGTTTACTGTATCCCTTGGACCTATTATTGACGATGAAACACAGAAATTGCATCGGAATTAAATAGAAAAGGCACAATGCCGACTTAAGTGCAAGAAGACTGACTCTTCTTACTAACTATGTTTTGAACCATTCCTGTGACACTAGTTATACATTCCGATGCTTCACTTCAGGTTACTGTATCCCTTGGACCTTCCTATTGTCGATGAAACACAGAAATTGAATCGGAATTAAATACAAAAGGCACAATGCTAACTTAAGTACAAGAAGACTGACTCTTCCTACTGTTATGTTTTGAACCATTCCTGTGACACTAGTTATACATTCCGATGCTTCACTTCAATTTTACTGTATCCCTTGGACCTTCTTATTGCCCATGAAACACATAAATGGCATCGGAATTAAATACAAAAGCACAATGCCGACTTAAGTACAAGAAGACTGAGTCTTCCTACTGTCTATGTTTTGAACCATTCCTGTGACTCTAGTTATACATTCCGATGCTTCACTTCAGGTTTACAGTATCCCTTGGACCTTCACATTGACGATGAAACACAGAAATTGCATCGGAATTAAATACAAACGGCACAATGCCGAAATAAGTACAAGAAGACTGAGTCTTCTTACTGACTATGTTTTGAACCATTCCTGTGACACTAGTTATAGATTAAGATGCTTCACATCAGGATCACTGTATCCCTCTGACCTTCTTATTGATAATGAAACACAGATATTGGATGGGAATTAAATACAAAAGGCACAATGCCGACTGAAGTACAAGAAGACTGACTCTTCCTACTGTCTATGTTTTGACCCATTCCTGTGACACTAGTTATACATTCCGATGCTTCACTTCAGGTTTACTGTATCCATCTGACCTTCTTATTGACGATGAAACACAGAAGTTGCATCGGAATTAACTAGAAAAGGCACAATGCCGACTGAAGTACAAGAAGACTGACTCTTCATACTGTCTATGCTTTGAACTATTTCTGTGACACTAGTTACAGATTCCGATGCTTCACTTCAGGTTTACTGTATCCCTCTTACCCTCTTATTGACGATGAAACACAGAAATTGCATCGGAATTAAATACAAAAGGCACAATGACCACCTAAGTAAAAGAAGACTGACTCTTCTTAGTGTCTATGTTTTGAACCATTTCTGTGACATTAGTTATAGATTCCGATGCTTCTATTCAGGTTAACAGTATCCCTCTGACCATCTTATTGACGATGAAACACGGAAATTGCATCGGAATTAAAAACAAAATGCACAATGCCTACTTAAGTACAAGAAGACTGACTCTTCTTAGTGTCTATGATCTGAACTGTTTCTGTGACACTAGTTATAGATTCCAATGCTTCCCTTCATATTTACTGTATCGCGTGGACCTTCTTATTGACGAAGAAACACCGAAATTCCATCGGAATTAAATACGAAAGGCACAATGCCGACTTAAGTACAAGACGACTGACTCTTCTTACTGACTATGTTTGAACCATTACTGTGATACCACTTATTGATTCCGATGCTTCACTTCAGGGTAACCGTATCCCTCTCACCTTCTTATTGACGATGAAACACAGAAATCGCATCGGAATTAAATAGAAAAGGCACAATGCCGACTTACGTACAAGAAGACTGACTCTCCTTACTGTCTATGTCATGAACCATTCCTGTGACACTAGTTATACATTCCGATGCTTCACTTCATTTTTACTGTATCCCTTGGACCTTCTTATTGACCATGAAACACATAAATGGCATCGGAATAAAATAGAAAAGGCACAATACCGACTTACGTACAAGAAGACTGACTCTTCTTACTGTCTATGTCATGAACCATTCCTGTGACACTAGTTATACATTCCGATGCTTCACTTCATTTTTACTGTATCCCTTGGACCTTCTTATTGACCATGAAACACATAAATGGCATCGGAATTAAATACAAAAGGCACAATGCCGACTTAAGTACAAGAAGACTGACTCTTCCTACTGTCTATGTTTTGAACCATTCCTGTGACACTAGTTATACATTCCGATGCTTCACTTCAGGTTTACTGTATCCCTCTGACCTTCTTATTGACGATGAAGCACAGAAGTTGCATCGGAATTAACTAGAAAAGGCACAATGCCGACTGAAGTACAAGAAGTCTGACTCTTGTTACTGTCTATGTTTTGAACCATTCCTGTGACTCTAGTTATACATTCCGATGCTTCACTACAGGTTTACTTTATCCGTTGGACCTATTATTGACGATGAAACACAGAAATTGCATCGGAATAAATATCAAAAGGCACAATGCCGACTTAAGTACAAGAAGACTGTCTCTTCCTACTGTCATGTTTTGAACCATTCCTGTGACTCTAGTTATACATTCCGATACTTCACTTCAGGTTCACAGTATCCCTTGGACCTATTATTGACAATGAAACACACATTGCTTCGGAATTAAATACAAAAGGCACAATGCCGACGCAAGTACAAGAAGACTGACTCTTCCTACTGACTATGTTTTGAACCCTTCCTGTGGCACTAGTTATACATTCCGATGCTTCACGTCGGTTTTATTGTATCCCTTGGACCTTCACATTGACGATGAAATACAGAAATGGCATCGGAATTAAATAAAAAGGCACAATGCCGAAATAAGTACAAGAAGACTGAGTCTTCTTACTGACTATGTTTTGAACCATTCCTGTGACACCAGTTATAGATTCCGATGCTTCACTTCAGGATTACTGTATCCCTCTGACCTTCTTATTGATGATGAAACACAGATATTGCATCGGAATTTAATACAAAAGGCACAATGCCGACTTAAGTACAAGAAGACTGACTCTTCCTACTGTCTATGTTTTGACCCATTCCTGAGACACTAGTTATACATTCCAATGCTTCACTTCAGGATTACTGTATCCCTCCGACCTTCTTATTGATGATGAAACACAGATATTGCATCGGAATTTAATACAAAAGGCACAATGCTGACTTAAGTACAAGAAGACTGACTCTTCATACTCTCTATGTTTTGAACCATTCCAGTGACACTAGTTATAGTTTCCGATGCGTCACATCAGGTGTACTGCATCCCTTGGACCATCTTATTGACGATAAAACACAGAAATTGCATCGGAATGAAATAGAAAAGGCACAATGCTGACTTAAGTACAAGAAGACTGACTCTTTTTACTGACTATGTTTTGAACCATTCCTGTGACACTAATTATACATTCCGATGCTTTACTTCAGGTTTACTGTATCCCTTGGACCTTCTTATTGACGATGAAATACAGAAATTGCATCGGAATTAAATACAAAAGGCACAATGCCGACTTAAGTACAAGAGGACTGACTCTCCTTACTATCTATGTTTTGACTATTTCTGTGACACTAGTTATAGATTCCGATGCTTCACTTCAGGTTTACTGTATCCCTCAGACCTTCTTATTGACGATGAAACACAGAAATTGCATCGGAATTGAATACAAAAGGCACAATGACCACCTAAGTACAAGAAGAGTGACTCTTCTCAGTGTCTATGTTTTGAACCATTTCTGTGACACTAGTTATAGATTCCAATGCTTCACTTCAGGTTAACAGTATCCCTCTGACCGTCTTATTGACGATGAAACACGGAAATTGCATCGGAATTATATACAAAAGGCACAATGCCTACTTAAGTACAAGAAGTCTGACTCCTCTTACTGTCTATGTTTTGAACCATTTCTGTGACTCTAGTTATAGAATCCGATGCTTCACTTCAGGTTTACCGTATCCCTCTGACCTTCTTATTGACGATGAAAAACAGAAACTACATCGGAATAAAATAGAAAAGGCACAATGCCGACTTAAGTACAAGAAGACTGACTCTTCCTACTGTCTATGTTTTGAACCATTCCTGTGACTCTAGTTATACGTTCCGATGCTTCACTTCAGTTTTACAGTATCCCTTGGACCTTCATATTGACGATGAAACACAGAAATTGCATCGGAATTAAATACAAACGGCACAATGCCGACTTAAGTACAAGATGACTGACTCTTCCTACTGTCTATGTTTTGAACCATTCCTGTGACTCTAGTTATACATTCCGATGGTTCACTACGGGTTTACTGTATCCCTTGGACCTATTATTGACGATGAAACACAGAAATTGCATCGGAATTACATACAAAACGCACAATGCTGACTTAAGTACAAGAAGACTGACTCTTCCTACTGTCATGTTTTGAACCATTCCTGTGACTCTAGTTATACATTCCGATGCTTCACTTCAGGTTTACTGTATCCCTTGGACCTATTATTGACGATGAAACACACATATTGCATCGGAATTAAATACAAAAGGCACAATGCCGACGTAAGTACAAGAAGACTGACTCTTCCTACTGACTATGTTTTGAACCATTCCTGTGACACTAGTTATACATTTCGATGCTTCACTTCAGGTTTACTGTATCCCTTGTACTTTCATATCGACGATGAAATACAGAAATTGCAACGGAATTGAATAAAAAGGCACATGGCCGAAATAAGTACAAGAAGACTGAGTCTTTTTACTGACTATGTTTTGAACCATTCCTGTGACACTAGTTATAGATTCCGATGCTTCACTTCAGGATAACTGTATGCCTCTGACCTTCTTAGTGATGATGAAACACAGAAATTGCATCGGAATGAAATAGAAAAGGCACAATGCCGACTTAAGTACAAGAAGACTGACTCTTCCTACTGTCATGTTTTGAACCATTCCTGTGACTCTAGTTATTTATTCCGATGCTTCACTTCAGGTTCACAGTATCCCTTGGACCTATTATTGACGATGAAACACACATATTGCTTCGGAATTAAATACAAAAGGCACAATGCCGACGAAAGTACAAGAAGACTGACTCTTCCTACTGACTATGTTTTGAACCATTCCTGTGGCACTAGTTATACATTCCGATGCTTCACTTCGGGTTTACTGTATCCCTTGGACCTTCACATTGACGATGAAATACAGAAATTGCATCGGAATTAAATAAAAAGGCACAATGCCGAAATAAGTACAAGAAGACTGAGTCTTCTTACTGACTATGTTTTGAACCATTTCTGTGACACTAGTTATAGATTCCGATGCTTCACTTCAGGATTACTGTATCCTTCTGACCTTCTTATTGATGATGAAACACAGATATTGCATCGGAATTTAATACAAAAGGCATAATGCCGACTTAAGTACAAGAAGAGTGACTCTTCCTACTGTCTATGCTTTGACCCATTCCTGAAACACTAGTTATACATTCCGATGCTTCACTTCAGGTTTACTGTATCCCTCTGACCTTCTTATTGACGATGAAACACAGAAGTTGCATCGGAATTAACTAGAAAAGGCACAATGCTGACTGAAGTACAAGAAGACTGACTCTTCATACTGTCTATGTTTTGAACCATTCCAGTGACACTAGTTATAGATTCCCATGCGTCACTTCAGTTCTACTGCATCCCTTGGACCATCTTATTGAAGATGAAACACAGAAATTGCATCGGAATGAAATAGAAAAGGCACAATGCCGACTTAAGTACAAGAAGACTGACTCTTTTTACTGACTATGTTTTGAACCATTCCTGTGACACTAATTATACATTCCGATGCTTTACTTCAGTTTTACTGTATCCCTTGGACCTTGTTATTGACGATGAAACACAGAAATTGAATCGGAATTAAATACAAAAGGCACAATGCTAACTTAAGTACAAGAAGACTGACTCTTGTTACTGTCATGTTTTGAACCATTCCTGTGACACTAGTTATACATTCCGATGCTTCACTTCAATTTTACTGTATCCCTTGGACCTTCTTATTGCCCATGAAACACATAAATGGCATCGGAATTAAATACAAAAGCACAATGCCGACTTAAGTACAAGAAGACTGAGTCTTCCTACTGTCTATGTTTTGAACCATTCCTGTGACTCTAGTTATACATTCCGATGCTTCACTTCAGGTTTACAGTATCCCTTGGACCTTCACATTGACGATGAAACACAGAAATTGCATCGGAATTAAATACAAACGGCACAATGCCGAAATAAGTACAAGAAGACTGAGTCTTCTTACTGACTATGTTTTGAACCATTCCTGTGACACTAGTTATAGATTAAGATGCTTCACATCAGGATCACTGTATCCCTCTGACCTTCTTATTGATAATGAAACACAGATATTGGATGGGAATTAAATACAAAAGGCACAATGCCGACTGAAGTACAAGAAGACTGACTCTTCCTACTGTCTATGTTTTGACCCATTCCTGTGACACTAGTTATACATTCCGATGCTTCACTTCAGGTTTACTGTATCCATCTGACCTTCTTATTGACGATGAAACACAGAAGTTGCATCGGAATTAACTAGAAAAGGCACAATGCCGACTGAAGTACAAGAAGACTGACTCTTCATACTGTCTATGCTTTGAACTATTTCTGTGACACTAGTTACAGATTCCGATGCTTCACTTCAGGTTTACTGTATCCCTCTTACCCTCTTATTGACGATGAAACACAGAAATTGCATCGGAATTAAATACAAAAGGCACAATGACCACCTAAGTAAAAGAAGACTGACTCTTCTTAGTGTCTATGTTTTGAACCATTTCTGTGACATTAGTTATAGATTCCGATGCTTCTATTCAGGTTAACAGTATCCCTCTGACCATCTTATTGACGATGAAACACGGAAATTGCATCGGAATTAAAAACAAAATGCACAATGCCTACTTAAGTACAAGAAGACTGACTCTTCTTAGTGTCTATGATCTGAACTATTTCTGTGACACTAGTTATAGATTCCAATGCTTCCCTTCATATTTACTGTATCCCGTGGACCTTCTTATTGACGAAGAAACACCGAAATTCCATCGGAATTAAATACGAAAGGCACAATGCCGACTTAAGTACAAGACGACTGACTCTTCTTACTGACTATGTTTGAACCATTACTGTGATACCACTTATTGATTCCGATGCTTCACTTCAGGGTAACCGTATCCCTCTCACCTTCTTATTGACGATGAAACACAGAAATCGCATCGGAATTAAATAGAAAAGGCACAATGCCGACTTACGTACAAGAAGACTGACTCTCCTTACTGTCTATGTCATGAACCATTCCTGTGACACTAGTTATACATTCCGATGCTTCACTTCATTTTTACTGTATCCCTTGGACCTTCTTATTGACCATGAAACACATAAATGGCATCGGAATAAAATAGAAAAGGCACAATACCGACTTACGTACAAGAAGACTGACTCTTCTTACTGTCTATGTCATGAACCATTCCTGTGACACTAGTTATACATTCCGATGCTTCACTTCATTTTTACTGTATCCCTTGGACCTTCTTATTGACCATGAAACACATAAATGGCATCGGAATTAAATACAAAAGGCACAATGCCGACTTAAGTACAAGAAGACTGACTCTTCCTACTGTCTATGTTTTGAACCATTCCTGTGACACTAGTTATACATTCCGATGCTTCACTTCAGGTTTACTGTATCCCTCTGACCTTCTTATTGACGATGAAGCACAGAAGTTGCATCGGAATTAACTAGAAAAGGCACAATGCCGACTGAAGTACAAGAAGTCTGACTCTTGTTACTGTCTATGTTTTGAACCATTCCTGTGACTCTAGTTATACATTCCGATGCTTCACTACAGGTTTACTTTATCCGTTGGACCTATTATTGACGATGAAACACAGAAATTGCATCGGAATAAATATCAAAAGGCACAATGCCGACTTAAGTACAAGAAGACTGTCTCTTCCTACTGTCATGTTTTGAACCATTCCTGTGACTCTAGTTATACATTCCGATGCTTCACTTCAGGTTCACAGTATCCCTTGGACCTATTATTGACAATGAAACACACATTGCTTCGGAATTAAATACAAAAGGCACAATGCCGAAATAAGTACAAGAAGACTGAGTCTTCTTACTGACTATGTTTTGAACCATTCCTGTGACACCAGTTATAGATTCCGATGCTTCACTTCAGGATTACTGTATCCCTCTGACCTTCTTATTGATGATGAAACACAGATATTGCATCGGAATTTAATACAAAAGGCACAATGCCGACTTAAGTACAAGAAGACTGACTCTTCCTACTGTCTATGTTTTGACCCATTCCTGAGACACTAGTTATACATTCCAATGCTTCACTTCAGGATTACTGTATCCCTCCGACCTTCTTATTGATGATGAAACACAGATATTGCATCGGAATTTAATACAAAAGGCACAATGCCGACTTAAGTACAAGAAGACTGACTCTTCATACTCTCTATGTTTTGAACCATTCCAGTGACACTAGTTATAGTTTCCGATGCGTCACATCAGGTGTACTGCATCCCTTGGACCATCTTATTGACGATAAAACACAGAAATTGCATCGGAATGAAATAGAAAAGGCACAATGCTGACTTAAGTACAAGAAGACTGACTCTTTTTACTGACTATGTTTTGAACCATTCCTGTGACACTAATTATACATTCCGATGCTTTACTTCAGGTTTACTGTATCCCTTGGACCTTCTTATTGACGATGAAACACAGAAATTGCATCGGAATTAAATACAAAAGGCACAATGCCGACTTAAGTACAAGAGGACTGACTCTCCTTACTATCTATGTTTTGACTATTTCTGTGACACTAGTTATAGATTCCGATGCTTCACTTCAGGTTTACTGTATCCCTCAGACCTTCTTATTGACGATGAAACACAGAAATTGCATCGGAATTGAATACAAAAGGCACAATGACCACCTAAGTACAAGAAGAGTGACTCTTCTCAGTGTCTATGTTTTGAACCATTTCTGTGACACTAGTTATAGATTCCGATGCTTCACTTCAGGTTAACAGTATCCCTCTGACCATCTTATTGACGATGAAACACGGAAATTGCATCGGAATTATATACAAAAGGCACAATGCCTACTTAAGTACAAGAAGTCTGACTCTTCTTACTGTCTATGTTTTGAACCATTTCTGTGACTCTAGTTATAGAATCCGATGCTTCACTTCAGGTTTACCGTATCCCTCTGACCTTCTTATTGACGATGAAAAACAGAAACTACATCGGAATAAAATAGAAAAGGCACAATGCCGACTTAAGTACAAGAAGACTGACTCTTCCTACTGTCTATGTTTTGAACCATTCCTGTGACTCTAGTTATACGTTCCGATGCTTCACATCAGTTTTACAGTATCCCTTGGACCTTCATATTGACGATGAAACACAGAAATTGCATCGGAATTAAATACAAACGGCACAATGCCGACTTAAGTACAAGATGACTGACTCTTCCTACTGTCTATGTTTTGAACCATTCCTGTGACTCTAGTTATACATTCCGATGGTTCACTACGGGTTTACTGTATCCCTTGGACCTATTATTGACGATGAAACACAGAAATTGCATCGGAATTACATACAAAACGCACAATGCTGACTTAAGTACAAGAAGACTGACTCTTCCTACTGTCATGTTTTGAACCATTCCTGTGACTCTAGTTATACATTCCGATGCTTCACTTCAGGTTTACTGTATCCCTTGGACCTATTATTGACGATGAAACACACATATTGCATCGGAATTAAATACAAAAGGCACAATGCCGACGTAAGTACAAGAAGACTGACTCTTCCTACTGACTATGTTTTGAACCATTCCTGTGACACTAGTTATACATTTCGATGCTTCACTTCAGGTTTACTGTATCCCTTGTACTTTCATATCGACGATGAAATACAGAAATTGCAACGGAATTGAATAAAAAGGCACATGGCCGAAATAAGTACAAGAAGACTGAGTCTTTTTACTGACTATGTTTTGAACCATTCCTGTGACACTAGTTATAGATTCCGATGCTTCACTTCAGGATAACTGTATGCCTCTGACCTTCTTAGTGATGATGAAACACAGATATTGCATCGGAATGAAATACAAAAGCCACAATGCCGACTTAAGTACAAGAAGACTGACTCTTCCTACTGTATATATTTTGAACCATTCCTGTGACACTAGTTATACTTTCCGATTCTTCACTTCAGGTTTACTGTATCCCTCTGACCTTCTTATTGACGATGAAACACAGAAGTTTCATCGGAATTAACTAGAAAAGGCACAATGCCGACTGAAGTACAAGAAGACTGACTCTTCATACTGTCTATGTTTTGAACCATTCCAGTGACACTAGTTATAGATTCCGATGCGTCACGTCAGGTGTACTGCTTCCCTTGGACCATCTTATTGACGATGAGACACAGAAATTGTATCGGAATGAAATAGAAAAGGCACAATGCTGACTTAAGTACAAGAAGACTGACTCTTTTTACTGACTATGTTTTGAACCATTCCTGTGACACTAATTATACATTCCGATGCTTTACTTCAGGTTTACTGTATCCCTTGGACCTTCTTATTGACGATGAAATACAGAAATTGCATCGGAATTAAATACAAAAGGCACAATGCCGATTTAAGTACAAGAAGACTGACTCTCCTTACTGTCTATGTTTTGAACAATTTCTGTGACACTAGTTATAGATTCCGATGCTTCACTTCAGGTTTACTGTATCCCTCTGACCTTCTTATTGACGATGAAACACAGAAATTGCATCGGAATTAAATACAAAAGGCACAATGACCACCTAAGTACAAGAAGACTGACTCTTCTTAGTGTCTATGATCTGAACTATTTCTGTGACACTAGTTATAGATTCCAATGCTTCCCTTCAGGTTAACAGTATCCCTCTGACCATATTATTGACGATGAAACACGGAAATTGCATCGGAATTAAATACAAAAGGCACAAGGCCTACTTAAGTACAAGAAGTCTGACTCTTCGTACTGCCTATGTTATGAACCATTTCTGTGACTCTAATTATAGAATCCGATGCTTCACTTCAGGTTTACCGTATCCCTCTGACCTTCTTATTGACGATGAAACACAGAAACTGCATCGGAATTAAATAGAAAATGCACAATGCCGACTTAAGTACAAGAAGACTGACTCTTCTTACTGTCTATGTCATGAACCATTCCTGTGACACTAGTTATACATTCCGATGCTTCACTTCATTTTTACTGTATCCCTTGGACCTTCTTATTGACCATGAAACACATAAATGGCACCGGAATTAAATACTAAAGCACAATGCCGACTTAAGTACAAGAAGACTGACTCTTCCTACTGTCTATGTTTTGAACCATTCCTGTGACTCTAGTTATACATTCCGATGCTTCACTTCAGGTTTACAGTATCCCTTGGAACTTCATATTGACGATGAAACACAGAAATTGCATCGGAATTAAATACAAACGGCACAATGCCGACTTAAGTACAAGATGACTGACTCTTCCTACTGTCTATGATTTGAACCATTCCTGTGACTCTAGTTATACATTCCGATGCTTCACTACAGGTTAACTGTATCCCTTGGACCCATTATTGACGATGAAACACAGAAATTGCATCGGAATTAAATAGAAAAGGCACAATGCCGACTTAAGTGCAAGAAGACTGACTCTTCTTACTAACTATGTTTTGAACCATTCCTGTGACACTAGTTATACATTCCGATGCTTCACTTCAGGTTTACTGTATCCCTTGGACCTTCCTATTGTCGATGAAACACAGAAATTGAATCGGAATTAATTACAAAAGGCACAATGCTAACTTAAGTACAAGAAGACTGACTCTTCCTACTGTCATGTTTTGAACCATTCCTGTGACACTAGTTATACATTCCGATGCTTCACTTCATTTTTACTGTATCCCTTGGACCTTCTTATTGACCATGAAACACATAAATGGCATCGGAATTAAATACAAAAGCACAATGCCGATTTAAGTACAAGAAGACTGAGTCTTCCTACTGTCTATGTTTTGAACCATTCCTGTGACTCTAGTTATACATTCCGATGCTTCACTTCAGGTTTACAGTATCCCTTGGACCTTCACATTGACGATGAAACACAGTAATTGCATCGGAATTAAATACAAACGGCACAATGCCGACTTAAGTACAAGAAGACTGACTCTTCCTACTGACTATGCTTTGAACCATTCCTGTGACACTAGTTATACATTCCGATGCTTCACTTCAGGTTTTCCGTATCCCTTGGACTTTCATATTGACGATGAAATACAGAAATTGCAACGGAATTAAATAAAAAGGCACAATGCCGAAATAAGTACAAGAAGACTGAGTCTTCTTACTGACTATGTTTTGAACCATTCCTGTGACACTAGTTATAGATTCCGATGCTTCACATCAGGATCACTGTATCCCTCTGACCTTCTTATTGATAATGAAACACAGATATTGGATCGGAATTAAATACAAAAGGCACAATGCCGACTGAAGTACAAGAAGACTGACTCTTCCTACTGTCTATGTTTTGACCCATTCCTGTGACACTAGTTATACATTCCGATGCTTCACTTCAGGTTTACTGTATCCATCTGACCTTCTTATTGACGATGAAACACAGAAGTTGCATCGGAATTAGCTACAAAAGGCACAATGCCGACTGAAGTACAAGAAGACTGACTCTTCATACTGTCTATGTTTTGAACTATTTCTGTGACACTAGTTATAGATTCCGATGCTTCACTTCAGGTTTACTGTATCCCTCTGACCCTCTTATTGACGATGAAACACAGAAATTGCATCGGAATTAAATACAAAAGGCACAATGACCACCTAAGTAAAAGAAGACTGACTCTTCTTAGTGTCTATGTTTTGAACCATTTCTGTGACACTAGTTGTAGATTCCGATGCTTCTATTCAGGTTAACAGTATCCCTCTGACCATCTTATTGACGATGAAACACGGAAATTGCATCGGAATTAAAAACAAAAGGCACATGCCTACTTAAGTACAAGAAGTCTGTCTCTTCTTACTGTCTATGTCATGAACCATTCCTGTGACACTAGTTATACATTCCGATGCTTCACTTCATTTTTACTGTATCCTGTGGACCCTCTTATTGACGAAGAAAAACCGAAATTCCATCGGAATTAAATACGAAAGGCACAATGCCGACTTAAGTACAAGACGACTGACTCTTCTTACTGACTATGTTTGAACCATTACTGTGATACCACTTATAGATTCCGATGCTTCACTTCAGGGTAACCGTATCCCTCTCACCTTCTTATTGACGATGAAACACAGAAATCGCATCGGAATTAAATAGAAAAGGCACAATGCCGACTTACGTACAAGAAGACTGACTCTTCTTACTGTCTATGTCATGAACCATTCCTGTGACACTAGTTATACATTCCGATGCTTCACTTCATTTTTACTGTATCCCTTGGACCTTCTTATGGACCATGAAACACATAAATGGCATCGGAATAAAATAGAAAAGGCACAATACCGACTTACGTAGAAGAAGACTGACTCTTCTTACTGTCTATGTCATGAACCATTCCTGTGACACTAGTTATACATTCCGATGCTTCACTTCATTTTTACTGTATCCCTTGTACCTTCTTATTGACCATGAAACACATAAATGGCATCGGAATTAAATAATAAAGGCACAATGCCGACTTAAGTACAAGAAGACTGACTCTTCCTACTGTCTATGTTTTGAACCATTCCTGTGACACTAGGTATACATTCCGATGCTTCACTTCAGGTTTACTGTATCCCTCTGACCTTCTTATTGACGATGAAGCACAGAAGTTGCATCGGAATTAACTAGAAAAGGCACAATGCCGACTGAAGTACAAGAAGTCTGACTCTTGTTACTGTCTATGTTTTGAACCATTCCTGTGACTCTAGTTATACATTCCGATGCTTCACTACAGGTTTACTTTATCCGTTGGACCTATTATTGACGATGAAACACAGAAATTGCATCGGAATAAAAATCAAAAGGCACAATGCCGACTTAAGTACAAGAAGACTGTCTCTTCCTACTGTCATGTTTTGAACCATTCCTGTGACTCTAGTTATACATTCCGATGCTTCACTTCAGGTTCACAGTATCCCTTGGACCTATTATTGACGATGAAACACACATATTGCTTCGGAATTAAATACAAAAGGCACAATGCCGACGCAAGTACAAGAAGACTGACTCTTCCTACTGACTATGTTTTGAACCCTTCCTGTGGCACTAGTTATACATTCCGATGCTTCACGTCGGGTTTACTGTATCCCTTGGACCTTCACATTGACGATGAAATACAGAAATGGCATCGGAATTAAATAAAAAGGCACAATGCCGAAATAAGTACAAGAAGACTGAGTCTTCTTACTGACTATGTTTTGAACCATTCCTGTGACACTAGGTATAGATTCCGATGCTTCACTTCAGGATTACTGTATCCCTCTGACCTTCTTATTGATGATGAAACACAGATATTGCATCGGAATTTAATACAAAAGGCACAATGCCGACTTAAGTACAAGAAGACTGACTCTTCCTACTGTCTATGTTTTGACCCATTCCTGAGACACTAGTTATACATTCCGATGCTTCACTTCAGGATTACTGTATCCCTCTGACCTTCTTATTGATGATGAAACACAGATATTGCATCGGAATTTAATACAAAAGGCACAATGCCGACTTAAGTACAAGAAGACTGACTCTTCATAGTGTCTATGTTTTGAACCATTCCAGTGACACTAGTAATAGATTCCGATGCGTCACATCAGGTGTACTGCATCCCTTGGACCATCTTATTGACGATAAAACACAGAAATTGCATCGGAATGAAATAGAAAAGGCACAATGCTGACTTAAGTACAAGAAGACTGACTCTTTTTACTGACTATGTTTTGAACCATTCCTGTGACACTAATTATACATTACGATGCTTTACTTCAGGTTTACTGTATCCCTTGGACCTTCTTATTGACGAGGAAACACAGAAATTGCATCGGAATTAAATACAAAAGGCACAATGCCGACTTAAGTACAAGAGGACTGACTCTCCTTACTATCTATGTTTTGAACTATTTCTGTGACACTAGTTATAGATTCCGATGCTTCACTTCAGGTTTACTGTATCCCTCTGACCTTCTTATTGACGATGAAACACATAAATTGCATCGGAATTGAATACAAAAGGCACAATGACCACCTAAGTACAAGAAGAGTGACTCTTCTTAGTGTCTATGTTTTGAACCATTTCTGTGACACTAGTTATAGATTCCGATGCTTCACTTCAGGTTAACAGTATCCCTCTGACCATCTTATTGACGATGAAACACGGAAATTAAATCGGAATTATATACAAAAGGCACAATGCCTACTTAAGTACAAGAAGTCTGACTCTTCTTACTGTCTATGTTTTGAATCATTTCTGTGACTCTAGTTATAGAATCCGATGCTTCACTTCAGGTTTACCATATCCCTCTGACCTTCTTATTGACGATGAAAAACAGAAACTACATCGGAATAAAATAGAAAAGGCACAATGCCGACTTAAGTACAAGAAGACTGACTCTTCCTACTGTCTATGTTTTGAACCATTCCTGTGACTCTAGTTATACGTTCCGATGCTTCACTTCAGTTTTACAGTATCCCTTGGACGTTCATATTGACGATGAAACACAGAAATTGCATCGGAATTAAATACAAACAGCACAATGCCGACTTAAGTACAAGATGACTGACTCTTCCTACTGTCTATGTTTTGAACCATTCCTGTGACTCTAGTTATACATTCCGATGCTTCACTACGGGTTTACTGTATCCCTTGGACCTATTATTGACGATGAAACACAGAAATTGCATCGGAATTACATACAAAAGGCACAATGCTGACTTAAGTACAAGAAGACTGACTCTTCCTACTGTCATGTTTTGAACCATTCCTGTGACTCTAGTTATACATTCCGATGCTTCACTTCAGGTATACTGTATCCCTTGGACCTATTATTGACGATGAAACACACATATCGGAGTTAAATACAAAAGGCACAATGCCGACGTAAGTACAAGAAGACTGACTCTTCCTACTGACTATGTTTTGAACCATTCCTGTGACACCAGTTATACATTTCGATGCTTCACTTCAGGTTTACTGTATCCATTGGACTTTCATATCGACGATGAAATACAGAAATTGCAACGGAATTGAATATAAAGGCACATGGCCGAAATAAGTACAAGAAGACTGAGCCTTTTTACTGACTATGTTTTGAACCATTCCTGTGACACTAGTTATAGATTCCGATGCTTCACTTCAGGATAACTGTATGCCTCTGACCTTCTTAGTGATGATGAAGCACAGATATTGCATCGGAATTAAATACAAAAGCCACAATGCCGACTTAAGTACAAGAAGACTGACTCTTCCTACTGTATATACTTTGAACCATTCCTGTGACACTAGTTATACATTCCGATTCTTCACTTCAGGTTTACTGTATCCCTCTGACCTTCTTATTGACGATGAAACACAGAAGTTTCATCGGAATTAACTAGAAAAGGCACAATGCCGACTGAAGTACAAGAAGACTGACTCTTCATACTGTCTATGTTTTGAACCATTCCAGTGACACTAGTTATAGATTCCGATGCGTCACGTCAGGTGTACTGCTTCCCTTGGACCATCTTATTGACGATGAGACACAGAAATTGTATCGGAATGAAATAGAAAAGGCACAATGCCGACTTAAGTACAAGAAGACTGACTCTTTTTACTGACTATGTTTTGAACCATTCCTGTGACACTAATTATACATTCCGATGCTTTACTTCAGGTTTACTGTATCCCTTGGACCTTCTTATTGACGATGAAATACAGAAATTGCATCGGAATTAAATACAAAAGGCACAATGCCGATATAAGTACAAGAAGACTGACTCTCCTTACTGTCTATGTTTTGAACTATTTCTGTGACACTAGTTATAGATTCCGATGCTTCACTTCAGGTTTACTGTATCCCTGTGACCTTCTTATTGACGATGAAACACAGAAATTGCATCGGAATTAAATACAAAAGGCACAATGACCACCTAAGTACAAGAAGACTGACTCATCTTAGTGTCTATGTTCTGAACTATTTCTGTGACACTAGTTATAGATTCCAATGCTTCACTTCAGGTTAACAGTATCCCTCTGACCATATTATTGACGATGAAACACGGAAATTGCATCGGAATTAAATACAAAAGGCACAATGCCTACTTAAGTACAAGAAGTCTGACTCTTCGTACTGCCTATGTTTTGAACCATTTCTGTGACTCTAGTTATAGAATCCGATGCTTCACTTCAGGTTTACCGTATCCCTCTGACCTTCTTATTGACGATGAAACACAGAAACTGCATCGGAATTAAATAGAAAAGGCACAATGCCGACTTAAGTACAAGAAGACTGACTCTTCTTACTGTCTATGTCATGAACCATTCCTGTGACACTAGTTATACATTCCGATGCTTCACTTCATTTTTACTGTATCCCTTGGACCTTCTTATTGACCATGAAACACATAAATGGCATCGGAATTAAATACAAAAACACAATGCCGACTTAAGTACAAGATGACTGACTCTTTCTACTGTCTATGTTTTGAACCGTTCCTGTGACTCTAGTTATACATTCCGATGCTTCACTTCTGGTTTACAGTATCCCTTGGACCTTCATATTGACGATGAAACACAGAAATTGCATCGGAATTAAATACAAACGGCACAATGCCGACTTAAGTACAAGATGACTGACTCTTCCTACTGTCTATGATTTGAACCATTCCTGTGACTCTAGTTATACATTCCGATGCTTCACTACAGGTTTACTGTATCCCTTGGACCTATTATTGACGATGAAACACAGAAATTGCATCGGAATTAAATAGAAAAGGCACAATGCCGACTTAAGTGCAAGAAGACTGACTCTTCTTACTAACTATGTTTTGAACCATTCCTGTGACACTAGTTATACATTCCGATGCTTCACATCAGGTTTACTGTATCCCTTGGACCTTCCTATTGTCGATGAATCACAGAAATTAAATCGGAATTAAATACAAAAGGCACAATGCTGACTTAAGTACAAGAAGACTGACTCGTCCTACTGTCATGTTTTGAACCATTCCTGTGACACTAGTTATACATTCCTATGCTTCACTTAATTTTTACTGTATCCCTTGGACCTTCTTATTGACCATGAAACACATTAATGGCATCGGAATTAAATACAAAGGCACAATGCCGACTTAAGTACAAGAAGACTGACTTTTCCTACTGTCTATCTTTTGAACCATTATTGTTACTCTAGTTATACATTCCGATGCTTCACTTCAGGTTTACAGTATCCCTTGGACCTTCATATTGACGATGAAACACAGAAATTGCATCGGAATTAAATACAAACGGCACAATGCCGACTTAAGTACAAGGAGACTGACTCTTCCTACTGACTATGCTTTGAACCATTCCTGTGACACTAGTTATACATTCCAATTCTTCACTTCAGGTTTACTGTATCCCTTGGACTTTCATATTGACGATGAAATACAGAAATTGCAACTGAATTAAATAAAAAGGCACAATGCCGAAATAAGTACAAGAAGACTGAGTCTTCTTACTGACTATGTTTTGAACCATTCCTGTGACACTAGTTATAGGTTCCGATGCTTCACATCAGGATCACTGTATCCCTCTGACCTTCTTATTGATGATGAAACACAGATATTGGATCGGAATTAAATACAAAAGGCACAATGCCGACTGAAGTACAAGAAGACTGACTCTTCCTACTGTCTATGTTTTGACCCATTCCTGTGACACTAGTTATACATTCCGATGCTTCACTTCAGGTTTACTGTATCCCTCTGACCTTCTTATTGACGATGAAACACAGAAGTTGCATCGGAATTAACTAGATAAGGCACAATGCCGACTGAAGTACAAGAAGACTGACTCTTCATACTGTCTATGTTTTGAACCATTTCTGTGACACTAGTTATAGATTCCGATGCTTCAATTCAGGTTAACAGTATCCCTCTGACCATCTTATTGACGATGAAACACGGAAATTGCATCGGAATTAAAAACAAAATGCACAATGCCTACTTAAGTACAAGAAGTCTGTCTCTTCTTACTGTCTATGTCATGAACCATTCCTGTGACACTAGTTATACATTCCGATGCTTCACTTCATTTTTACTGTATCCCGTGGACCTTCCTATTGACGAAGAAACACCGAAATTCCATCGGAATTAAATGCGAAAGGCACAATGCCGACTTAAGTACAAGACGACTGACTCTTCTTACTGACTATGTTTGAACCATTACTGTGATACCACTTATAGATTCCGATGCTTCACTTCAGGGTAACCGTATCCCTCTCACCTTCTTATTGACGATGTAACACAGAAATCGCATCGGAATTAAATAGAAAAGGCACAATGCCGACTTACGTACAAGAAGACTGACTCTTCTTACTGTCTATGTCATGAACCATTCCTGTGACACTAGTTATACATTCCGATGCTTCACTTCATTTTTACTGTATCCCTTGGACCTTCTTATTGACCATGAAACACATAAATGGCATCGGAATAAAATAGAAAAGGCACAATACCGACTTACGTACAAGAAGACTGACTCTTCTTACTGTCTATGTCATGAACCATTCCTGTGACACTAGTTATACATTCCGATGCTTCACTTCATTTTTACTGTATCCCTTGGACCTTCTTATTGACCATGAAACACATAAATGGCATCGGATTTAAATACAAAAGGCACAATGCCGACTTAAGTACAAGAAGACTGACTCTTCCTACTGTCTATGTTTTGAACCATTCCTGTGACACTAGTTATACATTCCGATGCTTCACTTCAGGTTTACTGTATCCCTCTGACCTTCTTATTGACGATGAAGCACAGAAGTTGCATCGGAATTAACTAGAAAAGGCACATTGCCAACTGAAGTACAAGAAGTCTGACTCTTCTTACTGTCTATGTTTTGAACCATTCCTGTGACACTAGTAATACATTCCGATGCTTCACTTCAGGTTTACTGTATCCCTTGGACCTTCTTATTGACGATGAAACACAGAAATTGCATCGGAATTAAATGCAAAAGGCACAATGCCGACATAAGTACAAGAAGACTGACTCTTCCTACTGTCTATGTTTTGAACCATTCCTGTGACTCTAGTTATACATTCCGATGCCTCACTTCAGGTTTACAGTATCCCTTGCACCTTCCTATTGACGATGAAAACCAGAAATTACGTCGGAATTAAATACAAACGGCACAATGCCGATTTAAGTACAAGAAGGCTGACTCTTCCTACTCTCTATGTTTTGAACCATTCCTGTGACTCTAGTTATACATTCCGATGCTTCACTACAGGTTTACTTTATCCGTTGGACCTATTATTGACGATGAAACACAGAAATTGCATCGGAATAAATATCAAAAGGCACAATGCCGACTTAAGTACAAGAAGACTGACTCTTCCTACTGTCATGTTTTGAACCATTCCTGTGACTCTAGTTATACATTCCGATGCTTCACTTCAGGTTCACAGTATCCCTTGGACCTATTATTGACGATGAAACACACATATTGTTTCGGAATTAAATACGAAAGGCACAATGCCGACGCAAGTACAAGAAGACTGACTCTTCCTACTGACTATGTTTTGAACCATTCCTGTGGCACTAGTTATACATTCCGATGCTTCACTTCGGGTTTACTGGATCCCTTGGACCTTCACATTGACGCTGAAATACAGAAATGGCATCGGAATTAAATAAAAAGGCACAATGCCGAAATAAGTACAAGAAGACTGAGTCTTCTTACTGACTATGTTTTGAACCATTCCTGTGACAGTAGTTATAGATTCCGATGCTTCACTTCAGGATTACTGTATCCCTCTGACCTTCTTATTGATGATGAAACACAGATATTGCATCGGAATTTAATACAAAAGGCACAATGCCGACTTAAGTACAAGAAGACTGACTCTTCCTACTGTCTATGTTTTGACCCATTCCTGAGACACTAGTTATACATTCCGATGCTTCACTTCAGGATTACTGTATCCCTCTGACCTTCTTATTGATGATGAAACACAGATATTGCATCGGAATTTAATACAAAAGGCACAATGAGGACTTAAGTACAAGAAGACTGACTCTTCATACTGTCTATGTTTTGAACCATTCCAGTGACACTAGTTATAGATTCCGATGCGTCACATCAGGTGTACTGCATCCCTTGGACCATCTTATTGACGATAAAACACAGAAATTGCATCGGAATGGAATAGAATAGGCACAATGCTGACTTAAGTACAAGAAGACTGACTCTTTTTACTGACTATGATTTGAACCATTCCTGTGACACTAATTATACATTCCGATGCTTTACTTAAGGTTTACTGTATCCCTTGGACCTTCTTATTGACGATGAAACACAGAAATTGCATCGGAATTAAATACAAAAAGCACAAATCCGACTTAAGTACAAGAGGACTGACTCTCCTTCCTATCTATGTTTTGAACTATTTCTGTGACACTACTTATAGATTCCGATGCTTCACTTCAGGTTTACTGTATCCCTCTGACCTTCTTATTGACGATGAAACACAGAAATTGCATCGGAATTGAATACAAAAGGCACAATGACCACCTAAGTACAAGAAGACTGACTGTTCTTAGTGTCTATGTTTTCAACCATTTCTGTGACACTAGTTATAGATACCGATGCTTCACTTCAGGTTAACAGTATCCCTCTGACCATCTTATTGACGATGAAACACGGAAATTTAATCGGAATTAAATACAAAAGGCACAATGCCTACTTAAGTACAAGAAGTCTGACTCTTCTTACTGTCTATGTTTTGAACCATTTCTGTGACTCTAGTTATAGAATCCGATGCTTCACTTCAGGTTTACCGTATCCCTCTGACCTTCTTATTGACGATGAAACACAGAAACTACATCGGAATAAAATAGAAAAGGCACAATGCCGACTTAAGTACAAGAAGACTGACTCTTCATACTGTCTATGTTTTGAACCATTCCTGTGACTCTAGTTATACATTCCGATGCTTCACTTCAGGTTTACAGTATCCCTTGGACCTTCATATTGACGATGAAACACAGAAATTGCATGGGAATTAAATACAAACGGCACAATGCCGACTTAAGTACAAGATGCCTGACTCTTCCTACTGCCTATGTTTTGAACCATTCCTGTGACTCTAGTTATACATTCCGATGGTTCACTACGGGTTTACTGTATCCCTTGGACCTATTATTGACGATGAAACACAGAAATTGCATCGGAATTACATACAAAAGGCACAATGCTGACTTAAGTACAAGAAGACTGATTCTTCCTACTGTCATGTTTTGAACCATTCCTGTGACTCTAGTTATACATTCCGATGCTTCACTTCAGGTTTACTGTATCCCTTGGACCTATTATTGACGATGAAACACACATATTGCATCGGAATTAAATACAAAAGGCACAATGCCGACGTAAGTACAAGAAGACTGACTCTTCCTACTGACTATGTTTTGAACCATTCCTGTGACACTAGTTATACATTTCGATGCTTCACTTCAGGTTTACTGTATCCCTTGGACTTTCATATCGACGATGAAATACAGAAATTGAAACGGAATTGAATAAAAAGGCACATGGCCGAAATAAGTACAAGAAGACTGAGTCTTTTTACTGACTATGTTTTGAACCATTCCTGTGACACTAGTTATAGATTCCGATGCTTCACTTCAGGATTACTGTATGCCTCTGACCTTCTTAGTGATGATGAAACACAGATATTGCATCGGAATTAAATACAAGAGGCTCAATGCCGACTTAAGTACAAGAAGACTGACTCTTCCTACTGTCTATATTTTGAACCATTCCTGTGACACTAGTTATACATTCCGTTTCTTCACTTCAGGTTTACTGTATCCCTCTGACCTTCTTATTGACGATGAAACACAGAAGTTGCATCGGAATTAACTAGAAAAGGCACATTGCCGACTGAAGTACAAGAAGACTGACTCTTCATACTGTCTATGTTTTGAACCATTCCAGTGACACTAGTTATAGATTCCGATGCGTCACGTCAGGTGTACTGCTTCCCTTGGACCATCTTATTGACGATGAGACACAGAAATTGTATCGGAATGAAATAGGAAAGGCACAATGCCGACTTAAGTACAAGAAGACTGACTGTTTTTACTGACTATGTTTTGAACCATTCCTGTGACACTAATTATACATTCCGATGCTTTACTTCAGGTTTACTGTATCCCTTGGACCGTCTTATTGACGATGAAATTCAGAATTTGCATCGGAATTAAATACAAAAGGCACAATGCCGATTTAAGTACAAGAAGACTGACTCTCCTTACTGTCTATGTTTTGAACTATTTCTGTGACACTAGTTATAGATTCCGATGCTTTACTTCAGCTTTACTGTATCCCTCTGACCTTCTTATTGACGATGAAACACAGAAATTGCATCGGAATTAAATACAAAAGGCACAATGACCACCTAAGTACAAGAAGACTGACTCTTCTTAGTGTATATGTTCTGAACCATTTCTGTGACACTAGTTATAGATTCCAATGCTTCACTTCAGGTTAACAGTATCCCTCTGACCATATTATTGACGATGAAACACGGAAATTGCATCGGAATTAAATACAAAAGGCACAATGCCTACTTAAGTACAAGAAGTCTGACTCTCCTTACTGTCTATGTTTTGAACTATTTCTGTGACACTAGTTATACATTCCGATGCTTCACTTCAGGTTTACAGTATCCCTTGGAGCTTCATATTGACGATGAAACACAGATATTGCACCGGAATTAAATACAAACCGCACAATGCCGACTTAAGTACAAGATGACTGACTCTTCCTACTGTCTATGATTTGAACCATTCCTGTGACTGTAGTTATACATTCCGATGCTTCACTACAGGTTAGCTCTTTCCCTTGGACCTATTGTTGACGATGAAACACAGAAATTGCATCGGAATTAAATAGAAAAGGCACAATGCCGACTTAAGTGCAAGCAGACTGACTCTTCTTACTAACTATGTTTTGAACCATTCCTGTCACACTAGTTATACATTCCGATGCTTCTCTTCAGGTTTACTGTATCCCTTGGACCTTCCTATTGACAACGAAACACAGAAATTGCATGGGAATTAAATACAAAAGGCACAATGCTGACTTAAGTACAAGAAGACTGACTCTTCCTACTGTCATGTTTTGAACCATTCCTGTGACTCTAGTTATACATTCCGATGCTTCACTTCAGGTTTACTGTATCCCTTGGACCTAATATTGACGATGAAACACAGAAATTGCATCGGAATTAAATACAAACGGCACAATGCCGACTTAAGTACAAGAAGACTGACTCTTCCTACTGACTATGCTTTGAACCATTCCTGTGACACTAGTTATACATTCCGATGCTTCACTTCAGGTTTACTGTATCCCTTGGACTTTCATATTGACGATGAAATACAGAAATTGCAACGGAATTAAATAAATAGGCACAATGCCGAAATAAGTACAAGAAGACTGAGTCTTCTTACTGACTATGTTTTGAACCATTCCTGTGACACTAGTTATAGATTCCGATGCTTCACATCAGGATCACTGTATCCCTCTGACCTTCTTATTGATGATGAAACACAGATATTGCATCGGGATTAAATACAAAAGGCACAATGCCGACTTAAGTACAAGAAGACTGACTCTTCCTACTGTCTATGTTTGACGCATTCCTGTGACACTAGTTATACATTCCGATACTTCACTTCAGGTTAACAGTATCCCTCTGACCATCTTATTGACGATGAAACACGGAAATTGCATCGGAATTATATACAAAAGACACAATGCCTACTTAAGTACAAGAAGTCTGACTCTTCTTACTGTCTATGCTTTGAACCATTTCTGTGACTCTAGTTATAGAATCCGATGCTTCACTTCAGGTTTACCGTATCCCTCTGACCTTCTTATTGACGATGAAACACAGAAACTACATCGGAATAAAATTGAAAAGGCACAATGCCGATTTAAGTACAAGAAGACTGACTCTCCTTACTGTCTATGTTTTGAACTATTTCTGTGACACTAATTATAGATTCCGATGCTTCACTTCAGGTTTACTGTATCCCTCTGACCTTCTTATTGACGATGAAACACAGAAATTGCATCGGAATTAAATACAAAAGGCACAATGACCACCTAAGTAACAGAAGACTGACTCTTCTTAGTGTCTATGTTTTGAACCATTTCTGTGACACTAGTTATAGATTCCGATGCTGTACTTCAGGTTAACAGTATCCCTCTGACCATCTTATTGACGATGAAACACGGAAATTGCATCGGAATTAAAAACAAAAGGCACAATGCCTACTTAAGTACAAGAAGTCTGTCTCTTCCTACTGTCTATGTTTTGAACCATTTCGGTGACTCTAGTTATAGAATCCGATGCTTCACTTCAGGTTTACCGTATCCCTCTGACCTTCTTATTGACGATGAAACACAGAAACTGCATCGGAATTAAATAGAAAAGGCACAATGCCGACTTAAGTACAAGAAGACTGACTCTTCTTACTGTCTATGTCATGAACCATTCCGGTGACACTAGTTATACATTCCGATGCTTCACTTCATTTTTACTGTATCCCGTGGACCTTCTTATTGACGAAGAAACACCGAAATTCCATCGGAATTAAATACGAAAGGCACAATGCCGACATAAGTACAAGACGACTGACTCTTCTTACTGACTATGTTTGAGCCATTACTGTGATACCACTTACTGATTCCGATGCTTTACTTCAGGTTTACCGTATCCCTCTGACCTTCTTATTGGCGATGAAACACAGAAATCGCATCGGAATTAAATAGAAAAGGCACAATGCCGACTTAAGTACAAGAAGACTGACTCTTCTTACTGTCTATGTTTTGAACCATTCCTGTCACACTAGTTATACATTCCGATGCTTCACTTCAGGTTTACTGTATCCCTTGGACCTTCTTAGTGACGAGGAAACACCGAAATTCCATCGGAATTAAATACGAAAGGCACAATGCCGACTTAAGTACAAGAAGACTGACTCATCTTACTGTCTAGGTTTTGAACCATTCCAGTGACACTAGTTATGGATTCCGATGCGTCGGTTCAGGTGTACTGTATCCCTTGGACCTTCTTATTGACGATGAAACACAGAAATTGCATCGGAATTAAATAGAAAAGGTACAATGCCGACTTCAGTACAAGAAGACTGACTCTTTTAACTGACTATGTTTTGAACCACTCCTGTGACACTAGTAATAGATTCCGATGCCACACTTCAGGTTTACTGTATCCCTTGGACGTTCTTATTGACGATGAAACACAGAAATTGCATCGGAATCAAATACAAAAGGCACAATGCCGACTAAAGTACAAGAAGACTGACTCTTCCTACTGTTTATGTTTTGAACCATTCCTGTGACACTAGTTATACATTCCGATGCTTCACTTCACGTTTACTGTATCCGTTCGAACTTCTTATTGACGATGAAACACAGAAATTGCATCGGAATTAAATACAAAAGGCACAATGCCGACTTAAGTACAAGAAGACTGACTCTTCCTAATGTCCATGTTTTGAACCATTCCTGTCACACTAGTTATACATTCCGATGCTTCACTTCAGGTTTACTGTATCCCTTGGACCTTCTTATTGACGATGAAACACAGAAATTGCATCGGAATTAAATAGAAAAGGCACAATGCTGACTTAAGTACAAGAAGACTGACTCTTTTTACTGACTATGTTTTGAACCATTCCTGTGACACTAGTCATAGATTCCGATGCCTCACTTCAGGTTTACTGTATCACTTGGACGTTCTTATTGACGATGAACCCCAGAAATTGCATCGGAATTAAATACAAAAGTCACAATGCCGACTTAAGTACAAGAAGACTGACTCATCCTACTGTCTATGATTTGAACCATTCCTGTGACACTAGTTATACAATCCGATGCTTCACTTCAGGTTTACTGTATCCCTTGGACCTTGTTATTAACGATGAAACACCGAAATTCCATCGGAATTAAATACGAAAGGCACAATGACGACTCAAGTACAAGAAGACTGACTCTTCCTACTGTCCATGTTTTGAACCATACCTGTCACACTAGTTATACATTCCGATGCTTCACTTCAGGTTTACTGTATCCCTTGGACCTTCTTATTGACGATGAAACACAGAAATTGCATCGGAATTAAATACAAAAGGCACAATGACGACTTAAGTACAGGACGACTGACTCTTCTTACTGACCATGTTAAAACCATTACCGTTATACCACTTATAGATTCCGATGCTTCACTTCAGGTTTACTGTATCCCTCTGACCTTCTTATTGACGATGAAACACAGAAATTGCACCAGAATTAAATAGAAAAGGCACAATGCCGACTTAAGTACAAGAAGACTGACTCTTCTTACTGTCTATGTTATGAACCATTCCAGTGACAGTAGTTATAGATTCCGATGCGTCACTTCAGGTGTATTGCATCCCTTGGACCTTCTTAGTGACGATGAAACACAGAAATTGCATCAGAATTAAATAGGAAAGGCACAATGCCGACTTAAGTACAAGAAGACTGACTCTTTTTACTGACTATGTTTTGAACCATTCCTGTGACACTAGTCATATATTCCGATGCCTCACTTCTGGTTTACTGTATCCCTTGGACGTTCTTATTGACGATGAAACACAGAAATTGCATCGGAATAAATATCAAAAGGCACAATGCCGACTTAAGTACAAGAAGACTGTCTCTTCCTACTGTCATGTTTTGAACCATTCCTGTGACTCTAGTTATACATTCCGATGCTTCACTTCAGGTTCACAGTATCCCTTGGACCTATTATTGACGATGAAACACACATATTGCTTCGGAATTAAATACAAAAGGCACAATGCCGACGCAAGTACAAGAAGACTGACTCTTCCTACTGACTATGTTTTGAACCCTTCCTGTGGCACTAGTTATACATTCCGATGCTTCACGTCGGTTTTACTGTATCCCTTGGACCTTCACATTGACGATGAAATACAGAAATGGCATCGGAATTAAATAAAAAGGCACAATGCCGAAATAAGTACAAGAAGACTGAGTCTTCTTACTGACTATGTTTTGAACCATTCCTGTGACACCAGTTATAGATTCCGATGCTTCACTTCAGGATTACTGTATCCCTCTGACCTTCTTATTGATGATGAAACACAGATATTGCATCGGAATTTAATACAAAAGGCACAATGCCGACTTAAGTACAAGAAGACTGACTCTTCCTACTGTCTATGTTTTGAACCATTCCTGTGACACGAGTTATACATTCCGATGCTTCACTTCAGGTTTACAGTATCCCTTGGATCTTCTTATTGACGATGAAACACAGAAATTGCATCGGATTTAAATACAAAAGGCACAATGACGACTCAAGTACAAGAAGACTGACTCTTCCTACTGTCCATGTTTTGAACCATACCTGTCACACTAGTTATACATTCCGATGCTTCACTTCAGGTTTACTGTATCCCTTGGACCTTCTTATTGACGATGAAACACAGAAATTGCATCGGAATTAAATACAAAAGGCACAATGCCGACTTCAGTACAAGAAGACTGACTCTTTGTACGTACCTATGTTTGAACCATTCCGGTGACACTAGTTATAGATTCCGATGTTTCACTTCAGGTTTACTGTATCCCTTGGACCCTCTAATTGACGATGAAACACAGAAATTGCATCGGAATTAAATAGAAAAGGCACAATGCCGACTTAAGTACAACAGGAATGACTCTTCCTACTCTCTATGTTTTGAACCATACCTGTCACACAAGTTATACATTCCGATGCTTCACTTCAGATTTTCTGTATCCCTTGGACCTTCTTATTGACGATGAAACACCGAAATTCCATCGGAATTAAATACGAAAGGCACAATGCCGACTTAAGTACAAGACGACTGATTCTTCTTACTGACTATGTTTGAACCATTTCTGTGATACCACTTATAGATTCCGATGCTTCACTTCAGGTGTACTGCATCCCTTGGACCATCTTATTGACGATGAAACACAGAAATTGCATCGGAATTAAATAGAAAAGGCACAATGCCGACTTAAGTACAAGAAGACTGACTCATTTTACTGACTATGTTTTGAACCATTCCTGTAACACTAATTATACATTCCGATGCTTTACTTCAGGTTTACTGTATCCCTTGGACCATCTTATTGACGATGAAACACAGAAATTGCATCAGAATTAAATACAAAAGGCACAATGCCTACCTAAGTACAAGAAGACTGACTCTCCTTACTGTCTATGTTTAGAACTATTTCTGTGACACTAGTTATAGATTCCGATGCTTCACTTCAGGTTTACTGTATCCCTGTGACCTTCTTATTGACGATGAAACACAGAAATTGCATCGGAATTAAATACAAAAGGCACAATGACCACCTAAGTACAAGAAGACTGACTCTTCTTAATGTCTATGTTTTGAACCATTTCTGTGACACTAGTTATAGATTCCGATGCTTCACTTCAGGTTAACAGTATCCCTCTGACCATCTTATTGACGATGAAACACGGAAATTGCATCGGAATTAAATACTAAAGGCACAATGCCTACTTAAGTACAAGAAGTCTGACTCTTCTTACTGTCTATGTTTTAAACCATTTCTGTGACTCTAGTTATAGAATCCGATGCTTCACTTCAGGTTTACCGTATCCCTCTGACCTTCTGATTGACGATGAAACACAGAAACTCCATCGGAATTAAATAGAAAAGGCACAATGCCGACTTAAGTACAAGAAGACTGACTCTTCTTACTGTCTATGTCATGAACCATTCCTGTGACTCTAGTTATACATTCCGATGCTTCACTTCAGGTTTACAGTATCCCTTGGACCACCATATTGACGATGAAACACAGAAATTGCTTCGGAATTAAATACAAAAGGCACAATGCCGACTTAAGTACAAGAAGACTGACTCTACCTACTGTCTATGTTTTGAACCATTCCTGTGACTCTAGTTATACATTCCGATGCATCACTACAGGTTTACTGTATCCCTTGGACGTATTATTGACGATGAAACACAGAAATTGCATCGGAATTAAATAGAAAAGGCACAATGCCGACTTAAGTACAAGAAGACTGACTCTTCTTACTAACTATGTTTTGAACCATTCCTGTGACACTAGTTATACATTCCGATGCTTCACTTCAGGTTTACTGTATCCCTTGGACCTTCTTATTGACGATGAAACACAGAAATTGCATCGGAATTAAATAGAAAAGGCACAATGCTGACTTAAGTACAAGAAGACTGACTCTTTTTACTGACTATGTTTTGAACCATTCCTGTGACACTAGTCATAGATTCCGATGCCTCACTTCAGGTTTACTGTATCACTTGGACGTTCTTATTGACGATGAACCCCAGAAATTGCATCGGAATTAAATACAAGAGTCACAATGCCGACTTAAGTACAAGAAGACTGACTCATCCTACTGTCTATGTTTTGAACCATTCCTGTGACACTAGTTATACAATCCGATGCTTCACTTCAGGTTTACTGTATCCCTTGGACCTTGTTATTGACGATGAAACACCGAAATTCCATCGGAATTAAATACGAAAGGCACAATGACGACTTAAGTACAGGACGACTGACTCTTCTTACTGACCATGTTTGAACCATTACCGTTTTACCACTTATAGATTCCGATGCTTCACTTCAGGTTTACTGTATCCCTCTGACCTTCTTATTGACGATGAAACACAGAAATTGCACCAGAATTAAATAGAAAAGGCACAATGCCGACTTAAGTACAAGAAGACTGACTCTTCTTACTGTCTATGTTATGAACCATTCCAGTGACAGTAGTTATAGAATCCGATGCGTCACTTCAGGTGTATTGCATCCCTTGGACCTTCTTAGTGACGATGAAACACAGAAATTGCATCGGAATTAAATAGGAAAGGCACAATGCCGACTTAAGTACAAGAAGACTGACTCTTTTTACTGACTATGTTTTGAACCATTCCTGTGACACTAGTCATATATTCCGATGCCTCACTTCAGGTTTACTGTATCCCTTGGACGTTCTTATTGACGATGAAACACAGAAATTGCATCGGAATTATATACAAAAGGCACAATGCCGACTTAAGTACAAGAAGACTGACTCTTCCTACTGTCTATGTTTTGAACCATTCCTGTGACACGAGTTATACATTCCGATGCTTCACTTCAGGTTTACAGTATCCCTTGGATCTTCTTATTGACGATGAAACACAGAAATTGCATCGGAAATAAATACGAAAGGCACAATGACGACTCAAGTACAAGAAGAGTGACTCTTCCTACTGTCCATGTTTTGAACCATACCTGTCACACTAGTTATACATTCCGATGCTTCACTTCAGGTTTACTGTATCCCTTGGACCTTCTTATTGACGATGAAACATAGAAATTGCATCGGAATTAAATACAAAAGGCACAATGCCGACTTCAGTACAAGAAGACTGACTGTTTGTACGTACCTATCTTTGAACCATTCCGGTGACACTAGTTATAGATTCCGATGTTTCACTTCAGGTTTACTGTATCCCTTGGACACTCTAATTGACGATGAAACACAGAAATTGCATCGGAATTAAATAGAAAAGGCACAATGCCGACTTAAGTACAAGAAGACCGACTCTTTATACTGACTATATTTTGAACCATTCCTCTGACACTAGTCATAGATTCCGATGCGTCACTTCAGCTTTACTGTATCCGTTGGACGTTCTTATTGACTATGAACAACAGAAATTGCATCAGAATTAAATACAAAAGGCACAATGCCGACTTAAGTACATGAAGACTGACTCTTCCTGCTGTCTATGTTTTTAACCATTCCTGTCACACTAGTTATACATTCCGATGCTTCACCTCAGGTTTACTGTATCCCTTGGACCTTCTTATTGACGATGAAACATCGAAATTCCATCGGAATTAAATACGAAAGGCACAATGCCGACTTAAGTACAAGACGACTGACTCTTCTTACTGACTATGTTTGAACCATTACTGTGATACCACTTATAGAGTCCGATGCTTCACTTCAGGTTTACCGTATCCCTCTGACCTTCTTATTGACGATGAATCACAGAAATTGCATCGGAATTAAATAAAAAGGGCACAATGCCGTCTTAAGTACAAGAAGACTGACTCTTCTAACTGTCTATGTTTTGAACCATTCCTGTCACACTAGTTATCCATTCCGATGCGTCGGTTCAGGTGTACTGCATCCCTTGGACCTTCTTATTGACGATGAAACACAGAAACTGAATCAGGATTAAATAGAAAAGGCACAATGCCGACTTAAACACAAGAAGACTGAATCTTTTTACTGACTATGTTTTGAACCATTCCTGTGACACTAGTAATAGATTCCGATGCCACACATCAGGTTTACTGTATCACTTGGACGTTCGTATTGACGATGAAACACAGAAATTGCATCGGAATTAAATACAAAAGGCACAATGCCGACTTAAGTACATGAAGACTGACTCTTCCTACTGTCTATGTTTTTAACCATTCCTGTGACACTAGTCATAGATTCCGATGCCTCACTTCAGGTTTACTGTATCACTTGGACGTTGTTATTGACGATGAACCTCAGAAATTGCATCGGAATTAAATACAAAAGGCACAATGCCGACTTAAGTACAAGAAGACTGACTCAACCTACTGTCTATGTTTTGAACCATTCCTGTGACACTAGTTATACAATCCGATGCTTCACTTCAGGTTTACTGTATCCCTTGGACCTTCTTATTGGCGATGAAACACCGAAATTCCATCGGAATTAATTACGAAAGGCACAATGACGACTTAAGTACAGGACGACTGACTCTTCTTACTGACTATGTTTGAACCATTACTGTTATACCACTTATAGATTCCGATGCTTCACTTCAGGTTTACTGTATCCCTCTGACCTTCTTATTGACGATGAAACACAGAAATTGCATCGGAATTAAATAGAAAAGGCACAATGCCGACTTAAGTACAAGATGACTGACTCTTCTTAATGTCTATGTTATGAACCATTCCAGTGACACTAGTTATAGATTCCGATGCGTCACTTCAGGTGTATTGCATCCCTCGGACCTTCTTATTGACGATGAAACACAGAAATTGCATCGGAATTAAATAGAAAAGGCACAATGCCGACTTAAGTACAAGAAGACTAACTCTTCCTACTGTCTATGTTTTGAACCATTCCTGTCACACTAGTTATACATTCCGATGCTTCACTTCAGGTTTACTGTATCCCTTGCACCTTCCTATTGACGATGAAACACCGAAATTCCATCGGAATTAAATACGAAAGGCACAATACCGACTTAAGTACATGACGACTGACTCTTCTTACTGACTATGTTTGCACCATTACTGTGATACCACTTATAGATTCCGATGCTTCACTTCAGGTTTACTGTATCCCTCTGACCTTCTTATTGACGATGAAACACAGAAATTGCAGTGGAATTAAATAGAAAAGGCACAATGCCGACTTAAGTACATGAAGACTGACTCTTCTTACTGTCTATGTTTTGAACCATTCCAGTGACAGTATTCATTGATTCCGATGCCACACTTCAGGTTTACTGTATTTCTTGGACGTTCTTATTGACGATGAAACACAGATATTGCATCGGAATTAAATAGAAAAGGCACAATGCCGACATAAGTACAAGAAGACTGACTCTTTTTACTGACTATGATTTGAACCATTCCTGTGACACTAGTCATAGATTCCGATGCCTAACTTCAGGTTTACTGTATCACTTGGACGTTCTTATTGACGATGAACCACAGAAATTGCATCGGAATTAAATACAAAAGGCACAATGCCGACTTAAGTACAAGAAGACAGACTCATCCTACTGTCTATGCTTTGAACCATTCCTGTGACACTAGTTATACAATCCGATGCTTCACTTCATGTTTACTGTATCCCTTGGACCTTCTTATTGACGATGAAACACCGAAATTCCATCGGAATTAAATACGAAAAGCACAATGCCGACTTAAGTACAGGACGACTGACTCTTCTTACTGACTATGTTTGAACCATTACAGTTATACCACTTATAGATTCCCATGCTTCACTTCAGGTATACTGTATCCCTCTGTCCTTCTTATTGACGATGAAACACAGAAATTGCATCGGAATTAAATAGAAAAGGCACAATGCCGACTTAACTACACTAAGACTGACTCTTCTTACTGTCTATGTTATGAACCATTCCAGTGACACTAGTTGTAAATTCCGATGCGTCACTACAGTTTTACTGTATCCCTTGGACGTTCTTATTGACGATGAAACACAGAAATTGCGTCGGAATTAAATACAAAAGGCACAAGGCCGACTCAAGTACAAGAAGACTGACTCTTCCTACGGTCCATGTTTTGAACCATACCTGTCACACTAGTTATACATTCCGATGCTTCACTTCAGGTTTACTGTATCCCTTGGACCTTCTTATTGACGATGAAACACCGAAATTCCATCGGAATTAAATACGAAAGGCACAATGCCGACTTAAGTACAGGACGACTGACTCTTCTTACTGACTATGTTTGAACCATTACTGTTATACCACTTATAGATTCCGATGCTTCACTTCAAGTATACTGTATCCCTCTGACCTTCTTATTGACGATGAAACACAGAAATTACATCGGAATTAAATAGAAGAGGCACAATGCCAACTTAAGTGCTAGAAGACTGACTCTTCTTACTGTCTATGCTTTGAACCATTCCTCTGACACGAGTTATACATTCCGATGCTTCACTTCAGGTTTACTGTATCCCTTGGACCTTCTAATTGACGATGAAAAACAGAAATTGCATCGGAATTAAATACAAAAGGCACAATGCCGACTCAAGTACAAGAAGACTGACTCTTCCTACTGTCCATGTTTTGAACCATACCTGTCACACTAGTTATACATTCCGATGCTTCACTTCAGGTTTACTGTGTCCCTTGGACCTTCTTATTGACGATGAAACACAGAAATTGCATCGGAATTAAATACAAAAGGCACAATGCCGACTTCAGTACAAGAAGACTGACTCTTTGTACGTACCTATGTTTGAACCATTCCCGTGACACTAGTTATAGATTCCGATGTTTCACTTCAGGTTTACTGTATCCCTTGGACCTTCTTGTTGACGATGAAACACAGAAATCGCATCGGAAATAAATACAAAATGCTCAATGCCGACTCAAGTAGAAGAAGAGTGACTCCTCCTACTTTCTATGTTTTGAACGATTCCTGTGACACTAGTTATATATTCCGATGCGTCACTTCAGGTGTACTGCATCCCTTGGACCTTCTTATTGACGATGAAACACAGAAATTGCATCGGAATAGAATAGAAAAGGCACAATGCCGACTTAAGTACAAGAAGACTCACTCTTTTTACTGACTATGTTTTGAACCATTCCTGTGGCACTAGTCATATATTCCGATGCCTCACTTCAGGTTTACTGTATCCCTTGGACGTTCTTATTGACAATAAAACACAGAAATTGCATCGGAATTAGATACAAAAGGCACAATGCCGACTCAAGTACAAAAAGACTGACTCTTCCCACTGTCCATGTTTTGAACCATACCTGTCACACTAGTTATACATTCCGATGCTTCACGTCAGGTTTACTGTATCCCATGGACCTTCTTATTGACGATGAAACACAGAAATTGCATCGGAATTAAATACAAAAGGCACAATGCCGACTTCAGTACAAGAAGACTGACTCTTTGTACGTACCTATGTTTGAACCATTCCGGTGACACTAGTTATAGATTCCGATGTTTCACTTCAGGTTAACTTTATCCCTTGGACGTTCTTATTGACAATAAAACACAGAAATTGCATCGGAATTAGATACAAAAGGCACAATGCCGACTTAAGTACAAGAAGACTGACTCTTCCTAATGTCCATATTTTGAACCATACCTGTCACACTAGTTATACATTCCGATGCTTCACTTCAGGTTTACTGTATCCCTTGGACGTTCTTATTGACGATGAAACACAGAAATTGCATCGGAATTACATACAAAAGGCACAATGCCGACTTCAGTACAAGAAGACTGACTCTTTGTACGTACCTATGTTTGAACCATTCCGGTGACACTAGTTATAGATTCCGATGTTTCACTTCAGGTTTACTGTATCCCTTGGACCTTCTTATTGACGATGAAACACAGAAATTGCATCGGAGTTAAATAGAAAATGCACAATGCCGACTTAAGTACAAGAAGAATGACTCATCCTACTGTCTATGATTTGAACCATTCCTGTGGCACTACTTATGGATTCCGATGCTTCACTTCAGGTTTACTGTATCCCTCTGACCTTCTTATTGACAATGAAACACAGAAATCGCATCGGAAATAGATACAAAAGGCTCAATGCCGACTCAAGTAGAAGAAGAGTGACTCCTCCTACTGTCTATGTTTGAACGGTTCCTGTGACACTAGTTATACATTCCGATGCTATTCTTCAGGTTTACTGTATTCCTCTGACCTTCTTATTGACGATGAAACACAGAAATTGCATCGGAATTAAATACAAAAGGCACAATGCCGACTTAAGTACAAGAAGGCTGACTCTTCCTACTGTCTATGTTTTGAACCATTTCTGTGACACTAGTTATATTTTCCGATGCTTCACTTCAGGTTTACTGTATCCCTTGGGCCTTCTTATTGACGAGGAAACACAGAAATTGCATATGAATTAAATACAAAAGGCAAAATACCGACTCAAGTACAAGAAGACTGACTCTTCCTACTGTCTATGCTTTGAACCATTCCTGTGACACTAGTTATACATTCCGATGCTTCACTTCACGTTTACTGTATCCGTTCGACCTTCTTATTGACGATGAAACACAGAAATTGCATCGGAATTAAATACAAAAGGCACAATGCCGACTTAAGTACAAGAAGACTGACTCTTCCTAATGTACATGTTTTGAACCATACCTATCACACTTGTTATACATTCCGATGCTTCACTTCAGGTTTACTGTATCCGTTGGACCGTCTTATTGACGATGAAACACCGAAATTCCATCGGAATTAAATACGAAAGGCACAATGCCGACTTAAGTACAGGACGACTGACTCTTCTTACTGACTATGTTTGAACCATTACTGTTATACCACTTATAGATTCCGATGCTTCACTTCAAGTATACTGTATCCCTCTGACCTTCTTATTGACGATGAAACACAGAAATTACATCGGAATTAAATAGAAAAGGCGCAATGCCGACTTAAGTACAAGAAGACTGACTCTTCCTGCTGTCTATGTTTGAACCATTCCTGTCACACTAGTTATACTTTCCGATGCCTCCCTTCAGGTTTACTGTATCCCTTGGACCTTCTTATTGACGATGAAACACCGAAATTCCATCGGAATTATAAACGAAAGGCACAATGCCGACCTAAGTACAAGACGACTGACTCTTCTTACTGACTATGTTTGAACCATTACTGTGATACCACTTACAGATTCCGATGCTTCACTTCAGGTTTACTGTATCCCTCTGACCTTCTTATTGACGATGAAACACAGAAATTGCATCGGAATTAAATAGAAAAGCACAATGCCGACTTAAGTACAAGAAGACTGACTCTTCTTACTGTCTATGTTTTGAACCATTCCAGTGACACTAGTTATAGATTCCGATGCGTCACTTCAGGTGTGCTGCATCCCTTGGACCTTCTTATAGACGATGAAACACAGAAATTGCATCGGAATTAAATACAAAAGGCACAATGCCGACTTAAGTACAAGAAGACTGACTCCTCCTAATGTCCATGTTTTGAACCATTCCTGTCACACTAGTTATACATTCCGATGCTTCACTTCAGGTTTACTGTATCCCTTGGACCTTCTTATTGACGATGAAACACCTAAATTCTATCGGATTTAAATACGAAAGGCACAATGCCGTCTTAAGTATAGGACGACTGACTCTTCTTACTGACTACGTTTGAACCATTACTGTTATACCACTTATAGATTCCGATGCTTCACTTCAGGTATACTGTATCCCTCTGACCTTCTTATTGACGATAAAACACAGAAATTGCATCGTAATTAAATAGAAAAGGCTCAATGCCGGCTTAAATGCAAGAAGACTGACTCTTCTTACTGTCTATGTTATGAACCATTCCAGTGACACTAGTTATAGATTCCGATGCGTCACCTCAGGTGTATTGCATCCCTTGGACCTTCTTATTGACGATGAAATACAGAAATTGCATCGGAATTAAATACAAAAGGCACAATGCCGACTCAAGTACAAGAAGACTGACTCTTCCCTCTGTCCATGTTTTGACCCATACCTGTCACACTAGTTATACATTCCGATGCTTCACTTCAGGTTTACGGTATCCCTTGGACCTTCTTATTGACGATGAAACACAGAAATTGCATCGGAATTAAATAGAAAAGGCACAATGCCGACTCAAGTACAAGAAGACTGACTCATCCTACTGTCCATGTTTTGAACCATACCTGTCACACTAGTTATACATTCCGATGCTTCACTTCAGGTTTACTGTATCCCTTGGACCTTCTTATTGACGATGAAACCCAGAAATTGCTTCGGAATTAAATACAAAAAGCACAATGCCGACTTCAGCACAAGATGACTGACTCTTTGTACGTACCTAAGTTTGAACCATTCCGGTGACACTAGTTATAGATTCCGATGTTTCACTTCAGATTTACTGTATCCCTCTGACCTTCTTATTGACGATGAAACACAGAAATCGCTTCGGAAATAAATACAAAAGGCTCAATGCCGACTCAAGTAGAAGAAGACTGACTCTTCCTAATGTCTATGTTTTGAACGATTCCTGTGACACTAGTTATACATTCCGATGCTATACTTCAGGTTTACTGTATTCCTCTGACCTTCTTATTGACGATGAAACACAGAAATTGCATCGGAATTAAATAGAAAAGGCACAATGCCGACTTAAGTACAAGAAGACTGACTCTTCCTGCTGTCTATGTTTGAACCATTCCTGTCACACTAGTTATACATTCCGTTGCCTCCCTTCAGGTTTACTGTATCCCTTGGACCTTCTTATTGACGATGAAACACCGAAATTCCATCGGAATTATAAACGAAAGGCACAATGCCGACTTAAGTGCAAGACGACTGACTCTTCTTACTGACTATATTTGAACCATTACTGTGATACCACTTATAGATTCCGATGCTTCACTTCAGGTTTACTGTATCCCTCTGACCTTCTTATTGACGATGAAACACAGAAATGGCATCGGAATTAAATAGAAAAGGCACAATGCCGACTTAAGTACAAGAAGACTGACTCTTCTTACTGTCTATGTTTTGAACCATTCCAGTGACACTAGTTATAGATTCCGATGCGTCACTTTAGGTGTGCTGCATCCCTTGGACCTTCTTATTGACGATGAAACACAAAAATTCAATCGGAATTAAATACAAAAGGCACAATGCCGACTCAAGTACAACAAGACTGACTCTTCCTACTGTCCTTGCTTTGAACCATTCCTGTCACACTAGTTATACATTCCGATGCCTCACTTCAGGTTTACTGTATCCCTTGGACCTTCTTATTGACGATGAAACACAGAAATTGCATCGGAATTAAATACAAAAGGCACAAAGCCGACTTCAGTACAAGAAGACTGACTCTTTGTACTGACTATGTTTGAATCATTCCGGTGACACTAGTTATAGATTCCGATGTTTCACTTCAGGTTTATTGTATCCCTCTGTCCTTCTTATTGACGATGAAACACAAAAATTGCATCGGAATTAAATACAAAAGGCACAATGCCGACCTAAGTACATGTAGACTGACTCTTCCCACTGTCTATGATTTGAACCATTCCTGTGACACTAGTTATAGTTTCCGATCATTCACTTCAGGTTTACTGTATGCCTCTGACCGTCGTATTGACGATGAAACACAGAAATTGCATCGGAATTAAATAGAAAATGAACACTGCCCACTTAAGTACAGGAAGAATGACTCTTCCTACTGTCTATGCTTTGAACCATTCCGGTGACACTAGTTATAGATTCCGATGTTTCACTTCAGGTTTACTGTATCCCTCTGACCTTCTTATTGACGATGAAGCACAAAAATTGCATCGGAATTAAATACAAAAGGCACAATGACGACTTAAGTACAAGAAGACTGACTCTTCCTAATGTCCATATTTTGAACCATTCCTGTCACACAAGTTATACATTTCGATGCTTCACTTCAGGTTTACTGTTTCCCTTCGACCTTATTATTGACGATGAAACACAGAAATTGCATCGGAATGAAATACAAAAGGCACAATGCCGACTTAAGTACAAGAAGACTGACTCTTCTTACTGTCTATGTTTTGAACCATTCCTGTGACACTAGTTATAGATTCCGATGCTTCACTTCAGGTTTACTGTATCCCTTGGACCTTCTTATTGACGATGAAACACGGAAATTCCATCGGAATGAAATACGAAAGGCACAATGCCGACTTAAGTACAAGACGACTGACTCTTCTTACTGACTATGTTTAAACCATTACTGTGATACCACTTATAGATTCCGATGCTTCATTTCAGGTTTTCTGTATCCCTCTGACCTTCTTATTGACGATGAAACGCAGAAATTGCATCGGAATTAAATAGAAAAGGCACAATGCCGACTCAAGCACAAGAAGACTGACTCTTCTTACTGTCTATGATTTGAACCATTCTTGTGACACTAGTTTTAGATTCCGATGTTTCACTTCAGGTGTACTGTATCCCTTGGACCTTCTTATTGACGATGAAACACAGAAATTGCGTCGGAATTAAATACAAAAAGCACAATGCCGACTTAAGTACAAGTAGACTGACTCTTCTTACTGTCTATGCTTTGAACCATTCCTGTGACACTAGTTATTGATTCTGATGCTTCACTTCAGGTTAGCTGTATCCCTCTGACCTTCGTATTGACGATGAAACACAGAAATTGCATCGGAAATAAATACAAAAGGCACGATGCCGACTTAAGTACATGTAGACTGACTCTTCCTACGGTCTATGTTTTCAACCATTCCTGTGACACTAGTTATAGATTCCGATGATTCACTTCATGTGTACTGTATCCCTCTGACATTCTTATTGACGACGAAACACAGAAATTGCATCGGAATTAAATACAAAAGGCACAATGCCGACTTCAGTACAAGAAGACTGACTCTTTGTACTGACTATGTTTGAATCATTCCGGTGACACTAGTTATAGATTCCGATGTTTCAATTCAGGTTTATTGTATCCCTCTGACCTTCTTATTGACGATAAAACACAAAATTGCATCGGAATTAAATACAAAAGGCACAATGCCGACCTAAGTACATGTAGACTGACTCTTCCAACTGTCTATGATTTGAACCATTCCTGTGACACTAGTTATAGATTCCGATCATTCACTTCAGGTTTACTGTATCCCTCTGACCGTCTTATTGACGATGAAACACAGAAATTGCATCTGAATTAAATAGAAAATGCACAATGCCGACTTAAGCACAAGAAGAATGACTTTTCCTACCGTCTATGTTTTGAACCATTCCTGTGACACTACTTATAGATTCCGATGCTTCACTTCAGGTTTACTGTATCCCTCTGACCTTCTTATTGACGATGAAACACAGAAATTGCATCGGAAATAAATACAAAAGGCTCAATGCCGACTCAAGTTGAAGAAGACTGACTCTTCCTACTATCTATGATTAGAACGATTCCTGTGACACTGATTATACATTCCGATGCTATCCTTCAGGTTTTCTGTATTCCTCTGACCTTCTTATTGACGATGAAACACAGAAATTGCATCGGAATTAAATAGAAAAGGCACAATGCCGACTTAAGTACAAGAAGACTGACTCTTCTTACTGACTATGTTTTGAATAATTTCTGTGACACTAGTTATAGAATCCGATGCTTCACTTCAGGTTTTCTGTATCCCTCTGCCTTTCTTATTGACGATGAAACACAGAAATTGCATCGGAATTAAATAGAAAAGGCACAATTCCGACTCAAGTTCAAGAAGACTGACTCTTCCTACTGTACATGTTTTGCACCATTCCTGTCACACTAGTTATACATTCCGATTCCTCACTTCAGGTGTACTGTATCCCTTGGACTTTCTTATTGACGATGAAACACAGAAATTGCATCGGAATTAAATACAAAAGGCACAATGCCACCTTCAGTACAAGAAGACTGACTCTTTGTACTGACTATGTTTGAACCATTCCGGTGACACTAGTTATGGATTCCGATGTTTCACTTCAGGTTTACTGTATCCCTCTGACCTTCTTATTGACGATGAAGCACAAAAATTGCATCGGGATTAAATACAAAAGGCACAACGCCGACTTAAGTACATGTAGACTGACTCTTCCCACTCTCTATGATTTGAACCATTCCTGTGACACTAGTCATTCATTCCGATGCTATACTTCAGGTTTACTGTATTCCTCTGACCTTCTTATTGACGATGAAACACAGAAATTGCATCGGAATTAAATAGAAAAGGCACACTGCCGACTTAAGTACAAGAAGACTGACTCTTCCTACTGTCTATGTTTTGAACCATTCCTGTGACACTAGTTATAGATTCCGATGCTTCACTTCAGGTTAACTGTATCCCTCTGACCTTCTTATTGACGATGAAACACAGAAATTTCATCGGAATAAAATACAAAATGCACAATGCCGACTTCAGTACAAGAAGACTGACTCTTTGTACTGACAGTGTTTGAATCATTCCGGTGACACTAGTTATAGATTCCGATGTTTCACTTCAGGTTTACTGTATCCCTCTGACCTTCTTATTGACGATGAAACACAGAAATTGCATTAGAATTAAATAGAAAAGGCACAATGCCGACTTAAGTACAAGAAGACTGACTCTTTGTACGTACCTATGTTTGAACCATTCCGGTGACACTAGTTATAGATTCCGATGTTTCACTCCAGGTTTACTGTATCCCTTGGACCTTCTTATTGACGATGAAACATAGAAATTGCATCGGAATTAAATACGAAAGGCACAATACCGACTCAAGTACAAGAAGACTGACTCTTCCTACTGTCTATGCTTTGAACCATTCCTGTGACACTAGTTATACATTCCGATGCTTCACCTCACGTTTACTGTATCTGTTCGACCTTCCTATTGACGATGAAACACAGAAATTGCATCGGAATGAAATACAAAATGCACAATGCCGACTTAAGTACAAGAAGACTGACTCTTCCTAATGTCCATATTTTGAACCATTCCTGTTACACTAGTTATACATTCCGATGCTTCACTTCAGGTTTACTGTTTCCCTTGGACCTTCTTATTGACGATGAAACACAGAAATTGCATCGGAATTAAATACAAAAGGCACAATGCCGAAATAAGTACAAGAAAACTGGGTCTACTTACTGACTACGTTTTGAACCTATCCTGTGACACCAGTTATAGATTCCGATGCTTCACTTTAGGTTTACTGAATCCCTCTGACCTTCTTATTGATGATGAAACACAGAAATTGCATAGGAATTAAATACAAAAGGCACAATGCCGTCTTAAGTACAAGAAAACTGACTCATCCTACTGTCTATGTTTTGAACCATTCCAGTGACACTAGTTACAGATTCCGATGCGTCACTTCGGATGTATTGCATCCCTTGGACCTTCTTATTGACGATGAAATACAGAAATTGCATCGGAATTAAATAGAAAAGGCACAATGCCGACTTAAGTACAAGAAGACTGACTCTTTTTACTGACTATGTTTTGAACCATTCCTGTGACACTAGTCATATATTCCGATGCCTCACTTCAGGTTTACTGTATCCCTTGGACGTTCTTATTGGCGATGAAACACAGAAATTGTATCGGAATTATATACAAAAGGCACAATGCCGACTTAAGTACAAGAAGACTGACTCTTCCTAATGTCTATGATTTGAACCATTCCAGTGACACGAGTTATACATTCCGATGCTTCACTTCAGGTTTACTGTATCCCTTGGACCTTCTTATTGACAATGAAACGCAGAAATTGCATCGGAATTAAATAGAAAAGGCACAATGCCGACTCAAGTACAAGAAGACTGACTCTTCCTACTGTCCATGTTTTGAACCATACCTGTCACACTAGTTATACATTCCGATGCTTCACTTCAGGTTTACTGTATCCCTTGGACCTTCTTATTGACGATGAAACCCAGAAATTGCTTCGGAATTAAATACAAAAGGCACAATGCCGACTTCAGCACAAGAAGACTGACTCTTTGTACGTACCTATGTTTGAACCATTCCGGTGACACTAGTTATAGATTCCGATGTTTCACTTCAGGTTTACTGTATCCCTTGGACCTTCTTATTGACGATGAAACACAGAAATTGCATCGGAATTAAATAGAAAAGGCACAGTGCCGACTTAAGTACAAGAAGAATGACTCTTCCTACTGTCTATGTTTTGAACCATTCCTGAGGCACTACTTATGGATTCCGATGCTTCACTTCAGGTTTACTGTATCCCTCTGACCTTCTTATTGACGATGAAACACAGAAATCGCGTCGCAAATAAATACAAAAGGCTCAATGCCGACTCAAGTAGAAGAAGACTGACTCTTCCTAATGTCTATGTTTTGAACGATTCCTGTGACACTAGTTATACATTCCGATGCTATACTTCAGGTTTACTGTATTCCTCTGACATTCTTATTGACGATGAAACACAGAAATTGCATCGGAATTAAATAGAAAAGGCACAATGCCGACTTAAGTACAAGAAGACTGACTCTTTTTACTGGCTATGTTTTGAACCATTCCTGTGACACTATTCATTGATTCCGATGCCACACTTCAGGTTTACTGTATCTCTTGGACGTTCGTATTGACGATGAAGCACAGAAATTGCATCGGAATTAAATAAAAAAGGCACAATGCCGATTTAAGTACATGAAGACTGATTCTTCCTACTGCCTATGTTTTGAACCATTCCTGTGACACTAGTTATACATTCCGATGCTTCACTTCAGGTTTACTGTATCCCTTGGACCTTCTTATTGATGATGAAACATAGAAATTGCATCGGAATTAAATACGAAAGGCACAATACCGACTCAAGTACAAGAAGACTGACTCTTCCTACTGTCTATGCTTTGAACCATTCCTGTGACACTAGTTATACATTCCGATGCTTCACCTCACGTTTACTGTATCTGTTCGACCTTCCTATTGACGATAAAACACAGAAATTGCATCGGAATTAAATATAAAATGCACAATGCCGACTTAAGTACAAGAAGACTGACTCTTCCTAATGTCCATATTTTGAACCATTCCTGTTACACTAGTTATACATTCCGATGCTTCACTTCAGGTTTACTGTTTCCCTTGGAACTTCTTATTGACGATGAAACACAGAAATTGCGTCGGAATGAAATACAAAAGGCACAATGCCGACTTAAGTACAAGAAGACTGACTCTTCTTACTGTCTATGCTTTGAACCATTCCTGTGACACTAGTTATACATTACGATGCTTCACTTCAGGTTTAATGTATCCCTTGGACCTTCTTATTGTCGATGAAACACAGAAATTGCACCGGAATTAAATACAAAAGGCACAATGCCGAAATAAGTACAAGAAGACTGAGTCTACTTACTGACTACGTTTTGAACCTATCCTGTGACACCAGTTATAGATTCCGATGCTTCACTTCAGGTTTACTGTATCCCTCTGACCTTCTTATTGATGATGAAACACAGAAATTGCATAGGAATTAAATACAAAAGGCACAATGCCGTCTTAAGTACAAGGAAACTGACTCATCCTACTGTCTATGCTTTGAACCATTCCTGTGGCACTAGTTATACAATCCGATGCTTCACTTCAGGTTTACTGGATCCCTTGGACCTTCTTATTGACGCTGAAACACCGATATTCCATCGGAATTAAATACGAAAGGCTCAATGCCGACTTAAGTACAAGAAGACTTACTGTCTTTACTGACTGTGTTTTGAACCTTTCCTGTGACACTAGTCATATATTCCGATGCCTCACTTCAGGTTTACTGTATCCCTAGGACGTTCTTATTGACGATGAAAAACAGAAATTGCATCGGAATTATATACAAATGGCACAATGCCGATATAAGTACAAGAAGAGTGACTCTTCCCACTGTGTATGTTTAGAACCATTCCTGTGACTCCAGTTATACATCCCGATGCTTCACTTCAGGTTCACTGTATCCCTTGGACCTTCTTATTGACGATGAAACACAGTAATTGCATCGGAATTAAATACAAAAGGCACAATGCCGACTCAAGTACAACAAGACTGACTCTTCCTACTGTCCTTGCTTTGAACCATTCCTGTCACACTAGTTATACATTCCGATGCCTCACTTCAGGTTTACTGTATTCCTTGGACCTTCTTATTGACGATGAAACACAGAAATTGCATCGGAATTAAATACAAAAGGCACAATGCCGACTTCAGTACATGAAGACTGACTCTTTGTTCTGACTATGTTTGAATCATTCTGGTGACACTAGTTATAGATTCCGATGTTTCACTTCAGGTTTACTGTATCCCTCTGACCTTCTTATTGACGATGAAACACAAAAATTGCATCGGAATTAAATACAAAAGGCACAATGCTGACCTAAGTACATGTAGACTGACTCTTCCCACTGTCTATGATTTGAACCATTCCTGTGACACTAGTTATAGATTCCGATCATTCACTTCAGGTTTACTGTATCCCTCTGACCGTCTTATTGAGGATGAAACACAGAAATTGCATCGGAATTAAATAGAAAATGAACAATGCCGACTTAAGTACAAGAAGAATGACTCTTCCTACTGTCTATGTTTGAACCATTTCTGTGACACTACTTATAGATTCCGATGCTTCACTTCAGGTTTACTGTATCCCTCTGACCTTCTTTTTGACGATGAAACACAGAAATTGCATCGGAAAAATAATACAAAAGGTTCAATGCCGACTCAAGTAGAAGAAGACTAACTCTTCCTACTGTCTATGATTAGAACGATTCCTGTGACACTGATTATACATTCCGATGCTATCCTTCAGGTTTACTGTATTCCTCTGACCTTCTTATTGACGATGAAACACAGAAATTGCATCGGAATTAAATAGAAAAGGCACAATGCCGACTCAAGTACAAGAAGACTGACTCTTCCTACTGTCCATGTTTTGAACCATTCCTGTAACACTAGTTATACATTCCGATGCCTCACTTCAGGTTTACTGTATCCCTTGGACTTTCTTAATGACGATGAAACACAGAAATTGCATCGGAATTAAATACAAAAGGCACAATGCCACCTTCAGTACAAGAAGACTGACTCTTTGTACTGACTATGTTTGAACGATTCCGGTGACACTAGTTATAGATTCCGATGTTTCACTTCAGGTTTACTGTATCCCTCTGACCTTCTTATTGACGATGAAGCACAAAAATTGCATCGGAATTAAATACAAAAGGTACAATGCCGACTTATGTACATGTAGACTGACTTTTCCCACTGTCTATGATTTGAACCATTCCTGTGACACTAGTTATAGATTCAGATGATTCACTTCAGGTTTACTGTCTCCCTCTGACCGTCTTATTGACGATGAAACACAGAAATTGCATCGGAATTAAATAGAAAATGCACAATGCCGACTTCAGTACAAGAAAAATGACTCTTCCTACTGTCTATGATTTGAACCATTCCTGTGACACTACTTATAGATTCCGATGCTTCACTTCTGGTTTACTGTATCCCTCTGACCTTGTTGATGACGATGAAACACAGAAATTGCATCGGAAATAAATACAAAAGGCTCAATGCCGACTCAAGTAGAAGAAGACTGACTCTTGCTACTGTCTATGATTTGAACGATTCCTGTGACACTAGTCATTCATTCCGATGCTATACTTCAGGTTTACTGTATTCCTCTGACCTTCTTATTGACGATGAAACACAGAAATTGCATCGGAATTAAATAGAAAAGGCACACTGCCGACTTAAGTACAAGAAGACTGACTCTTCCAACTGTCTATGTTTTGAACCATTCCTGTGACACTAGTTATAGATTCCGATGCTTCACTTCAGGTTAACTGTATCCCTCTGACCTTCTTATTGACGATGAAACATAGAAATTGCATCGGAATTAAATACAAAAGGCACAATACCGACTCAAGTACAAGAAGACTGACTCTTCCTACTGTCTATGCTTTGAACCATTCCTGTGACACTAGTTATACATTCCGATGTTTCACTTCACGTTTACTGTATCCGTTCGACCTTCCTATTGACGATGAAACACAGAAATTGCATCGGAATTAAATACAAAAGGCACAATGACGACTTAAGTACAAGAAGACTGACTCTTCCTAATATCCATATTTTGAACCATTCCTGTCACACTAGTTATACATTCCGATGCTTCACTTCAGGTTTACTGTATCCCTCTGACCTTCTTATTGATGATGAAACACAGAAATTGCATCGGAATTAAATACAAAGGGCACAATGCCGACTTATGTACAATAAGACTGACTCATCCTACCGTCTATGTTTTGAACCATTCCTGTGGCACTAGTTATACAATCCGATGCTTCATTTCAGGTTTACTGGATCCCTTGGACATTCTTATTGACGACGAAACAGAAAAATTGCATCGGAATTAAATACAAACGGCACAATGCCGACCTAAGTACATGTAGACTGACTCTTCTTACTGTCTATGATTTGAACCATTCTTGTGACACTAGTTATAGATTCCGATGTTTCACTTCAGGTGTACTGTATCCCTTGGACCTTCTTATTGACGATGAAACACAGAAATTGCGTCGGAATTAAATAAAAAAGGCACAATGCCGACTTAAGTACAAGTAGACTGACTCTTCTTACTGTCTATTTTTGAACCATTCCTGTGACACTAGATATAGATTCTGATGCTTCACTTCAGGTTAGCTGTATCCCTCTGACCTTCGTATTGACGATGAAACACAGAAATTGCATCAGAATTAAATACAAAAGGCACGATGCCGACTTAAGTACATGTAGACTGACTCTTCCTACTGTCTATGTTTTCAACCATTCCTGTGACACTAGTTATAGATTCCGATGATTCACTTCATGTGTACTGTGACCTTCTTATTGACGATGAAACACAGAAATTGCATCGGAATTAAATACAAAAGGCACAATGCCGACTTCAGTACAAGAAGACTGACTCTTTGTACTGACTATGTTTGAATCATTCCGGTGACACTAGTTATAGATTCCGATGTTCCACTTCAGGTTTACTGTATCCCTCTGACCTTCTTATTGACGATGAAACACAAAAATTGCATCGGAATTAAATACAAAAGGCACAATGCCGACCTAAGTACATGTAGACTGACTCTTCCCACTGTCTATGATTTGAACCATTCCTGTGACACTAGTTATAGATTCCGATCATTCACTTCAGGTTTACTGTATCCCTCTGACCGTCTTATTGACGATGAAACACAGAAATTGCATCGGAATTAAATAGAAAATGCACAATGCCGACTTAAGTACAAGAAGAATGGCCCTTCCTACTGTCTATGTTTTGAACCATTCCTGTGACACTACTTATAGATTCCGATGCTTCACTTCAGGTTTACTGTATGCCTCTGACCTTCTTAGTGACGATGAATACAGAACTTGCATCGGAAATAAATACAAAAGGCTCAATGCCGACTCAAGTAGAAGAAGACTGACTCTTCCTATTGTCTATGATTAGAACGATTCCTGTGACACTGATTATACGTTCCGATGCTATCCTTCAGGTTTACTGTATTCCACTGACCTTCTTATTGACGATGAAACACAGAAATTGCATCGGAATTAAATATAAAAGGCACAATGGCGACTTAAGTACAAGAAGACTGTCTCTTCTTACTGACTATGTTTTGAACCATTTCTGTGACACTAGTTATAGATTCCGATGCTTCACTTCAGGTTTACTGTATCCCTCTGACTTTTTTATTGACGATGAAACACAGAAATTGCATCGGAATTAAATTGAAAAGGCACAATGCCGACTCAAGTACAAGAAGACTGACTCTTCCTACTGTCCATGTTTTGAACCATTCCTGTCACACTAGTTATACATTCCGATGCCTCACTTCAGGTGTACTGTATCCCTTGGACTTTCTTATTGTGATGAAACACAGAAATTGCATCGGAATTAAATACAATAGGCACAATGCCACCTTCAGTACAAGAAGACTGACTCTTTGTACTGACTATGTTTGAACCATTCCGGTGACACTAGTTATGGATTCCGATGTTTCACTTCAGGTTTACTGTATCCCTCTGACCTTCTTATTGACGATGAAGCACAAAAATTGCATCGGAATTAAATACAAAAGGCACAATGCCGACTTAAGTACATGTAGACTGACTCTTCCCACTGTCTATGATTTGAACCATTCCTGCGACACTAGTCATTCATTCCGATGCTATACTTCAGGTTTACTGTATTCCTCTGACCTTTTCTATTGACGATGAAACACAGAAATTGCATCGGAATTAAATAGAAAAGGCACACTGCCGACTTAAGTACAAGAAGACTGACTCATCCTACTGTCAATGTTTTGAACCATTCCTGTGACACTAGTTATAGATTCCGATGCTTCACTTCAGGTTAACTGTATCCCTCTGACCTTCTTATTGACGATGAAACACAGAAATTGCATCGAAATTAGATACAACAAGCACAATGCCGATTTAAGTACAAGAGGACTGACTCTTCATACTGTGTATGTTTTGAAACATTCCTGTGACACTAGTTATAGATTCCGATGCTTCACTTCAGGTTTACTGTATCCCTTGGACCTTCTTATTGACGACGAAACACAGAAATTGCATCGGAATTAGATACAACAAGCACAATGCCGATTTAAGTACAAGAGGACTGACTCTTCTTACTGTGTATGTTTTTAAACATTCTGTAACTCTAGTTGTACATTCCGATGTTTCACTTCACGTTTACTGTATCCGTTCGACCTTCCTATTGACGATGAAACACAGAAATTGCATCGGAATTAAATACAAAAGGCATAATGCCGACTTCAGTACAAGAAGACTGACTCTTTGTACTGACTATGTTTGAATCATTCCGGTGACACTAGTTATAGATTCCGATTTTCCACTTCAGGTTTACTGTATCCCTCTGACCTTCTTATTGACGATGAAACACAAAAATTGCATCGGAATTAAGTACAAAAGGCACAATGCCGACCTAAGTACATGTAGACTGACTCTTCCCACTGTCTATGATTTGAACCATTCCTGTGACACTAGTTATAGATTCCGATCATTCACTTCAGGTTTACTGTATCCCTCTGACCGTCTTATTGACGATGAAACACAGAAATTGCATCGGAATTAAATAGAAAATGCACAATGCCGACTTAAGTACAAGAAGAATGACCCTTCCTACTGTCTATGTTTTGAACCATTCCTGTGACACTACTTATAGATTCCGATGCTTCACTTCAGGTTTACTGTATCCCTCTGACCTTCTTAATGACGATGAATACAGAACTTGCATCGGAAATAAATACAAAAGGCTCAATGCCGACTCAAGTGGAAGAAGACTGACTCTTCCTACTGTCTATGATTAGAACGATTCCTGTGACACTGATTATATATTCCGATGCTATCCTTCAGGTTTACTGTATTCCTCTGAACTTCTTATTGACGATGAAACACAGAAATTGCATCGGAATTAAATATAAAAGGCACAATGGCGACTTAAGTACAAGAAGACTGACTCTTCTTACTGACTATGTTTTGAACCATTTCTGTGACACTAGTTATAGATTCCGATGCTTCACTTCAGGTTTACTGTATCCCTCTGACTTTTTTATTGACGATGAAACACAGAAATTGCATCGGAATTAAATAGAAAAGGCACAATGCCGACTCAAGTACAAGAAGACTGACTCTTCCTACTGTCCATGTTTTGAACCATTCCTGTCACACTAGTTATACATTCCGATGCCTCACTTCAGGTGTACTGTATCCCTTGGACTTTCTTATTGTGATGAAACACAGAAATTGCATCGGAATTAAATACAAAAAGCACAATGCCACCTTCAGTACAAGAAGACTGACTCTTTGTACTGACTATGTTTGAACCATTCCGGTGACACTAGTTATGGATTCCGATGTCTCACTTCAGGTTTACTGTATCCCTCTGACCTTCTTATTGACGATGAAGCACAAAAATTGCATCGGAATTAAATACAAAAGGCACAATGCCGACTTAAGTACATGTAGACTGACTCTTCCCACTGTCTATGATTTGAACCATTCCTGCGACACTAGTCATTCATTCCGATGCTATACATCAGGTTTACTGTATTCCTCTGACCTTCTTATTGACGATGAAACACAGAAATTGCTTCGGAATTAAATAGAAAAGGCACACTGCCGACTTAAGTACAAGAAGACTGACTCATCCTACTGTCAATGTTTTGAACCATTCCTGTGACACTAGTTATAGATTCCGATCTTCACTTCAGGTTAACTGTATCCCTCTGACCTTCTTATTGACGATGAAACACAGAAATTGCATCGAAATTAGATACAACAAGCACAATGCCGATTTAAGTACAAGAGGACTGACTCTTCTTACTGTGTATGTTTTGAAACATTCCTGTGACACTAGTTATAGATTCCGATGCTTCACTTCAGGTTTACTGTATCCCTTGGACCTTCTTATTGACGACGAAACACAGAAATTGCATCGGAATTAGATACAACAAGCACAATGCGGATTTAAGTACAAGAGGACTGACTCTTCTTACTGTGTATGTTTTGAAACATTCTGTGACACTAGTTATACATTCCGATGTTTCACTTCACGTTTACTGTATCCGTTCGACCTTCCTATTGACGATGAAACACAGAAATTGCATCGGAATTAAATACAAAAGGCACAATGACGACTTAAGTACAAGAAGACTGACTCTTCCTAATGTCCATATTTTGAACCATTCCTGTCACACTAGTTATACATTCCGATGCTTCACTTCAGGTTTACTGTTTCCCTTGGACCTTCTTATTGTTGATGAAACACAGAAATTGCATCGGAATGAAATACAAAAGGCACAATGCCGACTTAAGTACAAGAAGACTGACTCTTCTTACTGTCTATGTTTTGAACCATTCCTGCGACAATAGTTATACATTACGATGCTTCACTTCAGGTTTAATGTGTCCCTTGGACCTTCTTATTGTCGATGAAACACAGAAATTGCATCGGAATTAAATACAAAAGACACAATGCCGAAATAAGTACAAGAAGACTGAGTCTACTTACTGACTACGTTTTGAACCTATCCTGTGACACTAGTTATAGATTCCGATGCTTCACTTCAGGTTTACTGTATCCCTCTGACCTTCTTATTGATGATGAAACACAGAAATTGCATCCGAATTAAATACAAAAGGCACAATGCCGACTTAAGTACAAGAAGTCTGACTCATCCTACTGTCTATGTTTTGAACCATTCCTGTGGCACTAGTTATATAATCCGATGCTTCACTTCAGGATTACTGGATCCCTTGGACATTCTTATTGACGATGAAACACAAAAATTGCATCGGAATTAAATACAAAAGGCACAATGCCGACCTAAGTACATGTAGACTGACTCTTCTTACTGTCTATGATTTGAACCATTCTTGTGACACTAGTTATAGATTCCGATGTTTCACTTCAGGTGTACTGTATCCCTTGGACCTTCTTATTGACGATGAAACACAGAAATTGCGTCGGAATTAAATAAAAAAGGCACAATGCCGACTTAAGTACAAGTAGACTGACTCTTCTTACTGTCTATTTTTGAACCATTCCTGTGACACTAGATATAGATTCTGATGCTTCACTTCAGGTTAGCTGTATCCCTCTGACCTTCGTATTGACGATGAAACACAGAAATTGCATCGGAATTAAATACAAAAGGCACGATGCCGACTTAAGTACATGTAGACTGACTCTTCCTACTGTCTATGTTTTCAACCATTCCTGTGACACTAGTTATAGATTCCGATGATTCACTTCATGTGTACTGTATCCCTCTGACCTTCTTATTGACGATGAAACACAGAAATTGCATCGGAATAAATTACAAAAGGCACAAATCCGACTTCAGTACAAGAAGACTGACTCTTTGTACTGACTATGTTTGGATCATTCCGGTGACACTAGTTATAGATTCCGATGTTTCACTTCAGGTTTACTGTATCCCTCTGACCTTCTTATTGACGATGAAACACAAAAATTGCAACGGAATTAAATACAAAAGGCACAATGCCGACCTAAGTACATGTAGACTGACTCTTCCCACTGTCTATGATTTGAACCATTCCTGTGACACTAGTTATAGATTCCGATCATTCACTTCAGGTTTACTGTATCCCTCTGACCGTCTTATTGACGATGAAACACAGAAATTGCATCGGAATTAAATAGAAAATGCACAATGCCGACTTAAGTACAAGAAGAATGACCCTTCCTACTGTCTATGTTTTGAACCATTCCTGTGACACTAGTTATAGATTCCGATGCTTCACTTCAGGTTTACTGTATCCCTCTGACTTTCTTATTGACGATGAAACACAGAAATTGCATCGGATTTAAATAGAAAAGGCACAATGCCGACTCAAGTACAAGAAGACTGACTCTTCCTACTGTCCATGTTTTGAACCATTCCTGTCACACTAGTTATACATTCCGATGCCTCACTTCAGGTGTACTGTATCCCTTGGACTTTTTATTGTGATGAAACACAGAAATTGCATCGGAATTAAATACAAAAGGCACAATGCCACCTTCAGTACAAGAAGACTGACTCTTTGTACTGACTATGTTTGAACCATTCCGGTGACACTAGTTATGGATTCCGATGTTTCACATCAGGTTTACTGTATCCCTCTGACCTTCTTATTGACGATGAAGCACAAAAATTGCATCGGAATTAAATACAAAAGGCACAATGCCGACTTAAGTACATGTAGACTGACTCTTCCCACTGTCTATGATTTGAACCATTCCTGCGACACTAGTCATTCATTCCGATGCTATACTTCAGGTTTACTGTATTCCTCTGACCTTCTTATTGACGATGAAACACAGAAATTGCATCGGAATTAAATAGAAAAGGCACACTGCCGACTTAAGTACAAGAAGACTGACTCATCCTACTGTCAATGTTTTGAACCATTCCTGTGACACTAGTTATAGATTCCGATGCTTCACTTCAGGTTAACTGTATCCCTCTGACCTTCTTATTGACGATGAAACACAGAAATTGCATCGAAATTAGATACAACAAGCACAATGCCGATTTAAGTACAAGAGGACTGACTCTTCTTACTGTGTATGTTTTGAAACATTCCTGTGACACTAGTTATAGATTCCGATGCTTCACTTCAGGTTTACTGTATCCCTTGGACCTTCTTATTGACGACGAAACACAGAAATTGCATCGGAATTAGATACAACAAGCACAATGCGGATTTAAGTACAAGAGGACTGACTCTTCTTACTGTGTATGTTTTGAAACATTCTGTGACACTAGTTATACATTCCGATGTTTCACTTCACGTTTACTGTATCCGTTCGACCTTCCTATTGACGATGAAACACAGAAATTGCATCGGAATTAAATACAAAAGGCACAATGACGACTTAAGTACAAGAAGACTGACTCTTCCTAATGTCCATATTTTGAACCATTCCTGTCACACTAGTTATACATTCCGATGCTTCACTTCAGGTTTACTGTTTCCCTTGGACCTTCTTATTGTTGATGAAACACAGAAATTGCATCGGAATGAAATACAAAAGGCACAATGCCGACTTAAGTACAAGAAGACTGACTCTTCTTACTGTCTATGTTTTGAACCATTCCTGCGACAATAGTTATACATTACGATGCTTCACTTCAGGTTTAATGTGTCCCTTGGACCTTCTTATTGTCGATGAAACACAGAAATTGCATCGGAATTAAATACAAAAGACACAATGCCGAAATAAGTACAAGAAGACTGAGTCTACTTACTGACTACGTTTTGAACCTATCCTGTGACACTAGTTATAGATTCCGATGCTTCACTTCAGGTTTACTGTATCCCTCTGACCTTCTTATTGATGATGAAACACAGAAATTGCATCCGAATTAAATACAAAAGGCACAATGCCGACTTAAGTACAAGAAGTCTGACTCATCCTACTGTCTATGTTTTGAACCATTCCTGTGGCACTAGTTATATAATCCGATGCTTCACTTCAGGATTACTGGATCCCTTGGACATTCTTATTGACGATGAAACACAAAAATTGCATCGGAATTAAATACAAAAGGCACAATGCCGACCTAAGTACATGTAGACTGACTCTTCTTACTGTCTATGATTTGAACCATTCTTGTGACACTAGTTATAGATTCCGATGTTTCACTTCAGGTGTACTGTATCCCTTGGACCTTCTTATTGACGATGAAACACAGAAATTGCGTCGGAATTAAATAAAAAAGGCACAATGCCGACTTAAGTACAAGTAGACTGACTCTTCTTACTGTCTATTTTTGAACCATTCCTGTGACACTAGATATAGATTCTGATGCTTCACTTCAGGTTAGCTGTATCCCTCTGACCTTCGTATTGACGATGAAACACAGAAATTGCATCGGAATTAAATACAAAAGGCACGATGCCGACTTAAGTACATGTAGACTGACTCTTCCTACTGTCTATGTTTTCAACCATTCCTGTGACACTAGTTATAGATTCCGATGATTCACTTCATGTGTACTGTATCCCTCTGACCTTCTTATTGACGATGAAACACAGAAATTGCATCGGAATAAATTACAAAAGGCACAAATCCGACTTCAGTACAAGAAGACTGACTCTTTGTACTGACTATGTTTGGATCATTCCGGTGACACTAGTTATAGATTCCGATGTTTCACTTCAGGTTTACTGTATCCCTCTGACCTTCTTATTGACGATGAAACACAAAAATTGCAACGGAATTAAATACAAAAGGCACAATGCCGACCTAAGTACATGTAGACTGACTCTTCCCACTGTCTATGATTTGAACCATTCCTGTGACACTAGTTATAGATTCCGATCATTCACTTCAGGTTTACTGTATCCCTCTGACCGTCTTATTGACGATGAAACACAGAAATTGCATCGGAATTAAATAGAAAATGCACAATGCCGACTTAAGTACAAGAAGAATGACCCTTCCTACTGTCTATGTTTTGAACCATTCCTGTGACACTAGTTATAGATTCCGATGCTTCACTTCAGGTTTACTGTATCCCTCTGACTTTCTTATTGACGATGAAACACAGAAATTGCATCGGATTTAAATAGAAAAGGCACAATGCCGACTCAAGTACAAGAAGACTGACTCTTCCTACTGTCCATGTTTTGAACCATTCCTGTCACACTAGTTATACATTCCGATGCCTCACTTCAGGTGTACTGTATCCCTTGGACTTTTTATTGTGATGAAACACAGAAATTGCATCGGAATTAAATACAAAAGGCACAATGCCACCTTCAGTACAAGAAGACTGACTCTTTGTACTGACTATGTTTGAACCATTCCGGTGACACTAGTTATGGATTCCGATGTTTCACATCAGGTTTACTGTATCCCTCTGACCTTCTTATTGACGATGAAGCACAAAAATTGCATCGGAATTAAATACAAAAGGCACAATGCCGACTTAAGTACATGTAGACTGACTCTTCCCACTGTCTATGATTTGAACCATTCCTGCGACACTAGTCATTCATTCCGATGCTATACTTCAGGTTTACTGTATTCCTCTGACCTTCTTATTGACGATGAAACACAGAAATTGCATCGGAATTAAATAGAAAAGGCACACTGCCGACTTAAGTACAAGAAGACTGACTCATCCTACTGTCAATGTTTTGAACCATTCCTGTGACACTAGTTATAGATTCCGATGCTTCACTTCAGGTTAACTGTATCCCTCTGACCTTCTTATTGACGATGAAACACAGAAATTGCATCGAAATTAGATACAACAAGCACAATGCCGATTTAAGTACAAGAGGACTGACTCTTCTTACTGTGTATGTTTTGAAACATTCCTGTGACACTAGTTATAGATTCCGATGCTTCACTTCAGGTTTACTGTATCCCTTGGACCTTCTTATTGACGACGAAACACAGAAATTGCATCGGAATTAGATACAACAAGCACAATGCCGATTTAAGTACAAGAGGACTGACTCTTCTTACTGTTTATGTTTTGAAACATTCTGTGACACTAGTTATACATTCCGATGTTTCACTTCACGTTTACTGTATCCGTTCGACCTTCCTATTGACGATGAAACACAGAAATTGCATCGGAATTAAATACAAAAGGCACAATGACGACTTAAGTACAAGAAGACTGACTCTTCCTAATGTCCATATTTTGAACCATTCCTGTCACACTAGTTATACATTCCGATGCTTCACTTCAGGTTTACTGTTTCCCTTGGACCTTCTTATTGTTGATGAAACACAGAAATTGCATCGGAATGAAATACAAAAGGCACAATGCCGACTTAAGTACAAGAAGACTGACTCTTCTTACTGTCTATGTTTTGAACCATTCCTGTGACACTAGTTATACATTACGATGCTTCACTTCAGGTTTAATGTGTTCCTTGGACCTTCTTATTGTCGATGAAACACAGAAATTGCATCGGAATTAAATACAAAAGACACAATGCCGAAATAAGTACAAGAAGACTGAGTCTACTTACTGACTACGTTTTGAACCTATCCTGTGACACTAGTTATAGATTCCGATGCTTCACTTCAGGTTTACTGTATCCCTCTGACGTTCTTATTGATGATGAAACACAGAAATTGCATCGGAATTAAATACAAAAGGCACAATGCCGACTTAAGTACAAGAAGACTGACTCATCCTACTGTCTATGTTTTGAACCATTCCTGTGGCACTAGTTATACAATCCGATGCTTCACTTCAGGATTACTGGATCCCTTGGACATTCTTATTGACGATGAAACACAAAAATTGCATCGGAATTAAATACAAAAGGCACAATGCCGACCTAAGTTCATGTAGACTGACTCTTCTTACTGTCTATGATTTGAACCATTCTTGTGACACTAGTTATAGATTCCGATGTTTCACTTCAGGTGTACTGTATCCCTTGGACCTTCTTATTGACGATGAAACACAGAAATTGCGTCGGAATTAAATAAAAAAGGCACAATGCCGACTTAAGTACAAGTAGACTGACTCTTCTTACTGTCTATTTTTGAACCATTCCTGTGACACTAGATATAGATTCTGATGCTTCACTTCAGGTTAGCTGTATCCCTCTGACCTTCGTATTGACGATGAAACACAGAAATTGCATCGGAATTAAATACAAAAGGCACGATGCCGACTTAAGTACATGTAGACTGACTCTTCCTACTGTCTATGTTTTCAACCATTCCTGTGACACTAGTTATAGATTCCGATGATTCACTTCATGTGTACTGTATCCCTCTGACCTTCTTATTGACGATGAAACACAGAAATTGCATCGGAATAAATTACAAAAGGCACAATGCCGACTTCAGTACAAGAAGACTGACTCTTTGTACTGACTATGTTTGGATCATTCCGGTGACACTAGTTATAGATTCCGATGTTTCACTTCAGGTTTACTGTATCCCTCTGACCTTCTTATTGACGATGAAACACAAAAATTGCAACGGAATTAAATACAAAAGGCACAATGCCGACCTAAGTACATGTAGACTGACTCTTCCCACTGTCTATGATTTGAACCATTCCTGTGACACTAGTTATAGATTCCGATCATTCACTTCAGGTTTACTGTATCCCTCTGACCGTCTTATTGACGATGAAACACAGAAATTGCATCGGAATTAAATAGAAAATGCACAATGCCGACTTAAGTACAAGAAGAATGACCCTTCCCACTGCCTATGTTTTGAACCATTCCTGTGACACTACTTATAGATTCCGATGCTTCACTTCAGGTTTACTGTATCCATCTGACCTTCTTAGTGACGATGAATACAGAAATTGCATCGGAAATAAATACAAAAGGCTCAATGCCGACTCAAGTAGAAGAAGACTGACTCTTCCTACTGTCTATGATTAGAACGATTCCTGTGACACTGATTACACATTCCAATGCTATCCTTCAGGTTTACTGTATTCCTCTGACCTTCTTATTGACGATGAAACACAGAAATTGCATCGGAATTAAATATAAAAGGCACAATGGCGACTTAAGAACAAGAAGACTGACTCTTCTTACTGACTATGTCTTGAACCATTTCTGTGACACTAGTTATAGATTCCGATGCTTCACTTCAGGTTTACTGTATCCCTCTGACTTTCTTATTGACGATTAAACACAGAAATTGCATCGGAATTAAATAGAAAAGGCACAATGCCGACTCAAGTACAAGAAGACTGACTCTTCCTACTGTCCATGTTTTGAACCATTCCTGTCACACTAGTTATACATTCCGATGCCTCACTTCAGGTGTACTGTATCCCTCTGACCTTCTTATTGACGATGAAACACAGAAATTGCATCGAAATTAGATACAACAAGCACAATGCCGATTTAAGTACAAGAAGACTGACCCTTCCTATCGTCTATGTTTTGAACCATTCCTGTGACACTAGTTATAGATTTGGATGCTTCACTTCAGGTTTACTGTATCACTATGACCTTCTTCTTATTTACGATGAAACACAGAGATTGCTCGGAATTAAATAGAAAAGGCACAATGCCGAATTAAGTACAAGAAGACTGACTTTTCTTACTCTCTATGTTTCGAACCATTCCTGTGACACTAGTTGTAGATTCCGATGCTTCACTTCAGGTTTACTGTATCCCTTTGACCTTCCTATTGAAGATGAGACACAGAAATTGCATCGGAAATAAATAGAAAAGGCACAATGCCGACTTAAGTACAAGAAGGCTGACTCTTCTTATTGTCAAATTTTTAACCATTCCTGTGACACTAGTTATAGATTCCGATGCTACACTTCAGGTATACTTTATCCCTCTGACCTTCTTATTGACGATGAAACACAGAAATTGCATCGGAATTAAGTAGAAAAGGCACAATGTTGACTTAAGTATAAGAAGACTGACTCTTCTCACTGTCTATGATTTGAACCATTCTTGTGACACTAGTTATAGATTCCGATGTTTCACTTCAGGTGTACTGTATCCCTTCGACCTTCTTATTGACAATGAAACACAGAAATTGCGTCAGAACTAAATACAAAAGGCACAATGCCGACTTAAGTACAAGTAGACTGACTCTTCTTACTGTCTATGTTTGAACCATTCCTGTGACACTAGTTATAGATTCTGATGCTTCACTTCAGGTTAGCTGTATCCCTCTGACCTTCGTATTGACGATGAAACACAGAAATTGCATCGGAATTAAATACAAAAGGCACGATGCCGACTTAAGTACATGTAGACTGACTCATCCTACTGTCTATGTTTCCGACCATTCCTGTGACGCTAGTTGAAGATTCCGATGATTCACTTCATGTGTACTGCATCCCTTTGACCTTCTTATTGACGGTGAAACACAGAAATTGCATCGGAATTAAATACAAAAGGCACAATGCCGACTTCAGTACAAGAAGACTGACTCTTTGTACTGTCTATGTTTGAATCATTCCGGTGACACTAGTTATAGATTCCGATGTTCCACTTCAGGTTTACTGGATCCCTCTGACCTTCTTATTGACGATGAAACACAAAAATTGCATCGGAATTGAATACAAAAGGCAGAATGCCCACCTAAGTACATGTAGACTGACTCTTCCCACTGTCTATGATTTGAACCATTCCTGTGACACTAGTTATAGATTCCGATCATTCACTTCAGGTTTACTGTATCCCTCTGACCGTCTTATTGACGATGAAACACAGAAATTGCATGGGAATTAAGTAGAAAAGGCACAACTCCGACTTAAGTACAAGAAGACTGACTCTTCTTACTGACTATGTTTTGAACCATTTCTGTGACACTATTTATAGATTCCTTTGCTTCACTTCAGGTTTACTGTATCCCACTGACTTTCTTATTGACGATGAAACATAGAAATTGCGTCGGAATTAAATAGAAAAGGCACAATGCCGACTCAAGTACAAGAAGACTCACTCTTCCTACTGTCCATGTTTTGAACCATTCCTGTCACACTAGTTATACATTCCGACGCCTCACTTCTGGTGTACTGTATCCCTTGGACTTTCTTATTGACGATGAAACACAGTAATTGCATCGGAATTAAATACAAAAGGCTCAATGCCACCTTCAGTTCAAGATGACTGACTCTTTGTACTGACTATGTTTGAACCATTCCGGTGACACTAGTTTTGGATTCCGATGTTTCACTTCGGGTTTACTGTATCCCTCTGGCCTTCTTATTGACGATGAAGCACAAAAATTGCATCGGAATTAAATACAAAAGGCACAATGCCGACTTAAGTACTAGAAGACTTACTGTATTTACTGACTGTGTTTTGAACCTTTCCTGTGACACTAGTCATATATTCCAATGCCTCACTTCAGGTTTACTGTATCCCTAGGACGTTCTTATTGACGATGAAACACAGAAATTGCATCGGAATTATATACAAATGGCACAATGCCGATATAAGTACAAGAAGAGTGACTCTTCCCACTGTGTATGTTTAGAACCATTCCTGTGACTCCAGTTATACATTCCGATGCTTCACTTCAGGTTCACTGTATCCCTTGGACCTTCTTATTGACGATGAAACACAGTAATTGCATCGGAATTAAATACAAAAGGCACAATGCCGACTCAAGTACAACAAGACTGACTCTTCCTACTGTCCTTGCTTTGAACCTTCCTGTCACACTAGTGATACATTCCGATGCCTCACTTCAGGTTTACTGTAATCCTTGGACCTTCTTATTGACGATGAAACACAGAAATTGCATCGGAATTAAATACAAAAGGCACAATGCCGACTTCAGTAGATGAAGACTGACTCTTTGTTCTGACTATGTTTGAATCATTCCGGTGACACTCGTTATAGATTCCGATGTTTCACTTCAGGTTTACTGTATCCCTCTGACCTTCTTATTGACGATGAAACACAAAAATTGCATCGGAATTAAATACAAAAGGCACAATGCCGACCTAAGTACATGTAGTCTGACTCTTCCCACTGTCTATGATTTGAACCATTCCTGTGACACTAGTTATAGATTCCGATCATTCACTTCAGGTTTACTGTATCCCTCTGACCGTCTTATTGACGATGAACCACAGAAATTGCATCGGAATTAAATATAAAAGGCACAATGCCGACTCAAGTACAAGAAGACTGACTCTTCCTACTGTCCATGTTTTGAACCATTCCTGTAACACTAGTTATACATTCCGATGCCTCACTTCAGGTTTACTGTATCCCTTGGACTTTCTTAATGACGATGAAACACAGAAATAGCATCGGAATTAAATACAAAAGGCACAATGCCACCTTCAGTACAAGAAGACTGACTCTTTGTACTGACTATGTTTGAACGATTCCGGTGACACTAGTTATAGATTCCGATGTTTCACTTCAGGTTTACTGTATCCCTCTGACCTTCTTATTGACGATGAAGCACAAAAATTGCATCGGAATTAAATAGAAAAGGTACAATGCCGACTTATGTACATGTAGACTGACTCTTCCCACTGTCTATGATTTGAACCATTCCTGTGACACTAGTTATAGATTCAGATGATTCACTTCAGGTTTACTGTCTCCCTCTGACCGTCTTATTGACGATGAAACACAGAAATTGCATCGGAATTAAATAGAAAATGCACAATGCCGACTTCAGTACAAGAAGAATGACTCTTCCTACTGTCTATGTTTTGAACCATTCCTGTGACACTACTTATAGATTCCGATGCTTCACTTCAGGTTTACTGTATCCCTCTGACCTTGTTGATGACGATGAAACACAGAAATTGCATCGGAAATAAATACAAAAGGCTCAATGCCGACTCAAGTAGAAGAAGACTGACTCTTGCTACTGTCTATGATTTGAACGATTCCTGTGACACTAGTCATTCATTCCGATGCTATACTTCAGGTTTACTGTATTCCTCTGACCTTCTTATTGACGATGAAACACAGAAATTGCATCGGAATTAAATAGAAAAGGCACACTGCCGACTTAAGTACAAGAAGACTGACTCTTCCAACTGTCTATGTTTTGAACCATTCCTGTGACACTAGTTATAGATTCCGATGCTTCACTTCAGGTTAACTGTATCCCTCTGACCTTCTTATTGACGATGAAACATAGAAATTGCATCGGAATTAAATACAAAAGGCACAATACCGACTCAAGTACAAGAAGACTGACTCTTCCTACTGTCTATGCTTTGAACAATTCCTGTGACACTAGTTATACATTCCGATGTTTCACTTCACGTTTACTGTATCCGTTCGACCTTCCTATTGACGATGAAACACAGAAATTGCATCGGAATTAAATACAAAATGCACAATGACGACTTAAGTACAAGAAGACTGACTCTTCCTAATGTCCATATTTTGAACCATTCCTGTCACACTAGTTATACATTCCGATGCTTCACTTCAGGTTTACTGTTTCCCTTGGACCTTCTTATTGTCGATGAAACACAGAAATTGCATCGGAATGAAATGCAAAAGGCACAATGCCGACTTAAGTACAAGAAGACTGACTCTTCTTACTGTCTATGTTTTGAACCATTCCTGTGACACTAGTTATACATTACGATGCTTCACTTCAGGTTTAATGTGTCCCTTGGACCTTCTTATTGTCGATGAAACACAGAAATTGCATCGGAATTAAATACAAAAGACACAATGCCGAAATAAGTACAAGAAGACTGAGTCTACTTACTGACTACGTTTTGAACCTATCCTGTGACACTAGTTATAGATTCCGATGCTTCACTTCAGGTTTACTGTATCCCTCTGACCTTCGTATTGACGATGAAACACAGAAATTGCATCGGAATTAAATACAAAAGGCACGATGCCGACTTAAGTACATGTAGACTGACTCTTCCTACTGTCTATGTTTTCATCCATTCCTGTGACACTAGCTATAGATTCCGATGATTCACTTCATGTGTACTGTGACCTTCTTATTGACGATGAAACACAGAAATTGCATTGGAATTAAATACAAAAGGCACAATGCCGACTTCAGTACAAGAAGACTGACTCTTTGTACTGACTATGTTTGAATCATTCCGGTGACACTAGTTATAGATTCCAATGTTCCACTTCAGGTTTACTGTATCCCTCTGACCTTCTTATTGACGATGAAACACAAAAATTGCATCGGAATTAAATACAAAAGGCACAATGCCGACCTAAGTACATGTAGACTGACTCTTCCCACTGTCTATGATTTGAACCATTCCTGTGACACTAGTTATAGATTCCGATCATTCACTTCAGGTTTACTGTATCCCTCTGACCGTCAAATTGACGATGAAACACAGAAATTGCATCGGAATTAAATAGAAAATGCACAATGCCGACTTAAGTACAAGAAGAATGACCCTTCCTACTGTCTATGTTTTGAACCATTCCTGTGACACTACTTATAGATTCCGATGCTTCACTTCAGGTTTACTGTATGCCTCTGACCTTCTTAGTGACGATGAATACAGAACTTGCATCGGAAATAAATACAAAAGGCTCAATGCCGACTCAACTAGAAGAAGACTGACTCTTCCTACTGTCTATGATTAGAACGATTCCTGTGACACTGATTATACATTCCGATGCTATCCTTCAGGTTTACTGTATTCCTCTGACCTTCTTATTGACGATGAAACACAGAAATTGCATCGGAATTAAATATAAAACGCACAATGGCGACTTAAGTACAAGAAGACTGTCTCTTCTTACTGACTATGTTTTGAACCATTTCTGTGATACTAGTTATAGATTCCGATGCTTCACTTCAGGTTTACTGTATCCCTCTGACTTTTTTATTGACGATGAAACACAGAAATTGCATCGGAATTAAATAGAAAAGGCACAATGCCGACTCAAGTACAAGAAGACTGACTCTTGCTACTGTCCATGTTTTGAACCATTCCTGTCACACTAGTTATACATTCCGATGCCTCACTTCAGGTGTACTGTATCCCTTGGACTTTCTTATTGTGATGAAACACAGAAATTGCATCGGAATTAAATACAAAAGGCACAATGCCACCTTCAGTACAAGAAGACTGACTCTTTGTACTGACTATGTTTGAACCATTCCGGTGACACTAGTTATGGATTCCGATGTTTCACTTCAGGTTTACTGCATCCCTCTGACCTTCTTATTGACGATGAAGCACAATAATTGCATCGAAATTAAATACAAAAGGCACAATGCCGACTTAAGTACATGTAGACTGACTCTTCCCACTGTCTATGATTTGAACCATTCCTGCGACACTAGTCATTCATTCCGATGCTATACTTCAGGTTTACTGTATTCCTCTGACCTTCTTATTGACGATGAAACACAGAAATTGCATCGGAATTAAATAGAAAAGGCACACTGCCGACTTAAGTACAAGAAGACTGACTCATCCTACTGTCAATGTTTTGAACCATTCCTGTGACACTAGTTATAGATTCCGATGCTTCACTTCAGGTTAACTGTATCCCTCTGACCTTCTTATTGACGATGAAACACAGAAATTGCATCGAAATTAGATACAACAATTACAATGCCGATTTAAGTACAAGAGGACTGACTCTTCATACTGTGTATGTTTTGAAACATTCCTGTGACACTAGTTATAGATTCCGATGCTTCACTTCAGGTTTACTGTATCCCTTGGACCTTCTTATTGACGACGAAACACAGAAATTGCATCGGCATTAGATACAACAAGCACAATGCCGATTTAAGTACAAGAGGACTGACTCTTCTTACTGTGTATGTTTTTAAACATTCTGTGACACTAGTTGTACATTCCGATGTTTCACTTCACGTTTACTGTATCCGTTCGACCTTCCTATTGACGATGAAACACAGAAATTGCATCGGAATTAAATACAAAAGGCACAATGACGACTTAAGTACAAGAAGACTGACTCTTCCTAATGTCCATATTTTGAACCATTCCTGTCACTCTAGTTATACATTCCGATGCTTCACTTCAGGTTTACTGTTTCCCTTGGACCTTCTTATTGTTGATGAAACACAGAAATTGCATCGGAATGAAATACAAAAGGCACAATGCCGACTTAAGTACAAGAAGACTGACTCTTCTTACTGTCTATGTTTTGAACCATTCCTGTGACACTAGTTATACATTACGATGCTTCACTTCAGGTTTAATGTGTCCCTTGGACCTTCTTATTGTCGATGAAACAAAGAAATTGCATCGGAATTAAATACAAAAGGCACAATGCCGACTTCAGTACAAGAAGTCTGACTCTTTGTACTGACTATGTTTGAATCATTCCGGTGACACTAGTTATAGATTCCGATGCTCCACTTCAGGTTTACTGTATCCCTCTGACCTTCTTATTGACGATGAAACACAAAAATTGCATCGGAATTAAATACAAAAGGCACAATGCCGACCTAAGTGCATGTAGACTGACTCTTCCCACTGTCTATGATTTGAACCATTCCTGTGACACTAGTTATAGATTCCGATCATTCACTTCAGGTTTACTGTATCCCTCTGACCGTCTTATTGACGATGAAACACAGAAACTGCATCGGAATTAAATAGAAAATGCACAATGCCGACTTAAGTACAAGAAGAATGACCCTTCCTACTGTCTATGTTTTGAACCATTCCTGTGACACTACTTATTGATTCCGATGCTTCACTTCAGGTTTACTGTATCCCTCTGACCTTCTTAATGACGATGAATACAGAACTTGCATCGGAAATAAATACAAAAGGCTCAATGCCGACTCAAGTGGAAGAAGACTGACTCTTCCTACTGTCTATGATTAGAACGATTCCTGTGACACTGATTATACATTCCGATGCTATCCTTCAGGTTTACTGTATTCCTCTGAACTTCTTATTGACGATGAAACACAGAAATTGCATCGGAATTAAATATAAAAGTCACAATGGCGACTTAAGTACAAGAAGATTGACTCTTCTTACTGACTATGATTTGAACCATTTCTGTGACACTAGTTATAGATTCCGATGCTTCACTTCAGGTTTACTGTATCCCTCTGACTTTTTTATTGACGATGAAACACAGAAATTGCATCGGAATTAAATAGAAAAGGCACAATGCCGACTCACGTACAAGAAGACTGACTCTTCCTACTGTCCATGTTTTGAACCATTCCTGTCACACTAGTTATACATTCCGATGCCTCACTTCAGGTGTACTGTATCCCTTGGACTTTCTTATTGTGATGAAACACAGAAATTGCATCGGAGTTAAATACAAAAGGCACAATGCCACCTTCAGTACAAGAAGACTGACTCTTTGTACTGACTATGTTTGAACCATTCCGGTGACACTAGTTATGGATTCCGATGTTTCACTTCAGGTTTACTGTATCCCTCTGACCTTCTTATTGACGATGAAGCACAAAATTTGCATCGGAATTAAATACAAAAGGCACAATGCCGACTTAAGTACATGTAGACTGACTCTTCCCACTGTCTATGATTTGAACCATTCGTGCGACACTAGTCATTCATTCCGATGCTATACATCAGGTTTACTGTATTCCTCTGACCTTCTTATTGACGATGAAACACAGAAATTGCATCGGAATTAAATAGAAAAGGCACACTGCCGACTTAAGTACAAGAAGACTGACTCATCCTACTGTCAATGTTTTGAACCATTCCTGTGACACTAGTTATAGATTCCGATGCTTCACTTCAGGTTAACTGTATCCCTCTGACCTTCTTATTGACGATGAAACACAGAAATTGCATCGAAATTAGATACAACAAGCACAATGCCGATTTAAGTACAAGAGGACTGACTCTTCTTACTGTGTATGTTTTGAAACATTCCTGTGACACTAGTTATAGATTCCGATGCTTCTCTTCAGGTTTACTGTATCCCTTGGACCTTCTTATTGACGACGAAACACAAAAATTGCATCGGAATTAAATACAAACGGCACAATGCCGACCTAAGTACATGTAGACTGACTCTTCTTACTGTCTATGATTTGAACCATTCTTGTGACACTAGTTATAGATTCCGATGATTCACTTCATGTGTACTGTGACCTTCTTATTGACGATGAAACACAGAAATTGCATCGGAATTAAATACAAAAGGCACAATGCCGACTTCAGTACAAGAAGACTGACTCTTTGTACTGACTATGTTTGAATCATTCCGGTGACACTAGTTATAGATTCCAATGTTCCACTTCAGGTTTACTGTATCCCTCTGACCTTCTTATTGACGATGAAACACAAAAATTGCATCGGAATTAAATACAAAAGGCACAATGCCGACCTAAGTACATGTAGACTGACTCTTCCCACTGTCTATGATTTGAACCATTCCTGTGACACTAGTTATAGATTCCGATCATTCACTTCAGGTTTACTGTATCCCTCTGACCGTCTTATTGACGATGAAACACAGAAATTGCATCGGAATTAAATAGAAAATGCACAATGCCGACTTAAGTACATGAAGAATGACCCTTCCTACTGTCTATGTTTTGAACCATTCCTGTGACACTACTTATAGATTCCGATGCTTCACTTCAGGTTTACTGTATGCCTCTGACCTTCTTAGTGACGATGAATACAGAACTTGCATCGGAAATAAATACAAAAGGCTCAATGCCGACTCAAGTAGAAGAAGACTGACTCTTCCTACTGTCTATGATTAGAACGATTCCTGTGACACTGATTATACATTCCGATGCTATCCTTCAGGTTTACTGTATTCCTCTGACCTTCTTATTGACGATGAAACACAGAAATTGCATCGGAATTAAATATAAAAGGCACAATGGCGACTTAAGTACAAGAAGACTGTCTCTTCTTACTGACTATGTTTTGAACCATTTCTGTGACACTAGTTATAGATTCCGATGCTTCACTTCAGGTTTACTGTATCCCTCTGACTTTTTTATTGACGATGAAACACAGAAATTGCATCGGAATTAAATAGAAAAGGCACAATGCCGACTCAAGTACAAGAAGACTGACTCTTCCTACTGTCCATGTTTTGAACCATTCCTGTCACACTAGTTATACATTCCGATGCCTCACTTCAGGTGTACTGTATCCCTTGGACTTTCTTATTGTGATGAAACACAGAAATTGCATCGGAATTAAATACAAAAGGCACAATGCCACCTTCAGTACAAGAAGACTGACTCTTTGTACTGACTATGTTTGAACCATTCCGGTGACACTAGTTATGGATTCCGATGTTTCACTTCAGGTTTACTGTATCCCTCTGACCTTCTTATTGACGATGAAGCACAAAAATTGCATCGGAATTAAATACAAAAGGCACAATGCCGACTTAAGTACATGTAGACTGACTCTTCCCACTGTCTATGATTTGAACCATTCCTGCGACACTAGTCATTCATTCCGATGCTATACTTCAGGTTTACTGTATTCCTCTGACCTTCTTATTGACGATGAAACACAGAAATTGCATCGGAATTAAATAGAAAAGGCACACTGCCGACTTAAGTACAAGAAGACTGACTCATCCTACTGTCAATGTTTTGAACCATTCCTGTGACACTAGTTATAGATTCCGATGCTTCACTTCAGGTTAACTGTATCCCTCTGACCTTCTTATTGACGATGAAACACAGAAATTGCATCGAAATTAGATACAACAAGCACAATGCCGATTTAAGTACAAGAGGACTGACTCTTCATACTGTGTATGTTTTGAAACATTCCTGTGACACTAATTATAGATTCCGATGCTTCACTTCAGGTTTACTGTATCCCGTGGACCTTCGTATTGACGACGAAACACAGAAATTGCATCGGAATTAGATACAACAAGCACAATGCCGATTTAAGTACAAGAGGACTGACTCTTCTTACTGTGTATGTTTTTAAACATTCTGTGACACTAGTTGTACATTCCGATGTTTCACTTCACGTTTACTGTATCCGTTCGACCTTCCTATTGACGATGAAACACAGAAATTGCATCGGAATTAAATACAAAAGGCACAATGACGACTTAAGTACAAGAAGACTGACTCTTCCTAATGTCCATATTTTGAACCATTCCTGTCACTCTAGTTATACATTCCGATGCTTCACTTCAGGTTTACTGTTTCCCTTGGACCTTCTTATTGTTGATGAAACACAGAAATTGCATCGGAATGAAATACAAAAGGCACAATGCCGACTTAAGTACAAGAAGACTGACTCTTCTTACTGTCTATGTTTTGAACCATTCCTGTGACACTAGTTATACATTACGATGCTTAACTTCAGGTTTTATGTGTCCCTTGGACCTTCTTATTGTCGATGAAACACAGAAATTGCATCGGAATTAAATACAAAAGGCACAATGCCGACTTCAGTACAAGAAGTCTGACTCTTTGTACTGACTATGTTTGAATCATTCCGGTGACACTAGTTATAGATTCCGATGTTCCACTTCAGGTTTACTGTATCCCTCTGACCTTCTTATTGACGATGAAACACAAAAATTGCATCGGAATTAAATACAAAAGGCACAATGCCGACCTAAGTACATGTAGACTGACTCTTCCCACTGTCTATGATTTGAACCATTCCTGTGACACTAGTTATAGATTCCGATCATTCACTTCAGGTTTACAGTATCCCTCTGACCGTCTTATTGACGATGAAACACAGAAACTGCATCGGAATTAAATAGAAAATGCACTATGCCGACTTAAGTACAAGAAGAATGACCCTTCCTACTGTCTATGTTTTGAACCATTCCTGTGACACTACTTATAGATTCCGATGCTTCACTTCAGGTTTACTGTATCCCTCTGACCTTCTTAATGACGATGAATACAGAACTTGCATCGGAAATAAATACAAAAGGCTCAATGCCGACTCAAGTGGAAGAACACTGACTCTTCCTACTGTCTATGATTAGAACGATTCCTGTGACACTGATTATACATTCCGATGCTATCCTTCAGGTTTACTGTATTCCTCTGAACTTCTTATTGACGATGAAACACAGAAATTGCATCGGAATTAAATATAAAAGGCACAATGGCGACTTAAGTACAAGAAGACTGACTCTTCTTACTGACTATGTATTGAACCATTTCTGTGACACTAGTTATAGATTCCGATGCTTCACTTCAGGTTTACTGTATCCCTCTGACTTTTTTATTGACGATGAAACACAGAAATTGCAACGGAATTAAATAGAAAAGGCACAATGCCAACTCAAGTACAAGAAGACTGACTCTTCCTACTGTCCATGTTTTGAACCATTATTGTCACACTAGTTATACATTCCGATGCCTCACTTCAGGTGTACTGTATCCCTTGGACTTTCTTATTGTGATGAAACACAGAAATTGCATCGGAATTAAATACAAAAGTCACAATGCCACCTTCAGTCCAAGAGGACTGACTCTTTGTACTGACTATGTTTGAACCATTCCGGTGACACTAGTTATGGATTCCGATGTTTCACTTCAGGTTTACTGTATCCCTCTGACCTTCTTATTGACGATGAAGCACAAAAATTGCATCGGAATTAAATACAAAAGGCACAATGCCGACTTAAGTACATGTAGACTGACTCTTCCCACTGTCTATGATTTGAACCATTCTTGTGACACTAGTTATAGATTCCGATGATTCACTTCATGTGTACTGTGACCTTCTTATTGACGATGAAACACAGAAATTGCATCGGAATTAAATACAAAAGGCACAATGCCGACTTCAGTACAAGAAGACTGACTCTTTGTACTGACTATGTTTGAATCATTCCGGTGACACTAGTTATAGATTCCAATGTTCCACTTCAGGTTTACTGTATCCCTCTGACCTTCTTATTGACGATGAAACACAAAAATTGCATCGGAATTAAATACAAAAGGCACAATGCCGACCTAAGTACATGTAGACTGACTCTTCCCACTGTCTATGATTTGAACCATTCCTGCGACACTAGTCATTCATTCCGATGCTATACTTCAGGTTTACTGTATTCCTCTGACCTTCTTATTGACGATGAAACACAGAAATTGCATCGGAATTAAATAGAAAAGGCACACTGCCGACTTAAGTACAAGAAGACTGACTCATCCTACTGTCAATGTTTTGAACCATTCCTGTGACACTAGTTATAGATTCCGATGCTTCACTTCAGGTTAACTGTATCCCTCTGACCTTCTTATTGACGACGAAACACAGAAATTGCATCGGAATTAGATACAACACGCACAATGCCGATTTAAGTACAAGAGGACTGACTCTTCTTACTGTGTATGTTTTTAAACATTCTGTGACACTAGTTGTACATTCCGATGTTTCACTTCACGTTTACTGTATCTGTTCGACCTTCCTATTGACGATGAAACACAGAAATTGCATCGGAATTAAATACAAAAGGCACAATGACGACTTAAGTACAAGAAGACTGACTCTTCCTAATGTCCATATTTTGAACCATTCCTGCCACTCTAGTTATACATTCCGATGCTTCACTTCAGGTTTACTGTTTCCCTTGGACCTTCTTATTGTTGATGAAACACAGAAATTGCATCGGAATGAAATACAAAAGGCACAATGCTGACTTAAGTACAAGAAGACTGACTCTTCTTACTGTCTATGTTTTGAACCATTCCTGTGACACTAGTTATACATTACGATGCTTCACTTCAGGTTTTATGTGTCCCTTGGACCTTCTTATTGTCGATGAAACACAGAAATTGCATCGGAATTAAATACAAAAGGCACAATGCCGACTTCAGTACAAGAAGTCTGACTCTTTGTACTGACTATGTTTGAATCATTCTGGTGACACTAGTTATAGATTCCGATGTTCCACTTCAGGTTTACTGTATCCCTCTGACCTTCTTATTGACGATGAAACACAAAAATTGCATCGGAATTAAATACAAAAGGCACAATGCCGACCTAAGTACATGTAGACTGACTCTTCCCACTGTCTATGATTTGAACCATTCCTGTGACACTAGTTATAGATTCCGATCATTCACTTCAGGTTTACTGTATCCCTCTGACCGTCATATTGACGATGAAACACAGAAACTGCATCGGAATTAAATAGAAAATGCACTATGCCGACTTAAGTACAAGAAGAATGACCCTTCCTACTGTCTATGTTTTGAACCATTCCTGTGACACTACTTATAGATTCCGATGCTTCACTTCAGGTTTACTGTATCCCTCTGACCTTCTTAATGACGATGAATACAGAACTTGCATCGGAAATAAATACAAAAGGCTCAATGCCGACTCAAGTGGAAGAAGACTGACTCTTCCTACTGTCTATGATTAGAACGATTCCTGTGACACTGATTTAACATTCCGATGCTATCCTTCAGGTTTACTGTACTCCTCTGAACTTCTTATTGACGATGAAACACAGAAATTGCATCGGAATTAAATATAAAAGGCACAATGGCGACTTAAGTACAAGAAGACTGACTCTTCTTACTGACTATGTTTTGAACCATTTCTGTGACACTAGTTATAGATTCCGATGCTTCACTTCAGGTTTACTGTATCCCTCTGACTTTTTTATTGACGATGAAACACAGAAATTGCATCGGAATTAAATAGAAAAGGCACAATGCCAACTCAAGTACAAGAAGACTGACTCTTCCTACTGTCCATGTTTTGAACCATTCCTGTCACCCTAGTTATACATTCCGATGCCTCACTTCAGGTGTACTGTATCCCTTGGACTTTCTTATTGTGATGAAACACAGAAATTGCATCGGAATTAAATACAAAAGGCACAATGCCACCTTCAGTCCAAGAAGACTGACTCTTTGTACTGACTATGTTTGAACCATTCCGGTGACACTAGTTATGGATTCCGATGTTTCACTTCAGGTTTACTGTATCCCTCTGACCTTCTTATTGACGATGAAGCACAAAAATTGCATCGGAATTAAATACAAAAGGCACAATGCCGACTTAAGTACATGTAGAGTGACTCTTCCCACTGTCTATGATTTGAACCATTCCTGCGACACTAGTCATTCATTCCGATGCTATACATCAGGTTTACTGTATTCCTCTGACCTTCTTATTGACGATGAAACACAGAAATTGCATCGGAATTAAATAGAAAAGGCACACTGCCGGCTTAAGTACAAGAAGACTGACTCATCCTACTGTCAATGTTTTGAACCATTCCTGTGACACTAGTTATAGATTCCGATGATTCACTTCAGGTTAACTGTATCCCTCTGACCTTCTTATTGACGATGAAACACAGAAATTGCAACGAAATTAGATACAACAAGCACAATGCCGATTTAAGTACAAGAGGACTGACTCTTCTTACTGTGTATGTTTTGAAACATTCCTGTGACACTAGTTATAGATTCCGATGCTTCACTTCAGGTTTACTGTATCCCTTGGACCTTCTTATTGACGACGAAACACAGAAATTGCATCGGAATTAGATACAACAAGCACAATGCGGATTTAAGTACAAGAGGACTGACTCTTCTTACTGTGTATGTTTTGAAACATTCTGTGACACTAGTTATACATTCCGATGTTTCACTTCACGTTTACTGTATCCGTTCGACCTTCCTATTGACGATGAAACACAGAAATTGCATCGGAATTAAGTACAAAAGGCACAATGACGACTTAAGTACAAGAAGACTGACTCTTCCTAATGTCCATATTTTGAACCATTCCTGTCACACTAGTTATACATTCCGATGCTTCACTTCAGGTTTACTGTTTCCCTTGGACCTTCTTATTGTTGATGAAACACAGAAATTGCATCGGAATGAAATACAAAAGGCACAATGCCGACTTAAGTACAAGAAGACTGACTCTTCTTACTGTCTATGTTTTGAACCATTCCTGTGACACTAGATATAGATTCTGATGCTTCACTTCAGGTTAGCTGTATCCCTCCGACCTTCGTATTGACGATGAAACACAGAAATTGCATCGGAATTAAATACAAAAGGCACGATGCCGACTTAAGTACATGTAGACTGACTCTTCCTACTGTCTATGTTTTCAACCATTCCTGTGACACTAGTTATAGGTTCCGATGATTCACTTCATGTGTACTGTATCCCTCTGACCTTCTTATTGACGATGAAACACAGAAATTGCATCGGAATAAATTACAAAAGGCACAATGCCGACTTCAGTACAAGAAGACTGACTCTTTGTACTGACTATGTTTGGATCATTGCGGTGACACTAGTTATAGATTCCGATGTTTCACTTCAGGTTTACTGTATCCCTCTGACCTTCTTATTGACGATGAAACACAAAAATTGCAACGGAATTAAATACAAAAGGCACAATGCCGACCTAAGTACATGTAGACTGACTCTTCCCACTGTCTATGATTTGAACCATTCCTGTGACACTAGTTATAGATTCCGATCATTCACTTCAGGTTTACTGTATCCCTCTGACCGTCTTATTGACGATGAAACACAGAAATTGCATCGGAATTAAATAGAAAATGCACAATGCCGACTTAAGTACAAGAAGAATGACCCTTCCTACTGTCTATGTTTTGAACCATTCCTGTGACACTACTTATAGTTTCCGATGCTTCACTTCAGGTTTATTGTATCCATCTGACCTTCTTAGTGACGATGAATACAGAAATTGCATCGGAAATAAATACAAAAGGCTCAATGCCGACTCAAGTAGAAGAAGACTGACTCTTCCTACTGTCTATGATTAGAACGATTCCTGTGACACTGATTATACATTCCAATGCTATCCTTCAGGTTTACTGTATTCCTCTGACCTTCTTATTGACGATGAAACACAGAAATTGCATCGGAATTAAATATAAAAGGCACAATGGCGACTTAAGTACAAGAAGACTGACTCTTCTTACTGACTATGTTTTGAAACATTTCTGTGACACTAGTTATAGATTCCGATGCTTCACTTCAGGTTTACTGTATCCCTCTGACTTTCTTATTGACGATGAAACACAGAAATTGCATCGGAATTAAATAGAAAAGGCACAATGCCGACTCAAGTACAAGAAGACTGACTCTTCCTACTGTCCATGTTTTGAACCATTCCTGTCACACTAGTTATACATTCCGATGCCTCACTTCAGGTGTACTGTATCCCTTGGACTTTCTTATTGTGATGAAACACAGAAATTGCATCGGAATTAAATACAAAAGGCACAATGCCACCTTCAGTACAAGAAGACTGACTCTTTGTACTGTCTATGTTTCAACCATTCCGGTGACACTAGTTATGGATTCCGATGTTTCACTTCAGGTTTACTGTATCCCTCTGACCTTCTTATTGACGATGAAGCACAAAAATTGCATCGGAATTAAATACAAAAGGCACAATGCCGACTTAAGTACATGTAGGCTGACTCTTCCCACTGCCTATGATTTGAACCATTCCTGCGACACTAGTCATTCATTCCGATGCTATACTTCAGGTTTACTGTATTCCTCTGACCTTCTTATTGACGATGAAACACAGAAATTGCATCGGAATTAAATAGAAAAGGCACACTGCCGACTTAAGTACAAGAAGACTGACTCATCCTACTGTCAATGTTTTGAACCATTCCTGTGACACTAGTTATAGATTCCGATGCTTCACTTCAGGTTAACTGTATCCCTCTGACCTTCTTATTGACGATGAAACACAGAAATTGCATCGAAATTAGATACAACAAGCACAATGCCGATTTAAGTACAAGAGGACTGACTCTTCTTACTGTGTATGTTTTGAACCATTCCTGTGACACTAGTTATAGATTCCGATGCTTCACTTCAGGTTTACTGTATCCCTTGGACCTTCTTATTGACGACGAAACACAGAAATTGCATCGGAATTAGATACAACAAGCACAATGCCGATTTAAGTGCAAGAGGACTGACTCTTCTTACTGTGTATGTTTTGAAACATTCTGTGACACTAGTTATACATTGCGATGTTTCACTTCACGTTTACTGTATCCGTTCCACCTTCCTATTGACGATGAAACACAGAAATTGCATCGGAATTAAATACAAAAGGCACAATGACGAATAAAGTACAAGAAGACTGACTCTTCCTAATGTCCATATTTTGAACCATTCTTGTCACACTAGTTATACATTCCGATGCTTCACTTCAGGTTTACTGTTTCCCTTGGACCTTCTTATTGTTGATGAAACACAGAAATTGCATCGGAATGAAATACAAAAGGCACAATGCCGACTTAAGTACAAGAAGACTGACTCTTCTTACTGTCTATGTTTTGAACCATTCCTGTGACACTAGTTATACATTACGATGCTTCACTTCAGGTTTAATGTGTTCCTTGGACCTTCTTATTGTCGATGAAACACAGAAATTGCATCGGAATTAAATACAAAAGACACAATGCCGAAATAAGTACAAGAAGACTGAGTCTACTTACTGACTACGTTTTGAACCTATCCTGTGACACTAGTTATAGATTCCGATGCTTCACTTCAGGTTTACTGTATCCCTCTGACGTTCTTATTGATGATGAAACACAGAAATTGCATCGGAATTAAATACAAAAGGCACAATGCCGACTTAAGTACAAGAAGACTGACTCATCCTACTGTCTATGTTTTGAACCATTCCTGTGGCACTAGTTATACAATCCGATGCTTCACTTCAGGTTTACTGGATCCCTTGGACATTCTTATTGACGATGAAACACAAAAATTGCATCGGAATTAAATACAAAAGGCACAATGCCGACCTAAGTACATGTAGACTGACTCTTCTTACTGTCTATGATTTGAACCATTCTTGTGACACTAGTTATAGATTCCGATGTTTCACTTCAGGTGTACTGTATCCCTTGGACCTTCTTATTGACGATGAAACACAGAAATTGCGTCGGAATTAAATAAAAAAGGCACAATGCCGACTTAAGTACAAGTAGACTGACTCTTCTTACTGTCTATATTTGAACCATTCCTGTGACACTAGATATAGATTCTGATGCTTCACTTCAGGTTAGCTGTATCCCTCTGACCTTCGTATTGACGATGAAACACAGAAATTGCATCGGAATTAAATACAAAAGGCACGATGCCGACTTAAGTACATGTAGACTGACTCTTCCTACTGTCTATGTTTTCAACCATTCCTGTGACACTAGTTATAGATTCCGATGATTCACTTCATGTGTACTGTATCCCTCTGACCTTCTTATTGACGATGAAACACAGAAATTGCATCGGAATAAATTACAAAAGGCACAATGCCGACTTCAGTACAAGAAGACTGACTCTTTGTACTGACTATGTTTGGATCATTCCGGTGACACTAGTTATAGATTCCGATGTTTCACTTCAGGTTTACTGTATCCCTCTGACCTTCTTATTGACGATGAAACACAAAAATTGCAACGGAATTAAATACAAAAGGCACAATGCCGACCTAAGTACATGTAGACTGACTCTTCCCACTGTCTATGATTTGAACCAATCCTGTGACACTAGTTATAGATTCCGATCATTCACTTCAGGTTTACTGTATCCCTCTGACCGTCTTATTGACGATGAAACACAGAAATTGCATCGGAATTAAATATAAAAGGCACAATGGCGACTTAAGTACAAGAAGACTGACTCTTCTTACTGACTATGTTTTGAACCATTTCTGTGACACTAGTTATAGATTCCGATGCTTCACTTCAGGTTTACTGTATCACTCTGACCTTCTTCTTATTTACGATGAAACACAGAAATTGCTCGGAATTAGATAGAAAAGGCACAATGCCGAATTAAGTACAAGAAGACTGACTTTTCTTACTCTCTATGTTTCGAACCATTCCTGTGACACTAGTTGTAGATTCCGATGCTTCACTTCAGGTTTACTGTATCCCTTTGACCTTCCTATTGAAGATGAGACACAGAAATTGCATCGGAAATAAATAGAAAAGGCACAATGCCGACTTAAGTACAAGAAGGCTGACTCTTCTTATTGTCAACTTTTTAACCATTCCTGTGACACTAGTTATAGATTCCGATGCTACACTTCAGGTATACTTTATCCCTCTGACCTTCTTATTGACGATGAAACACAGAAATTGCATCGGAATTAAGTAGAAAAGGCACAATGTTGACTTAAGTATAAGAAGACTGACTCTTCTTACTGTCTATGATTTGAACCATTCTTGTGACACTAGTTATAGATTCCGATGTTTCACTTCAGGTGTACTGTATCCCTTGGACCTTCTTATTAACAATGAAACACAGAAATTGCGTCAGAACTAAATACAAAAGGCACAATGCCGACTTAAGTACAAGTAGACTGACTTTTCTTACTGTCTATGTTTGAACCATTCCTATGACACTAGTTATAGATTCTGATGCTTCACTTCAGGTTAGCTGTATCCCTCTGACCTTCGTATTGACGATGAAACACAGAAATTGCATCGGAATTAAATACAAAAGGCACGATGCCGACTTAAGTACATGTAGACTGACTCATCCTACTGTCTATGTTTCCGACCATTCCTGTGACACTAGTTGAAGATTCCGATGATTCACTTCATGTGTACTGCATCCCTTTGACCTTCTTATTGACGGTGAAACACAGAAATTGCATCGGAATTAAATACAAAAGGCACAATGCCGACTTCAGTACAAGAAGACTGACTCTTTGTACTGACTATGTTTGAATCATTCCGGTGACACTAGTTATAGATTCCGATGTTTCACTTCAGGTTTACTGTACCCCTCTGACCTTCTTATTGACGATGAAACACAAAACTTGCATCGGAATTGAATACAAAAGGCAGAATGCCCACCTAAGTACATGTAGACTGACACTTCCCACTGTCTATGATTTGAACCATTCCTGTGACACTAGTTATAGATTCCGATCATTAACTTCAGGTTTACTGTATCCCTCTGACCGTCTTATTGACGATGAAACACAGAAATTGCATGGGAATTAAGTAGAAAAGGCACAACTCCGACTTAAGTACAAGAAGACTGACTCTTCTTACTGACTATGTTTTGAACCATTTCTGTGACACTAGTTATAGATTCCTTTGCTTCACTTCAGGTTTACTGTATCCCACTGACTTTCTTATTGACGATGAAACACAGAAATTGCGTCGGAATTAAATAGAAAAGGCACAATGCCGACTCAAGTACAAGAAGACTCACTCTTCCTACTGTCCATGTTTTGAACCATTCCTGTCACACTAGTTATACATTCCGATGCCTCACTTCTGGTGTACTGTATCCCTTGGACTTTCTTATTGACGATGAAACACAGTAATTGCATCGGAATTAAATACAAAAGGCTCAATGCCACCTTCAGTTCAAGATGACTGACTCTTTGTACTGACTATGTTTGAACCATTCCGGTGACACTAGTTTTGGATTCCGATGTTTCACTTCGGGTTTACTGTATCCCTCTGGCCTTCTTATTGACGATGAAGCACAAAAATTGCATCGGAATTAAATACAAAAGGCACAATGCCGACTTAAGTACATGTAGACTGACTCTTCCCACTGTCTATGATTTGAACCATTCCTGTGACACTAGTCATTCATTCCGATGCTATACTTCAGGTTTACTGTATTCCTCTGACCTTCTTATTGACGATGAAACACAGAAATTGCATCGGAATTAAATACAACAAGCACAATGCCGATTTAAGTACAAGAGGACTGACTCTTCTTACTGTGTATGTTTTGAAACATTCCTGTGACACTAGTTATAGATTCCGATGCTTCACTTCAGGTTTACTGTGTCCCTGGGACCTTCTTATTGACGACGAAACACAGAAATTGCATCAGAATTAAATAGAAAAGGCACAATGCCGACTTAAGTACAAGAAGACTGACCCATCATATCGCCTATGTTTTGAACCATTCCTGTGACACTAGTTATAGATTTGGATGCTTCACTTCAGGTTTACTGTATCACTCTGACCTTCTTTTTATTTGCGATGAAACAGAGAAATTGCATCGGAATTAAATAGAAAAGGCACAATGCCGAATTAAGTACAAGAAGACTGACTTTTCTTACTCTCTGTGTTTCGAACCATTCCTGTGACACTAGTTATAGATTCCGATGCTTCACTTCAGGTTTACTGTATCCCTCTGACCTTCCTATTGAAGATGAGACACAGAAATTGTATCGGAAATAAATAGAAAAGGCACAATGCCGACTTAAGTACAAGAAGGCTGAGTCTTCTTACTGTCAATTTTTTAACCATTCATGTGACACTAGTTACAGATTCCGATGCTACACTTCAGGTATACTTTATCCCTCAGACCTTCTTATTGACGATGAAACACAGAAATTGCATCGGAATTAAGTAGAAAAGGCACAATGTTGACTTAAGTATAAGAAGACTGACTCTTCTTACTGTCTATGATTTGAACCATTCTTGTGACACTAGTTATAGATTCCGATATTTCACTTCAGGTGTACTGTATCCCTTGGACCTTCTTATTGACGATGAAACACAGAAATTGCGTCGGAATTAAATACAAAAGGCACAATGCCGACTTAAGTACAAGTAGACTGACTCTTCTTACTGTCTATGTTTTGAACCATTCCTGTGACACTAGTTTTAGATTCTGATGCTTCACTTCAGGTTAGCTGTATCCCTCTGACCTTCGTATTGACGATGAAACACAGAAATTGCATCGGAATTAAATACAAAAGGCACGATGCCGACTTAAGTACATGTAGACTGACTCTTCCTACTGTCTATGCTTCCAACCATTCCTGTGACACTAGTTATAGGTTCCGATGATTCACTTCATGTGTACTGTATCCCTCTGACCTTCTTATTGACGATGAAACACAGAAATTGCATCGGAATTAAATACAAACGGCACAATGCCGACTTCAGTACAAGAAGACTGACTCTTTGTACTGCCTATGTTTGAATCATTCCGGTGACACTAGTTATAGATTCCGATGTTTCACTTCAGGTTTACTGTATCCCTCTGACCTTCTTATTGACGATGAAACACAAGAATTGCATCGGAATTAAATAAAAAAGGCACAATGCCGACCTAAGTACATGTAGACTGACTCTTCCCATTGTCTATGATTTGAACCATTCCTGTGACACTAGTTATAGATTCCGATCATTCACTTCAGGTTTACTGTATCCCTCTGACGGTCTTATTGACGATGAAACACAGAAGTTGCATCGGAATTAAATAGAAAATGCACAATGCCGACTTCAGTACAAGAAGAATTTCTCTTCCTACTGTCTATATTTTGAACCATTCCTGTGACACTACTTATAGATTCCGATGCTTCACTTCTGGTTTACTGTATCCCTCTGACTTTCTTATTGACGATGAAACACAGAAATTGCATCGGAAATAAATACAAAAGGCTCAATGCCGACTCAAGTAGAAGAAGACTGACTCTTCCTACTGTCTATGATTAGAACGATTCCTGTGACACTGATTATACATTCCGATGCTATCCTTCAGGTTTACTGTATTCCTCTGACCTTCTTATTGACGATGAAACACAGAAATTGCATCGGAATTAAATAGAAAAGGCACAATGCCGACATAAGTACAAGAAGACTGACTCTTCTTACTGACTATGTTTCGAATCATTTCTGTGACACTAGTTATAGATTCCGATGCTTCACTTCAGGTTTACTGTATCCCAAACACTTTCTTATTGACGATGAAACACAGAAATTGCATCGGAATTAAATAGAAAAGGCACAATGCCGACTCAAGTACAAGAAGACTGACTCATCCTACTGTCCATGTTTTGAACCATTCCTGTCACACTAGTTATACATTCCGATGCCTCACTTCAGGTTTACTGTATCCCTTGGACTTACTTATTGACGATGAAACACAGAAATTGCATCGGAATTAAATACAAAAGGCACAATGCCACCTTCAGTACAAGAAGACTGACTCTTTGTACTGACTTTGTTTGAACCATTCCGTTGACACTAGTTATAGATTCCGATGTTTCACTTCAGGTTTACTGTATCCCTCTGACCTTCTTATTGACGATGAAGCACAAAAATTGCATCGGAATTAAATACAAAAGGCACAATGCCGACTTTAGTACAAGAAGACTGACTCATCCTACTCTCTATGATTTGAACCATTCCTGTGACACTAGTTATGGATTCCGATGCTTCACTTCAGGTTTACTATATCCCTCTAACCTTCTTATTGACGATGAAATACAGAAATTGCATCGGAATTAAATACAAAAGGCACAATGCCGACTTAAGTACAAGAAGCCTGACTCTTATTACTCTCTATGCTTTGAACCAATCCTGTGACACTAGTTATAGATTCGGATGCTTCCCAGCAGGTTTACTGTATCCCTTGGACTTTCTAGTTGACGACGAAACACAGAAATTGCATCGGAATTAAATACAAAAGGCACAATGCCGACATAAGTACAAGAAGACTGACTCTTCCTACTGTGTATGTTTTGAACCATTCCTGTCACACTAGTTATACATTCCGACGCTTCACTTCAAGATTACTGTATTCCTTGGATCTTCTTATTGACGATGAAACACCGAAATTCCATCGGAATTAAATACGAAAGGCACAATGACGACTTAAGTACAAGAAGACTGACCCTTTTTACTGACTATGTTTTGAACCATTCTTGTGACACTAGTCACAGATTCCGATGCCACACTTCAGGTTAACTGTATCCCTTGGACGTTCTTATTGACGATGAAACACAGAAATTGCATCGGAATTAAATACAAAAGGCACAATGGCGACTTAAGTACAAGAGGACTGACTCTTCCTACTGCCTATGCTTTGAACCATTCCTGTGACACTAGTAATAGATTCCGATGCTTCACTTCAGGTTAACTGTATCCCTCTGACCTTCTTATTGACGATGAAACACAGAAATTGCATCGAAATTAGATACAACAAGCACAATGCCGATTTAAGTACAAGAGGACTGACTCTTCTTACTGTGTATGTTTTGAAACATTCCTGTGACACTAGTTATAGATTCCGATGCTTCACTTTAGGTTTACTGTATCCCTTGGACCTTCTTATTGACGACGAAACACAGAAATTGCATCGGAATTAGATACAACAAGCACAATGCCGATTTAAGTGCAAGAGGACTGACTCTTCTTACTGTGTATGTTTTGAAACATTCTGTGACACTAGTTATACATTCCGATGTTTCACTTCACGTTTACTGTACCCGTTCGACCTTCCTATTGACGATGAAACACAGAAATTGCATCGGAATTAAATACAAAAGGCACAATGACGAATTAAGTACAAGAAGACTGACTCTTCCTAATGTCCATATTTTGAACCATTCCTGTCACACTAGTTATACATTCCGATGCTTCACTTCAGGTTTACTGTATCCCTCTGACGTTCTTAGTGATGATGAAACAGAGAAATTGCATCGGAGTTAAATACAAAAGGCACAATGCCGACTTAAGTACAAGAAGACTGACTCATCCTACTGTCTATGTTTTGAACCATTCCTGTGGCACTAGTTATACAATCCGATGCTTCACTTCAGGTTTACCGGATCCCTTGGACATTCTTATTGACGACGAAACACAAAAATTGCATCGGAATTAAATACAAAAGGCACAATGCCGACCTAAGTACATGTTGACTGACTCTTCTTACTGTCTATGATTTGAACCATTCTTGTGACACTAGTTATAGATTCCGATGTTTCACTTCAGGTGTACTGTATCCCTTGGACCTTCTTATTGACGATGAAACACAGAAATTGCGTCGGAATTAAATAAAAAAGGCACAATGCCGACTTAAGTACAAGTAGACTGACTCTTCTTACTGTCTATATTTGAACCATTCCTGTGACACTAGATATAGATTCTGATGCTTCACTTCAGGTTAGCTGTATCCCTCTGACCTTCGTATTGACGATGAAACACAGAAATTGCATCGGAATTAAATACAAAAGGCACGATGCCGACTTAAGTACATGTAGACTGACTCTTCCTACTGTCTATGTTTTCAACCATTCCTGTGACACTAGTTATAGATTCCGATGATTCACTTCATGTGTACTGTATCCCTCTGACCTTCTTATTGACGATGAAACACAGAAATTGCATCGGAATAAATTACAAAAGGCACAATGCCGACTTCAGTACAAGAAGACTGACTCTTTGTACTGACTATGTTTGGATCATTCCAGTGACACTAGTTATAGATTCCGATGTTTCACTTCAGGTTTACTGTATCCCTCTGACCTTCTTATTGACGATGAAACACAAAAATTGCAACGGAATTAAATTCAAAAGGCACAATGCCGACCTAAGTACATGTAGACTGACTCTTCCCACTGTCTATGATTTGAACCATTCCTGTGACACTAGTTATAGATTCCGATCATTCACTTCAGGTTTACTGTATCCCTCTGACCATCTTATTGACGATGAAACACAGAAATTGCATCGGAATTAAATAGAAAATGCACAATGCCGACTTAAGTACAAGAAGAATGACCCTTCCTACTGTCTATGTTTTGAACCATTCCTGTGACACTACTTATAGATTCCGATGCTTCACTTCAGGTTTACTGTATCCATCTGACCTTCTTAGTGACGATGAATACAGAAATTGCAACGGAAATAAATACAAAAGGCTCAATGCCGACTCAAGTAGAAGAAGACTGACTCTTCCTACTGTCTATGATTAGAACGATTCCTGTGACACTGATTACACATTCCAATGCTATCCTTCAGGTTTACTGTATTCCTCTGACCTTCTTATTGACGATGAAACACAGAAATTGCATCGGAATTAAATATAAAAGGCACAATGGCGACTTAAGTACAAGAAGAATGACTCTTCTTACTGACTATGTTTTGAACCATTTCTGTGACACTAGTTATAGATTCCGATGCTTCACTTCAGGTTTACTGTATCCCTCTGACTTTCTTATTGTCGATGAAACACAGAAATTGCATCGGAATTAAATAGAAAAGGCACAATGCCGACTCAAGTACAAGAAGACTGACTCTTCCTACTGTCCATGTTTTGAACCATTCCTGTCACACTAGTTATACATTCCGATGCCTCACTTCAGGTGTACTGTATCCCTCTGACCTTCTTATTGACGATGAAACACAGAAATTGCATCGAAATTAGATACAACAAGCACAATGCCGATTTAAGTACAAGAAGACTGACCCTTCCTATCGTCTATGTTTTGAACCATTCCTGTGACACTAGTTATAGATTTGGATGCTTCACTTCAGGTTTACTGTATCACTCTGACCTTCTTCGTATTTACGATGAAACACAGAAATTGCTCGGAATTAAATAGAAAAGGCACAATGCCGAATTAAGTACAAGAAGACTGACTTTTCTTACTCTCTATGTTTCGAACCATTCCTGTGACACTAGTTGTAGATTCCGATGCTTCACTTCAGGTTTACTGTATCCCTTTGACCTTCCTATTGAAGATGAGACACAGAAATTGCATCGGAAATAAATAGAAAAGGCACAATGCCGACTTAAGTACAAGAAGGCTGACTCTTCTTATTGTCAACTTTTTAACCATTCCTGTGACACTAGTTATAGATTCCGATGCTACACTTCAGGTTAGCTGTATCCCTCTGACCTTCGTATTGACGATGAAACACAGAAATTGCATCGGAATTAAATACAAAAGGCACGATGCCGACTTAAGTACATGTAGACTGACTCATCCTACTGTCTATGTGTCCGACCATTCCTGTGACACTAGTTGAAGATTCCGATGATTCACTTCATGTGTACTGCATCCCTTTGACCTTCTTATTGACGGTGAAACACAGAAATTGCATCGGAATTAAATACAAAAGGCACAATGCCGACTTCAGTACAAGAAGACTGACTCTTTGTACTGACTATGTTTGAATCATTCCGGTGACACTAGTTATAGATTCCGATGTTTCACTTCAGGTTTACTGTATCCCTCTGAACTTCTTATTGACGATGAAACACAAAAATTGCATCGGAATTGAATACAAAAGGCAGAATGCCCACCTACGTACATGTAGACTGACTCTTCCCACTGTCTATGATTTGAACCATTCCTGTGACACTAGTCATAGATTCCGATCATTAACTTCAGGTTTACTGTATCCCTCTGACCGTCTTATTGACGATGAAACACAGAAATTGCATGGGAATTAAGTAGAAAAGGCACAACTCCGACTTAAGTACAAGATGACTGACTCTTCTTACTGACTATGTTTTGAACCATTTCTGTGACACTAGTTATAGATTCCTTTGCTTCACTTCAGGTTTACTGTATCCCACTGACTTTCTTATTGACGATGAAACACAGAAATTGCGTCGGAATTAAATAGAAAAGGCACAATGCCGACTCAAGTACAAGAAGACTCACTCTTCCTACTGTCCATGTTTTGAACCATTCCTGTCACACTAGTTATACATTCCGATGCCTCACTTCTGGTGTACTGTATCCCTTGGACTTTCTTATTGACGATGAAACACAGTAATTGCATCGGAATTAAATACAAAAGGCTCAATGCCAACTTCAGTTCAAGATGACTGACTCTTTGTACTGACTATGTTTGAACCATTCCGGTGACACTAGTTTTGGATTCCGATGTTTCACTTCGGGTTTACTGTATCCCTCTGGCCTTCTTATTGACGATGAAGCACAAAAATTGCATCGGAATTAAATACAAAAGGCACAATGCCGACTTAAGTACATGTAGACTGACTCTTCCCACTGTCTATGATTTGAACCATTCCTGTGACACTAGTCATTCATTCCGATGCTATACTTCAGGTTTACTGTATTCCTCTGACCTTCTTATTGACGATGAAACACAGAAATTGCATCGGAATTAAATAGAAAAGGCACACTGCCGACTTAAGTACAAGAAGACTGACTCTTCCTACTGTCAATGTTTTGAACCATTCCTGTGACACTAGTCATAGATTCCGATGCTTCACTTCAGGTTAACTGTATCCCTCTGACCTTCTTATTGACGATGAAACACAGAAATTGCATCGGAATTAGATACAACAAGCACAATGCCGATTTAAGTACAAGAGGACTGACTGTTCTTACTGTGTATGTTTTGAAACATTCCTGTGACACTAGTTATAGATTCAGATGCTTCACTTCAGGTTTACTGTATCCCTTGGACCTTCTTATGGACGACGAAACACAGAAATTGCATCGGAATTAGATACAACAAGCACAATGCCGAATTAAGTACAAGAGGACTGACTCTTCTTACTGTGTATGTTATGAAACATTCCTGTGACACTAGTTATAGATTCCGATGCTTCACTTCAGGTTTACTGTGTCCCTGGGACCTTCTTATTGACGACGAAACACAGAAATTGCATCGGAATTAAATAGAAAAGGCACAATGCCGACTTAAGTACAAGAAGACTGACCCATCATATCGCCTATGTTTTGAACCATTCCTGTGACACTAGTTATAGATTTGGATGCTTCACTTCAGGTTTACTGTATCACTCTGACCTTCTTTTTATTTGCGATGAAACACAGAAATTGCATCGGAATTAAATAGAAAAGGCACAATGCCGAATTAAGTACAAGAAGACTGACTTTTCTTACTCTCTATGTTTCGAACCATTCCTGTGACACTAGTTATAGATTCCGATGCTTCACTTCAGGTTTACTGTATCCCTCTGACCTTCCTATTGAAGATGAGACACAGAAATTGCATCGGAAATAAATAGAAAAGGCACAATGCCGACTTAAGTACAAGAAGGCTGACTCTTCTTACTGTCAATTTTTTAACCATTCATGTGACACTAGTTACAGATTCCGATGCTACACTTCAGGTATACTTTATCCCTCAGACCTTCTTATTGACGATGAAACACAGAAATTGCATCGGAATTAAGTAGAAAAGGCACAATGTTGACTTAAGTATAAGAAGACTGACTCTTCTTACTGTCTATGATTTGAACAATTCTTGTGACACTAGTTATAGATTCCGATGTTTCACTTCAGGTGTACTGTATCCCTTGGACCTTCTTATTGACGATGAAACACAGAAATTGCGTCGGAATTAAATACAAAAGGCACAATGCCGACTTAAGTACAAGTAGACTGACTCTTCTTACTGTCTATGTTTTGAACCATTCCTGTGACACTAGTTATAGATTCTGATGCTTCACTTCAGGTTAGCTGTATCCCTCTGACCTTCGTATTGACGATGAAACACAGAAATTGCATCGGAATTAAATACAAAAGGCACGATGCCGACTTAAGTACATGTAGACTGACTCTTCCTACTGTCTATGCTTCCAACCATTCCTGTGACACTAGTTATAGGTTCCGATGATTCACTTCATGTGTACTGTATCCCTCTGACCTTCTTATTGACGATGAAACACAGAAATTGCATCGGAATTAAATACAAACGGCACAATGCCGACTTCAGTACAAGAAGACTGACTCTTTGTACTGCCTATGTTTGAATCATTCCGGTGACACTAGTTATAGATTCCGATGTTTCACTTCAGGTTTACTGTATCCCTCTGACCTTCTTATTGACGATGAAACACAAGAATTGCATCGGAATTAAATAAAAAAGGCACAATGCCGACCTAAGTACATGTAGACTGACTCTTCCCACTGTCTATGATTTGAACCATTCCTGTGACACTAGTTATAGATTCCGATCATTCACTTCAGGTTTACTGTATCCCTCTGACGGTCTTATTGACGATGAAACACAGAAATTGCATCGGAATTAAATAGAAAATGCACAATGCCGACTTCAGTACAAGAAGAATTTCTCTTCCTACTGTCTATATTTTGAACCATTCCTGTGACACTACTTATAGATTCCGATGCTTCACTTCTGGATTACTGTATCCCTCTGACTTTCTTATTGACGATGAAACACAGAAATTGCATCGGAAATAAATACAAAAGGCTCAATGCCGACTCAAGTAGAAGAAGACTGACTCTTCCTACTGTCTATGATTAGAACGATTCCTGTGACACTGATTATACATTCCGATGCTATCCTTCAGGTTTACTGTATTCCTCTGACCTTCTTATTGACGATGAAACACAGAAATTGCATCGGAATTAAATAGAAAAGGCACAATGCCGACTTAAGTACAAGAAGACTGACTCTTCTTACTGACTATGTTTCGAATCATTTCTGTGACACTAGTTATAGATTCCGATGCTTCACTTCAGGTTTACTGTATCCCAAACACTTTCTTATTGACGATGAAACACAGAAATTGCATCGGAATTAAATAGAAAAGGCACAATGCCGACTCAAGTACAAGAAGACTGACTCATCCTACTGTCCATGTTTTGAACCATTCCTGTCACACTAGTTATACATTCCGATGCCTCACTTCAGGTTTACTGTATCCCTTGGACTTACTTATTGACGATGAAACACAGAAATTGCATCGGAATTAAATACAAAAGGCACAATGCCACCTTCAGTACAAGAAGACTGACTCTTTGTACTGACTATGTTTGAACCATTCCGTTGACACTAGTTATAGATTCCGATGTTTCACTTCAGGTTTACTGTATCCCTCTGACCTTCTTATTGACGATGAAGCACAAAAATTGCATCGGAATTAAATACAAAAGGCACAATGCCGACTTAAGTACATGTAGACTGACTCTTCCCACTGTCTATGTTTTGAACCATTCCTGTGACACTAGTTATAGATTCCGATGCTTCACTTCAGGTTAACTGTATCCCTCTGACCTTCTTATTGACGATGAAACACAGAAATTGCATCGGAATTAGATACAACAAGCACAATGCCGATTTAAGTACAAGAAGACTGACTTTTCTTACTCTCTATGTTTCGAACCATTCCTGGGACACTAGTTATAGATTCCGATGCTACACTTCAGGTATACCATATCCCTCTGACCTTCTTATTGACGATGAAACACAGAAATTGCATCGGAATTAAGTAGAAAAGGCACAATGTTGACTTAAGTATAAGAAGACTGACTCTTCTTACTGTCTATGATTTTAACCATTCTTGTGACACTAGTTATAGATTCCGATGTTTCACTTCAGGTTAGCTGTATCCCTCTGACCTTCGTATAGACGATGAAACACAGAAATTGCATCGGAATTAAATACAAATTCACGATGCCGACTTAAGTACATGTAGACTGACTCTTCCTACTGTCTATGTTTTCAACCATTCCTGTGACACTAGTTATAGTTTCCGATGATTCACTTCATGTGTACTGTATCCCTCTGACCTTCTTATTGACGATGAAACACAGAAATTGCATCGGAATTAAATGGAAATGGCACAATGCCGACTTAAGTACAAGAAGAATGACTCTTCCTCCTGTCTATGATTTGAACCATTCCTGTGACACTAGTTATAGATTCGGATGCTTCACTTCAGGTTTACTGCATCCCTCTGACCTTCTTACAGACGATGAAACACAGAAATTGCATCGGAAATACATACGAAAAGCTCAATGCCCACTCAAGTACAAGAAGACTGACTCTTCCTACTGTCTATGTTTTGAACCATTCCTCTGACAGTAGTTATACATTCCGATGCTTCACTTCAGGTTTACTGTATCCCTCTAACCTTCTTATTGACGTTGAAGCACAGAAATTGCATCGGAATTAAATAGAAAAGGCACAATGCCGAATTAAATACAAGAAGCCTGACTCTTATTACTCTCTATGCTTTGAACCATTCCTGTGACACTAGTTATGGATTCCGATGCTTCACATCAGGTTTACTGTATCCCTCTGACCTTCTTATTGACGATGACACACAGAAATTGCATCGGAAATAAAAACAAAAGCCACAATGCCGACTTTAGTACAAGAAGACTGACTCATCCTACTCTCTATGATTTGAACCATTCCTGTGACACTAGTTATGGATTCCGATGCTTCACTTCAGGTTTACTATATCCCTCTAAACTTCTTATTGACGATGAAACACAGAAATTGCATCGGAATTAAATACAAAAGGCACAATGCCGACTTAAGTACAAGAAGCCTGACTCTTATTACTCTCTATGCTTTGAACCATTCCTGTGACACTAGTTATAGATTCGGATGCTTCCCTGCAGGTTTACTGTATCCCTTGGACTTTCTAGTTGACGACGAAACACAGAAATTGCATCGGAATTAAATACAAAAGGCACAATGCCGACATAAGTACAAGAAGACTGACTCTTCGTACTGTGTATGTTTTGAACCATTCCTGTCACACTAGTTATACATTCCGACGCTTCACTTCAAGATTACTGTATTCCTTGGATCTTCTTATTGACGATGAAACACCGGAATTCCATCGGAATTAAATACGAAAGGCACAATGACGACTTAAGTACAAGAAGACTGACCCTTTTTACTGACTATGTTTTGAACCATTCTTGTGACACTAGTCACAGATTCCGATGCCACACTTCAGGTTAACTGTATCCCTTGGACGTTCTTATTGACGATGAAACACAGAAATTGCATCGGAATTAAATACAAAAGGCACAATGCCGACTTAAGTACAAGAGGACTGACTCTTCCTACTGCCTATGTTTTGAACCGTTCCTGTGACACTAGTTATACATTCCGATGCCTCACTTCAGGGTTACTGTATCCCTTGGACTTTGTTATTGACGATGAAGCACAGAAATTGCATCGGAATTAAATACAAAAGGCACAATGCCGACTTAAGTACAAGAAGACTGACTCTTCTTACTGTCTATGATTTGAACCATTCCTGTGACACTAGTTATACATTCCGATGCTTCACTTCAGGTTTACTGTATGCCTTGGACTTTCTTATTGACGATGAATTACAGAAATATCATCGGAACTAAATACAAAAGGCACAATTCCGACTTAAGTACAAGAAGAGTGACTCTTCCTACAGTCTATGTTTTCAACCATTCCAGTGACTCTAGTTATACATTCTGATGCTTCACTTCAGGTTTACTGTATCCCATGGACCTATTATTGGCGATGAAACACAGAAATTGCATCAGAATTAAATACAAAGGCACAATGCCGACTTAAGTACAAGAAGACGGACTCTTCCTACTGACTATGTTTGAACCATTCCTGTGACACTAGTTATACATTCCGATGCTTCACATCACGTTTACTGTATCCGTTCGACCTTTTTATTGATGATGAAACACAGAATTTTCATCGGAATTAAATACAAAAGGCACAATGCCGACTTAAGTACAAGAGGACTGACTCTTCCTACTGCCTATGATTTGAACCATTCCTGTGACACTAGTTATACATTCCGATGCGTCACTTCAGGTGTATTGCATCCCTTGGACCTTCTCATTGACGATGAAACACAGAAATTGCATCGGAATGAAATACAAAAGGCACAATGCCGACTTCAGTACAAGAAGACTGGCCCTTTGTACTGACTATGTTTGAACCATTCCGGTGACACTAGTTATACATTCCGATGCTTCACTTCACGTTTACTGTATCCGTTCGACCTTTTTATTGACGATGAAACACAGAAATTTCATCGGAATTAAATACAAAAGGCACAATGCCGACTTAAGTACAAGAAGACTGACTCTTCCTAATGTCCATGTTTTGAACCATTCCTGTCACACTAGTTATACATTCCGATGCTTCACTTCAGGTTTACTGTATCCCTTGGACCTTCGTATTGACGATGAAACACAGAAATTGCATCGGAATTAAATACAAAAGGCACAATTCCGACTAAAGTACAAGAAGGCTGACTCTTCTTACTGTCTATGTTTTGAACCATTCCTGTGACACTAGTTATACATTCCGATGCATCACTTCAGGTTTACTGTATCCCTTGGACCTTCTTATTGACGATGAAACACAGAAATTGCATCGGAATTAAATACAAGAGGACCAATGCCGACTTCAGTACAAGAAGACTGACTCTTCTTACTGTCTATGTTTTGAAATATTCCTGAGACACTAGTTATACATTCCGATGCATCACTTCAGGTTTACTGTATCCCTTGGACTTTCTTATTGACGATGAATTACAGAAATATCATCGGAACTAAATACAAAAGGCACATTGCTGACTTAAGTACAAGAAGAGTGACTCTTCCTACTGTCTATGTTTTCAACCATTCCAGTGACTCTAGTTATACATTCCGATGCTTCACTTCAGGTTTACTGTATCCCTTGGACCTATTATTGACGATGAAACACAGAAATTGCATCGGAATTAAATACAAAAGGCACAATTCCGACTTACGTACAAGAAGACTGACTCTTCTTAGTGTCTATGTTTGAACCATTCCTGTGACACTAGTTATACATTCCGATGCTTCACTTCAGGTTTACTGTATCCCTTGGACCTTGTTATTGACGATGAAGCACAGAAATTGGATCGGAATTAAATACAAAAGGCACAATGCCGACTTAAGTACAAGAAGACTGACACTTCATACTGTCTATGTTTTGAACCATTCCTGTGACACTAGTTATACATTCCGATGCTTCACTTCAGGTTTACTGTATCCCTTGGACTTTCTTATTGACGATGAATTACGGAAATATCATCGGAACTAAATACAAAAGGCACAATGCCGACTTAAGTACAAGAAGAGTGACTCTTCCTACTGTCTACATTTTCAACCATTCCAGTGACTCTAGTTATACATTCCGATGCTTCACTTCAGGTTTACTGTATCCCTTGGACCTATTATTGACGATGAAACACAGAAATTGCATCGGAATTAAATACAAAAGGCACAATGCCGACTTAAGTACAAGAAGACGGACTCTTCCCTCTGACTATGTTTGAACCATTCCTGTGACACTAGTTATACATTCCGATGCTTCACTTCAGGTTTACTGTATCTCTTGGACCTTCATATTGACGATGAAACACAGAAATTGCATCGGAATTAAATATAAAGGCACTATGCCGAAATAAGTACAAGAAGACTGAGTCTTCTTACTGACTATGTTTTGAACCTATCCTGTGACACTAGTTATAGATTCCGATGCTTCACTTCAGGTTTACTGTATCCCTCTGACCTTCTTATTGATGATGAAACACAGAAATTGCATCGGAATTAAATACAAAATGCACAATGCCAACTTAAGTACACGAGGACTGACTCATCCTACTGCCTATGTTTTGAACCATTCCTATGACACTAGTTATACAATCCGATGCTTCACTTCAGGTTTACTGTATCCCTCTGACCTTCTTATTGACGATAAAACACAGAAATTGCATCGGAATTAAATTGAAAAGGCACAATGCCGACTTCAGTACAAGAAGACTGACCCTTTGTACTGACTATGTTTGAACCATTCCGGTGACACTAGTTATACATTCCGATGCTTCACTTCACGTTTACTGTATCCCTTGGACCTTCTTATTGACGATGAAACACAGAATTTGCATCGGAATTAAATACAAGAGGACCAATGCCGACTTCAGAACAAGAAGACTGACTCTTCCTACTGTCTATGTTTTGAAATATTCCTGAGACACTAGTTATACATTCCGATGCTTCACTTCAGGTTTACTGTATCCCTTGGACTTTCTTATTGACGATGAATTACAGAAATATCATCGGAATTAAATACAAAAGGCACAATGCCGACTTAAGTACAAGAAGAGTGACTCTTCCTACTGTCTATGTTTTCAACCATTCCTGTGACTCTAGTTATACATTCCGATGCTTCACTTCAGGTTTACTGTATCCCTTGGACCTATTATTGACGATGAAACACAGAAATTGCATCGGAATTAAATACAAAAGGCACAATGCCGACTTAAGTACAAGAAGACTGACTCTTCCTACTGACTATGTTTGAACCATTCCTGTGACACTAGTTATACATTCCGATGCTTCACTTCAGGTTTACTGTATCCCTTGGACCTTCACATTGACGATGAAACACAGAAATTGCATCGGAATCAAATAGAAAAGGCACAATGCCGACTTAAGTACAAGAAGACTGACTCTTCTTACTCTCTACGTTATGAACCATTCCAGTGACACTAGTTATAGATTCCGATGCGTCACTTCAGGTGTACTGCATCCCTTGGACCTTCTTATTGACGATGAAACACAGAAATTGCATCGGAATTAAATAGAAAAGGCACAATGCCGACTTAAGTACAAGAAGACTGACTCTTTTTACTGACTATGTTTTGAACCATTCCTGTGACACTAGTCATATATTCTGATGCCTCACTTCAGGTTTACTGTGTCCCTTGGACGTTCTTGTTGACGATGAAACACAGAAATTGCATCGGATCTATATACAAAAGGCACAATGCCGACTTAAGTACAAGAAGACTGACTCTTTCTACTGTCTATGTTTTGAACCATTCCTGTGACAAGAGTTATACATTCCGATGCTTCACGTCAGGTTTACTGTATCCCTTGGACCTTCTTGTTGACGATGAAACACAGAAATTGCATCGGAATTAAATACAAAATGCACAATGCCGAATCAAGTACAAGAAAACTGACTCTTCCTACTGTCCATGTTTTGAACCATTCCTGTCACACTAGTTATACACTCCGATGCTTCACTTCAGGTTTACTGTATCCCTTGGACCGTCTTATTGACGATGAAACACAGAAATTGCATCGGAATTAAATACAAAAGGCACAATGCCGACTTCAGTACAAGAAGACTGACCCTTCGTACTGACTATGTTTGAACCATTCCGGTGACACTAGTTATAGATTCCGATGTTTCACTTCAGGTTTACTGTATCCCTCTGACTTTCTTATTGACGATGAAACACAAAAATTGCATCGGAAGTAACTACAAAAGGCACAATGCCGACTTAAGTACATGTAGACTGACTCTTCCCACTGTCTTTGTTTTGAACCATTCCTGTGACACTAGTTATAGATTCCGATGATTCACTTCAGGTTCACTGTATCCCTCTGACCGTCTTATTGACGATGAAACACAGAAATTGCATCGGAATTAAATAGAAAAGGCACAATGCCGACTTATGTACAAGAAGAATGACTCTTCCTACTGTCTATGTTTTGAACCATTCCTGTGACACTACTTATAGATTCCGATGCTTCACTTCAGGTTTACTGTATCCCTCTGACCTTCATATTGACGATGAAGCACAGAAATCGCATCGGAAATAAATACAAAAGTCTCAATGCCGTCTCAAGTAGAAGAAGACTGACTCTTCCTACTGTCTATGTTTTGAACGATTTTGTGACACTAGTTATATATTCCGATGCTATACTTCAGGTTTACTGTATTCCTCTGACCCTCTTATTGACGATGAAACACAGAAATTGCATCGGAATTAAATAGAAAAGGCACAATGCCGACTTAAGTACAAGAAGACTGACTCTTCTTACTGTCTATGATATGAACCATTCCAGTGACACTAGTTATAGATTCCGATACGACACTTCAGGTGTACTGCATCCCTTGGACCTTCTTATTGACGATGAAACACAGAAATTGCATCGGAATTAAATAGAAAAGGCACAATGCCGACTTAAGTACAAGAAGACAGACTCTTTTTACAGACTATGTTTTGAACCATTCCTGTGACACTAGTCATATATTCCGATGCCTCACTTCAGGTTTACTGTATCCCTTGGACGTTCTTATTAACGATGAAACACAGAAATTGCATCGGAACTATATACAAAAGGCACAATGCGGACTTAAGTACAAGAAGACTGACTCTTCCTACTCTCTATGTTTTGAACCATTCCTGTGACACGAGTTATACATTCCGATGCTTCACTTCAGGTTAACTGTATCCGTTGGACCTATTATTGACGATGAAACACAAAAATTGCATCGGAATTAAATACAAAAGGCACAATGCCAACTTAAGAACAAGAAGACTGACTCTTCCTACTGACTATGTTTGAACCATTCCTGTGACACTAGTTATACATTCCGATGCTTCACTTCAGGTTTACTGTATCCCTCTGACCTTCTTATTGATGATGAAACACAGAAATTGCATCGGAATTAAATACAAAATGCACAATGCCGACTTAAGTACAAGATGACTGACTCATCCTACTGTCTATGTTTTGAACCATTCCTGTGACACTAGTTATACAATCCGATGCTTCACTTCAGGTTTACTGTATCCCTCGGACCTCCTTATTGACGATGAAACACCGAAATTCCATCGGAATTAAATACGAAAGGCACAATGCCGACTCAAGGACAAGACGATTGACTCTTCTTACTGACTATGTTTGAACCATTACTGTGATACCACTTATAGATTCCGCTGCTTCACTTCAGGTTTACTGTATTCCTCTGACCTTCTTATTGACGATGAAACACAGAAATTGCATCGGAATTAAATAGAAAAGGCACAATGCCGATTTAAGTACAAGAAGACTGACTCTTCTTACTGTCTATGTTATGAACCATTCCAGTGACACTAGTTATAGATTCCGATGCGTCACTTCAGGTGTACTGCATCCCTTGGACCTTCTTATTGACGATGAAACACAGAAATAGCATCGGAATTAAATAGAAAATGCACAATGCCGACTTAAGTACAAGAAGACTGACTCTTTTTACTGACTATGTTTTGAACCATTCCGGTGACACTAGTTGTGCATTCCGATGCTTCACTTCACGTTTACTGTATCCGTTCGACCTTATTATTTACAATGAAACACAGAAACTGCATCGGAAATAAATACAAAAGGCACAATGCCGACTTAAGTACAAGAAGACTGACTATTCCTACTGACTATGTTTGAACCATTCCTGTGACACTAGTTATACATTCCGATGCTTCACTTCAGGTTTACTGTATCCCTTGGACCTTCATATTGACGATGAAACACAGAAATTGCATCGGAATTAAATAAGAACGCACAATGCCAAAATAAGTACAAGAAGACTGAGTCTTCTTACTGACTATGTTTTGAACCTATCCTGTGGCACTAGTTATAGATTCTGATGTTTCACTTCAGGTTTACTGTATCCCTCCGACCTTCTTATTGATGATGAAACACAGAAATTGCATCGGAATTAAATACAAAAGGCACAATGCCGACTTAAGTACAAGAAGACTGACTCATCCTACTGTCTATGTTTTGAACCATTCCTGTGACACTAGTTATGCAATCCGATGCTTCACTTCAGGTTTACTGTATCCCTTGGACCTCCTTATTGACGATGAAACACCGAACTTCCATCGGAATTAAATACAAAAGGCACAATGCCGACTTAAGGACAAGACGATTGACTCTTCTTACTGACTATGTTTGAACCATTACTGTGATACCACTTATAGATTCCGATGCTTCACTTCAGGTTTACTGTATCCCTCTGACCTTCTTATAGACGATGAAACACAGAAATTACATCGGAATTAAATAGAAAAGGCACAATGCCGACTTAAGTACAAGAAGACTGACTCTTCTTACTGACTATGTTTTGAACCATTTCTGTGACACTAGTTATAGATTCCGATGCTTCACGTCAGGTTTACTGTATCCCTCTGACCTTCTTATTGACGATGAAACACAGAAATTGCATCGGAATTAAGTAGAAAAGGCACAATGTTGACTTAAGTACAAGAAGACTGACTCTTTTTACTGACTATCTTTTGAACCATTCCTGTGACACTAGTCATATATTCCGATGCCTCACTTCAGGTTTACTGTATCCCTTGGACGTTCTAATTGACGATGAAACACAGAAATTGCATCGGAACTATATACAAAAGGCACAATGCAGACTTAAGTACAAGAAGACTGACTCTTCCTACTGTCCATGTTTTGAACCATTCCCGTCACACTAGTTATACACTCCGATGCTTCACTTCAGGTTTACTGTATCCCTTGGACCTTCTTATTGACGATGAAACACAGAAATTGCATCGGAATTAAATACAAAAGGCACAATGCCGACTTCAGTACAAGAAGACTGACCCTTTGTACTGACTATGTTTGAACCATTCCGGTGACACTAGTTATAGATTCCGATGTTTCACTTCAGGTTTACTGTATCCCTCTGACCTTCTTATTGACGATGAAACACAAAAATTGCATCGGAAGTAAATACTAAAGGCACAATGCCGACTTAAGTACATATAGACTGACTCTTAAGACTGTCTTTGGTTTGAACCATTCCTGTGACACTAGTTATAGATTCCGATGATTCACTTCAGGTTTACTGTATCCCTCTGACCGTCTTATTGACGATGAAACACAGAAATTGCATCGGAATTACATAGAAAAGGCACAATGCCGACTAAAGTACAAGAAGAATGACTCTTCCTACTGTCTATGTTTTGAACTATTCCTGTGACACTACTTATAGATTCCGATGATTCACTTTAGGTTTACTGTATCCCTCGGACTTCCTTATTGACGATGAAACACAGAAATCGCATCGGAAATAAATACAAAAGTCTCAATGCCGACTCAAGTAGAAGAAGACTGACTCTTCCTACTGTCTATGTTTTGAACGATTCCTGTGACACTAGTTATACATTCCGATGCTATACTTCAGGTTTACTGTATTCCTCTGACCTTCTTATTGACGATGAAACACAGAAATTGCATCGGAATTAAATAGAAAAGGCACAATGCCGACTTAAGTACAAGAAGACTGACTCTTCTTACTGTCTATGTTATGAACCATTCCAGTGACACTTGTTATAGATTCCGATGCGTCACTTCAGGTGTACTGCATCCCTTGGACCTTCTTATTGACGATGAAACACAGCAATTGCATCGGAATTAAATCGAAAAGACACAATGCCGACTTAAGTACAAGAAGACTCACTCTTCCTACTGTCTATGTTTTGAACCATTCCTGTGACACTAGTTATACATTCCGATGCTTCACTTCACGTTTACTGTATCCGTTCGACCTTCTTATTGACGATGAAACACCGAAACTCCATCGGAATTAAATACGAAAGGCACAATGCCGTCTTAAGGACAAGACGATTCACTCTTCTTGCTGACTATGTTTGAACCATTACTGTGATACCACGTATAGATTCCGATGCTTCACTTCAGGTTTACTGTATCCCTCTGACCTTCTTATTGACGATGAAACACAGAAATTGCATCGGAATTAAATAGAAAAGGCACAATGCCGACTTAAGTACAAGAAGACTGACTCTTCTTACTGTCTATGTTATGAACCATTCCAGTGACACTAGTTATATATTCCGATGCGTCACTTCAGGTGTACTGCATCTCTTGGACCTTCTTATTGACGATGAAACACAGAAATTGCTTCGGAATTAAATAGAAAAGGCACAATGCCGACTTAAGTACAAGAAGGCTGACTCTTTTTACTGACTATGCTTTGAACCATTCCTGTGACACTAGTCATAGATTCCGATGCCACACTTCAGGTTTACTGTATCCGTTCGACCTTCTTATTGACGATGAAACACAGAAATTGCATCGGATTTAAAAACAAAAGGCACAATGCCGACTTAAGTACAAGAAGACTGACTATTCCTAAAGTCCATGTTTGAACCATTCCTGTTACACTAGTTATACATTCCGATGCTTCACTTCAGGTTTACTGTATCCCTTGGTCCTTCTTATTGACAATGAAACACAGAAATGGCATCGGAATGAAATACAAAAGGCACAATGCCGACTTAAGTACAAGAAGACTGACTCTTCTTACTGTCTATGCTTTGAACCATTCCTGTGACACTAGTTATACATTCTGATGCTTCACTTCAGGTTTAATGTATCCCTTGGACCTTCTTATTGACGATGAAACACAGAAATTGCATCGGAATTAAATACAAAAGGCACAATGCCGACTTAAGTACATGAAGACTGACACTTCTTACTGTCTATGTTTTGAACCATTCCTCTGACACTCGTTATACATTCCGATGCTTCACTTCAGGTTTACTGTATCCCTTGGACCTTCTTATTGACGATGAAACACAGAAATTGCATCGGAATTAAATACAAAAGGCCCAATGCCGACTTAAGTTCAAGAAGACTGACTCTTCTTACTGTCTATGTTTTGAACCATTCCTGTGACACTAGTTATACATTTCGATGCTTCACTTCAGGTTTACTGTATCCCTTGGACCTTCTTATTGACGATGAAACACAGAAATTGCATCGGAATTAAATACAAAAGGCCCAATGCCGACTTAAGTACAAGAAGACTGACTCTTCTTACTGTCTATGTTTTGAACCATTCCTGTGACACTAGTTATACATTCCGATGCTTCACTTCAGGTTTACTGTATCCCTTGGGCTTTCTTATTGACGATGAATTACAGAAATATCATCGGAATTAAATACAAAAGGCACAATGACGGCTTAAGTACAAGAAGAGTGACTCTTCCTACTGTCTCTGTTTTCAACCATTCCTGTGACTCTAGTTATACATTCCGATGCTTCACTTCAGGTTTACTGTATCCCTTGGACCTATTATTGACGATGAAACACAGAAATTGCATCGGAATTAAATACAAAAGGCACAATGCCGACTTAAGTACAAGAAGACTGACTATTCCTACTGACTATGTTTGAACCACTCCTGTGACACTAGTTATACATTCCGATGCTTCACTTCAGGTTTACTGTATCCCTTGGACCTTCATATTGACGATGAAACACAGAAATTGCATCGGAATTAAATAAAAAGGCACAATGCCAAAATAAGTACAAGAAGACTGAGTCTTCTTACTGACTATGTCTTGAACCTATCCTGTGGCACTAGTTATAGATTCCGATGCTTCACTTCAGGTTTACTGTATCCCTCCGACCTTCTTATTGATGATGAAACACAGAAATTGCATCGGAATTAAATACAAAAGGCACAATGCCGACATAAGTACAAGAAGACTGACTCATCCTACTGTCTATGTTTTGAACCATTCCTGTGACACTAGTTATACATTCCGATGCTTCACTTCAGGTTTACTGTATCCCTTGGACTTTCTTATTGACGATGAATTACAGAAATATCATCGGAATTAAATACAAAAAGCACAATGACGGCTTAAGTACAAGAAGAGTGACTCTTCCTACTGTCTATGTTTTCAACCATTCCTGTGACTCTAGTTATACATTCCGATGCTTCACTTCAGGTTTACTGTATCCCTTGGACCTATTATTGACGATGAAACACAGAAATTGCATCGGAATTAAATACAAAAGGCACAATGCCGACTTAAGTACAAGAAGACTGACTATTCGTACTGACTATGTTTGAACCATTCCTGTGACACTAGTTATACATTCCGATGCTTCACTTCAGGTTTACTGTATCCCTTGGACCTTCATATTGACGATGAAACACAGAAATTGCATCGGAATTAAATAAAAAGGCACAATGCCAAAATAAGTACAAGAAGACTGAGTCTTCTTACTGACTATGTTTTGAACCTATCCTGTGGCACTAGTTATAGATTCCGATGCTTCACTTCAAGTTTACTGTATCCCTCCGACCTTCTTATTGACGATGAAACACAGAAATTGCATCGGAATTAAATACAAAAGGCTCAATGCCGACTTAAGGACAAGACGATTGACTCTTCTTACTGACTATGTTTGAACCATTACTGTGATACCACTTATAGATTCCGATGCTTCACTTCAGGTTTACTGTATCCCTCTGACCTTCTTATTTACGATGAAACACAGAAATTCATCGGAATTAAATAGAAAAGGCACAATGCCGACTTAAGTACAAGAAGACTGACTCTTCTTACTGACTATGTTTTGAACCATTTCTGTGACACTAGTTATAGATTCCGATGCTTCACTTCAGGTTTACTGTATCCCTCTGACCCTCTTATTGACGATGAAACACAGAAATTGCTTTGGAATTAAGTAGAAAAGGCACAATGTTGACTTAAGTACAAGGAGACTGACTCTTTTTACTGACTATGTTTTGAACCATTCCTGTGACACTAGTCATATATTCCGATGCCTCACTTCAGGTTTACTGTATCCCTTGGACGTTCTTATTGACGATGAAACACAGAAATTGCATCGGAACTATATACAAAAGGCACAATGCAGACTTAAGTACAAGAAGACTGACTCTTCCTACTGTCTATGTTTTGAACCATTCCTGTGACACGAGTTATTCATTCCGATGCTTCACTTCAGGTTTACCGTATCCCTTGGACCTTCTTATTGACGATGAAACACAGAAATTGCATCGGAATTAAATACAAAAGGCACAATGCCGAATCAAGTACAAGAAGACTGACTCTTGCTACTGTCCATGTTTTGAACCATTCCCGTCACACTAGTTATACACTCCGATGCTTCACTTCAGGTTTACTGTATCCCTTGGACCTTCTTATTGACGATGAAACACAGAAATTGCATCGGAATTAAATACAAAAGGCACAATGCCGACTTCAGTACAAGAAGACTGACCCTTTGTACTGACTATGTTTGAACCATTCCGGTGACACTAGTTATAGATTCCGATGTTTCACTTCAGGTTTACTGTATCCCTCTGACTTTCTAATTGACGATGAAACACAAAAATTGCATCGGAAGTAAATACAAAAGGCACAATGCCGACTTAAGTACATATAGACTGACTCTTAACACTGTCTTTGTTTTGAACCATTCCTGTGACACTAGTTATAGATTCCGATGATTCACTTTAGGTTTACTGTATCCCACTGACTTTCTTATTGACGATGAAACACAGAAATTGCATCGGAATTAAATAGAAAAGGCACAATGCCGACTTAAGTACAAGAAGACTGACTCTTCTTACTGTCTATGTTATGAACCATTCCAGTGACACTAGTTATAGATTCCGATGCGCCACTTCAGGTGTACTGCATCCCTTGGACCTTCTTATTGACGATGAAACACAGAAATTGCATCGGAATTAAATCGAAAAGACACAATGCCGACTTAAGTACAAGAAGACTGACTCTTCCTACTGTCTATGTTTTGAACCATTCCTGTGACACTAGTTATACATTCCGATGCTTCACTTCACGTTTACTGCATCCGTTCGACCTTCTTATTGACGATGAAACACCGAAACTCCATCGGAATTAAATACGAAAGGCACAATGCCGTCTTAAGGACAAGACGATTCACTCTTCTTACTGACTATGTTTGAACCATTACTGTGATACCACTTATAGATTCCGATGCTTCACTTCAGGTTTACTGTATCCCTCTGACCTTCTTATTGACGATGAAACACAGAAATTGCATCGGAATTAAATAGAAAAGGCACAATGCCGACTTAAGTACAAGAGGACTGACTCTTCTTACTGTCTATGTTATGAACCATTCCAGTGACACTAGTTATAGATTCCGATGCGTCACTTCAGGTGTACTGCATCTCTTGGACCTTCTTATTGACGATGAAACACAGAAATTGCTTCGGAATTAAATAGAAAAGGCACAATGCCGACTTAAGTACAAGAAGGCTGACTCTTTTTACTGACTATGCTTTGAACCATTCCTGTGACACTAGTCATTGCTTCCGATGCCACACTTCAGGTTTACTGTATCCCTTGGACGTTCTTATTGACGATGAAACACAGAAATTGCATCGGAATTAAATACAAAAGGCACAATGCCGACTTAAGTACAAGAAGACTGACTCTTCCTACTGTCTATGTTTTGAACCATTCCTGTGACACTAGTTATACATTCCGATGCTTCACTTCACGTTTACTGTATCCGTTCGACCTTCTTATTGACGATGAAACACAGAAATTGCATCGGATTTAAATACAAAAGGCACAATGCCTACTTAAGTACAAGAAGACTGACTCTTCCTAAAGTCCATGCTTGAACCATTCCTGTTACACTAGTTATACATTCCGATGCTTCACTTCAGGTTTACTGTATCCCTTGGTCCTTCTTATTGACAATGAAACACAGAAATTGCATCGGAAGTAAATACAAAAGGCACAATGCCGACTTAAGTACATATAGACTGACGCTTAACACTGTCTTTGTTTTGAACCATTCCTGTGACACTAGTTATAGATTCCGATGATTCACTTCAGGTTTCTGTATCCCTCTGACTGTCTTATTGACGATGAAACACAGAAATTGCATCGGAATTAAATAGAAAAGGCACAATGCCGACTTAAGTACAAGAACAATGACTCTTCCTACTGTCTATGGTTTGAACCATTCCTGTGACACTACTTATAGATTCCGATGCTTCACTTCAGGTTTACTGTATCCCTCTGACTTTCTTATAGACGATGAAACACAGAAATCGAATCGGAAATAAATACAAAAGTCTCAATGCCGACTCAAGTAGAAGAAGACTGACTCTTCCTACTGTCTATGTTTTGAACGATTCCTGTGACACTAGTTATCCATTCCGATGCTATACTTCAGGTTTACTGTATTCCTCTGACCTTCTTATTGACGATGAAACACAGAAATTGCATCGGAATTAAATAGAAAAGACACAATGCCGACTTAAGTACAAGAAGACTGACTCTTCCTACTGTCTATGTTTTGAACCATTCCTGTGACACTAGTTATACATTCCGATGCTTCACTTCACGTTTACTGTATCCGTTCGACCTTCTTATTGACGATGAAACACCGAAACTCCATCGGAATTAAATACGAAAGGCACAATGCCGTCTTAAGGACAAGACGATTCACTCTTCTTACTGACTATGTTTGAACCATTACTGTGATACCACTTATAGATTCCGATGCTTCACTTCAGGTTTACTGTATCCCTCTGACCTTCTTATTGACGATGAAACACAGAAATTGCATCGGAATTAAATAGAAAAGGCACAATGCCGACTTAAGTACAAGAGGACTGACTCTTCTTACTGTCTATGTTATGAACCATTCCAGTGACACTAGTTATAGATTCCGATGCGTCACTTCAGGTGTACTGCATCTCTTGGACCTTCTTATTGACGATGAAACACAGAAATTGCTTCGGAATTAAATAGAAAAGGCACAATGCCGACTTAAGTACAAGAAGGCTGACTCTTTTTACTGTTATGCTTTGAACCATTCCTGTGACACTAGTCATTGCTTCCGATGCCACACTTCAGGTTTACTGTATCCCTTGGACGTTCTTATTGACGATGAAACACAGAAATTGGATCGGAATTAAATACAAAAGGCACAATGCCGACTTAAGTACAAGAAGACTGACTCTTCCTACTGTCTATGCTTTGAACCATTCCTGTGACACTAGTTATACGTTCCGATGCTTCACTTCACGTTTACTGTATCCGTTCGACTTTCTTATTGACGATGAAACACAGAAATTGCATCGGATTTAAATACAAAAGGCACAATGCCTACTTAAGTACAAGAAGACTGACTCTTCCTAAAGTCCATGTTTGAACCATTCCTGTTACTCTAGTTATACATTCCGATGCTTCACTTCAGGTTTACTGTATCCCTTGGTCCTTCTTATTGACAATGAAACACAGAAATTGCATCGGAATGAAATACAAAAGGCACAATGCCGACTTAAGTACAAGAAGACTGACTCTTCTTACTGTCTATGTTTTGAACCATTCCTGTGACACTAGTTATACATTCTGATGCTTCACTTCAGGTTTACTGGATCCCTTGGACCTTCTTATTGACGATGAAACACAGAAATTGCATCGGAATTAAATACAAAAGGCACAATGCCGACTTAAGTACATGAAGACTGACTCATCTTACTGCCTTTGTTTTGAACCATTCCTGTGACACTAGTTATACATTCTGATGCTTCACTACAGGTTTACTGTATCCCTTAAACCTTCTTATTGACGATGAAACACAGAAATTGCATCGGAATTAAATTCAAAAGGCACAATGCCGACTTAAGTACAAGAAGACTGACTTTTCCTACTGACAATGTTTTGAACCATTCCTGTGACACTAGTTATACATTCCGATGCTTACTTCAGGTTTACTGTATCCCTTGGACCTTCATATTGACGATGAAACACAGAAATTGCATCGGAATTAAATAGAAAAGGCACAATGCCGACTTATGTACAAGAAGAATGACTCTTCCTACTGTCTATGTTTTGAACCATTCCTGTGACACTACTTATAGATTCCGATGCTTCACTTCAGGTTTACTGTATCCCTCTGACCTTCATATTGACGATGAAGCACAGAAATCGCATCGGAAATAAATACAAAAGTCTCAATGCCGTCTCAAGTAGAAGAAGACTGACTCTTCCTACTGTCTATGTTTTGAACGATTCCTGTGACACTAGTTATACATTCCGATGCTATACTTCAGGTTTACTGTATTCCTCTGACCCTCTTATTGACGATGAAACACAGAAATTGCATCGGAATTAAATAGAAAAGGCACAATGCCGACTTAAGTACAAGAAGACTGACTCTTCTTACTGTCTATGATATGAACCATTCCAGTGACACTAGTTATAGATTCCGATGCGTCACTTCAGGTGTACTGCATCCCTTGGACCTTCTTATTGACGATGAAACACAGAAATTGCATCGGAATTAAATAGAAAAGGCACAATGCCGACTTCAGTACAAGAAGACAGACTCTTTTTACTGACTATGTTTTGAACCATTCCTGTGACACTAGTCATATATTCCGATGCCTCACTTCAGGTTTACTGTATCCCTTGGACGTTCTTATTAACGATGAAACACAGAAATTGCATCGGAACTATATACAAAAGGCACAATGCGGACTTAAGTACAAGAAGACTGACTCTTCCTACTGTCTATGTTTTGAACCATTCCTGTGACACGAGTTATATATTCCGATGCTTCACTTCAGTTTAACTGTATCCGTTGGACCTATTATTGACGATGAAACACAGAAATTGCATCGGAATTAAATACAAAAGGCACAATGCCAACTTAAGTACAAGAAGACTGACTCTTCCTACTGACTATGTTTAAACCATTCCTGTAACACTAGTTATACATTCCGATGCTTCACTTCAGGTTTACTGTATCCCTTGGACCTTCATATTGACGATGAAACACAGAAATTGCATCGGAATTAAATAAAAAGGCACAATGCCGAAATAAGTACAAGAAGACTGACTATGATTTGAACCTATCCTGTGACACTAGTTATAGATTCCGATGCTTCACTTCAGGTTTACTGTATCCCTCTGACCTTCTTATTGATGATGAAACACAGAAATTGCATCGGAATTAAATACAAAATGCACAATGCCGACTTAAGTACAAGATGACTGACTCATCCTACTGTCTATGTTTTGAACCATTCCTGTGACACTAGTTATACAATCCGATGCTTCACTTCAGGTTTACTGTATCCCTCGGACCTCCTTATTGACGATGAAACACCGAAATTCCATCGGAATTAAATACGAAAGGCACAATGCCGAATTAAGGACAAGACGATTGACTCTTCTTACTGACTATGTTTGAACCATTACTGTGATACCACTTATAGATTCCGATGCTTCACTTCAGGTTTACTGTATTCCTCTGACCTTCTTATTGACGATGAAACACAGAAATTGCATCGGAATTAAATAGAAAAGCCACAATGCCGACTTAAGTACAAGAAGACTGACTCTTCTTACTGTCTATGTTATGAACCATTCCAGTGACACTAGTTATAGATTCCGATGCGTCACTTCAGGTGTACTGCATCCCTTGGACTTTCTTATTGACGATGAAACACAGAAATTGCATCGGAATTAAATAGAAAAGGCACAATGCCGACTTAAGTACAAGAAGACTGACTCTTTTTACTGACTATGCTTTGAACCATTCCGGTGACACTAGTTGTACATTCCGATGCTTCACTTCACGTTTACTGTATCCGTTCGACCTTATTATTTACGATGAAACACAGAAATTGCATCGGAATTAAATACAAAAGGCACAATGCCGACTTAAGTACAAGAAGACTGACTCTTCCTAATGTCCATGTTTTGAACCATTCCTGTCACACTAGTTATACATTCCGATGCTTCACTTCAGTTTTGCCGTATCCCTTGGACCTTCTCATTGACGATGAAACACAGAAATTGCATCGGAATTAAATACAAAAGGCACAATTCCGACTTAAGTACAAGAAGACTGACTCTTCTTACTGTCTATGTTTTGAACCATTCCTGTGACACTAGTTATACATTCCGATGCTTCACTTCAGGTTTACTGTATCCCTTGGACCTTCTTATTGACGATGAAACACAGAAATTGCATCGGAATTAAGTACAAAGTGCCCAATGCCGACTTAAGTACAAGAAGACTGACTCTTCTTACTGTCTATGTTTTGAACCATTCCTGTGACACTAGTTATACATTCCGATTCTTCACTTCAGGTTTACTGTATCCCTTGGACTTTCTTATTGACGATGAATTACAGAAATATCATCGGAATTAAATACAAAAGGCACAATGACGGCTTAAGTACAAGAAGAGTGACTCTTCCTACTGTCTATGTTTTCAACCATTCCTGTGACTCTAGTTATACATTACGATGCTTCACTTCAGGTTTACTGTATCCCTTGGACCTATTATTGACGATGAAACACAGAAATTGCATCGGAATTAAATACAAAAGGCACAATGCCGACTCAAGTACAAGAAGACTGACTCATCCTACTGTCCATGTTTTGAACCATTCCTGTCACACTAGTTATACATTCCGATGCTTCACTTCAGGTTTACTGTATCCCTTGGACCTTCATATTGACGATGAAACACAGAAATTGCATCGGAATTAAATAAAAAGGCACAATGCCAAAATAAGTACAAGAAGACTGAGTCTTCTTACTGACTATGTTTTGTACCTATCCTGTGGCACTAGTTATAGATTCCGATGCTTCACTTCAGGTTTACTGTATCCCTCCGACCTTCTTATTGATGATGAAACACAGAAATTGCATCGGAATTAAATACAAAAGGCACAATGCCGACTTAAGTACAAGAAGACTGACTCATCCTACGGTCTATGTTTTGAACCATTCCTGTGACACTAGTTATGCAATCCGATGCTTCACTTCAGGTTTACTGTATCCCTTGGACCTCCTTATTGAAGATGAAACACCGAATTTCCATCGGAATTAAATACAAAAGGCACAATGCCGACTTAAGGACAAGACGATTGACTCTTCTTACTGACTATGTTTGAACCATTACTGTGATACCACTTATAGATTCCGATGCTTCACTTCAGGTTTACTATATCCCTCTGACCTTCTTATTGACGATGAAACACAGAAATTACATCGGAATTAAATAGAAAATGCACAATGCCGACTTAAGTACAAGAAGACTGACTCTTCTTACTGACTATGTTTTGAACCATTTCTGTGACATTAGTTATAGATTCCGATGCTTCACTTCAGGTTTACTGTATCCCTCTGACCTTCTTATTGACGATGAAACACAGAGATTGCATCGGAATTAAGTAGAAAAGGCACAATGTTGACTTAAGTACAAGAAGACTGACTCTTTTTACTGACTATGCTTTGAACCATTCCTGTGACACTAGTCATATATTCCGGTGCCTCGCTTCAGGTTTACTGTATCCCTTGGACGTTCTTATTGACGATGAAACACAGAAATTGCATCGGAACTATATACAAAAGGCACAATGCAGACTTAAGTACAAGAAGACTGACTCTTCCTACTGTCTATGTTTTGAACCATTCCTGTGACACGAGTTATACATTCCGATGCTTCACTTCACGTTTACTGTATCCGTTCGACCTTCTTATTGACGATGAAACACCGAAACTCCATCGGAATTAAATACGAAAGGCACAATGCCGTCTAAAGGACAAGACGATTGACTCTTCTTACTGACTATGTTTGAACCATTACTGTGATACCACTTATAGATTCCGATGCTTCACTTCAGGTTTACTGTATCCCTCTGACCTTCTTATTGACGATGAAACACAGAAATTGCATCGGAATTAAATAGAAAAGGTACAATGCCGACTTAAGTACAAGAAGACTGACTCTTCTTACTGTCTATGTTATGAACCATTCCAGTGACACTAGTTACAGATTCCAATGCGTCACTTCAGGTGTACTGCATCTCTTGGACCTTCTTATTGACGATGAAACACAGAAATTGCTTCGGAATTAAATAGAAAAGGCACAATGCCGACTTAAGTACAAGAAGGCTGACTCTTTTTACTGACTATGCTTTGAACCATTCCTGTGACACTAGTCATAGATTCCGATGCCTCACTTCAGGTTTACTGTATCCCTTGGACGTTCTTATTGACGATGAAACACAGAAATTGCATCGGAATTAAATACAAAAGGCACAATGCCGACTTAAGTACAAGAAGACTGACTCTTCCTACTGTCTATGTTTTGAACCATTCCTGTGACACTAGTTATACATTCCGATGCTTCACTTCACGTTTACTGTATCCGTTCGACCTTCTTATTGACGATGAAACACAGAAATTGCATCGGATTTAAATACAAAAGGCACAATGCCGACTTAAGTACAAGAAGACTGACTCTTCCTAAAGTCCATGTTTGAACCATTCCTGTTACACTAGTTATACATTCCGATGCTTCACTTCAGGTTTACTGTATCCCTTGGTCCTTCTTATTGACAATGAAACACAGAAATTGCATCGGAATGATATACAAAAGGCACAATGCCGACTTAACTACAAGAAGACTGACTCTTCTTACTGTCTATGCTTTGAACCATTCCTGTGACACTAGTTATACATTCTGATGCTTCACTTCAGGTTTACTGTATCCCTTGGACCTTCTTATTGACGATGAAACACAGAAATTGCATCGGAATTAAATACAAAAGGCACAATGCCGACTTAAGTACATGAAGACTGACTCATCTTACTGTCTTTGTTTTGAACCATTCCTGTGACACTAGTTATACATTCCGATGCTTCACTTCAGGTTTACTGTATCCCTTAAACCTTCTTATTGGCGATGAAACACAGAAATTGCATCGGAATTAAATACAAAAGGCACAATGCCGACTTAAGTACAAGAAGACTGACTTTTCCTACTGACAATGTTTTGAAGCATTCCTGTGACACTAGTTATACATTCCGATGCTTCACTTCAGGTTTACTGTATCCCTTGGACCTTCATATTGACGATGAAACACAGAAATTGCATCGGAATTAAATAGAAAAGGCACAATGCCAACATAAGTATTAGAAGACCGACTCTTCCTACTGTCTATGTTTTGAACCATTCCAGTGACACTAGTTATAGATTCCAATGCGTCACTTCACATGTACTGCATCCCTTGGACCTTCTTATTGACGATGAAACACAGAAATTGCATCGGAATGAAATACAAAAGGCACAATGCCGACTTAAGTACAAGAAGACTGACTCTTCTTACTGTCTATGTTTTGAACCATTCCTGTGACACTAGTCATATATTCTGATGCCTCACTTTAGGTTTACTGTATCCCTTGGACGTTGTTATTGACGATGAAACACAGAAAATGCATCGGAATTATATACAAAAGGCACAATGCCGACTTAAGTACAAGAAGACTGACTCTTCCCACAGTCTATGTTTTGAACCATTCCTGTGACACTAGTTATACATTCCGATGCTCCACTTCAGGTTTACTGTATACCTTGGACCTTCTTATTGACGATGAAACACAGAAATTGCATCGGAATTAAATACAAAAGGCACAATGCCGACTCAAGTACAAGAAGACTGACTCATCCTACTGTCCATGTTTTGAACCATTCCTGTCACACTAGTTAAACATTCCGATGCTTCACTTCAGGTTTAATGTATCCCTTGGACCTTCTTATTGGCAATGAAACACAGAAATTGCATCGGAATTAAATACAAAAGGCACAATGCCGACTTAAGTACAAGAAGAATGACTCTTCATACTGTCTATGTTTTGAACCATTCCTGTGACTTTACTTATAGGGTCCGATGCTTCACTTCAGGTTTACTGTATCCCTCTGACCTTCGTATTGACGATGAAACACAGAAATTGCATCGGAATTAAATAGAAAAGGCACAATGCCGACTTAATTTCAAGTGGACTGACCCTTCTTACTGTCTATGTTTTGAACCATTCCTGCGACACTAGTTATAGATTCAGATGCTTCACTTCAAGTTTGCTGTATCCCTTTGACCTTCTTCTTGACGATGAAACAAAGAAATTGCATCGGAATTAAATACAAAAGGCACGATGCCGACATAAGTACTTGTAGACTGACTCTTCCTACTGTCTATGTTTTGAACCGTTCCTGTGACACTAGTTATAGACTCGGATGCTGCACTTCAGGTTTGCTGTATCCCTTTGACCTTCTTATTGACGATGAAACACAGAAATTGCATCGGAATTAAATACAAAAGGCACGATGCCGACTTAAGTACATGTAGACTGACTCTTCCTACTGTCTATGTTTTCAACCATTCCTGTGACACTAGTTATAGATTCCGATGCTTCACTTCAGGTTTACTGTATCCCTCTGACCTTCTTATTGACGATGAAACACAGAAATTGCATCGGAATTAAATAGAAAAGGCACAATGCCGACTTAAATACAAGAAGACTGACTCTTCTAACTGACTATGTTTTAAAACCATTTCTGTGTCACTAGTTATAGATTCCGAAGCTTCACTTCAGGTTAACTGTATCCCTTGAACCTTCTTATTGACGATGAAACACAGAAATTGCATCGGAAGTAAGTAAAAAGGCACAGTGCCGAATTAAATACAAGAAGACTGACTCTTCTTACTGACTATGCTTTGAACCATTCCTGTGACACTAGTTATAGATTCCGATGCTTCACTTCAGGTTTACTGTATCCCTCTGACCTTCTTATTGACGATAAAACACAGAAATTGCATCGGAAATAAAAACAAAAGCCACAATGCAGACTTAAGTACAAGAAGACTGACTCTTCCTACTCTCTATGATTTGAACCATTCCTGTGACACTAGTTATAGATTCTGATGCTTCACTTCAGGTTTACTGTATCCCTCTGACCTTCCTATTGAAGATGAAACACAGAAATTACATCGGAATTAAATAGAAAAGGGACAATGCCGACTCAAGTACAAGAAGATTGACTCTTCTTACTGTCTATGAATTGAACCATTCCTGTGACACTAGTTATGGATTCCGATGCTTCACTTCAGGTTTACTGTATCCCTCTGACCTTCTTATTGACGATGAAACACAGAGATTGCATCGGAAATAAATACAAAAGGCACAATGGTGACTCAAATACAAGATGACTGGCTCTTGTTACTCTCTATGTTTGGAACCTTTCCTGTGAGACCGGTTTTAGATTCCGATGCTTCACTTTAGGTTTACTGTATTACTTGTACCTTCCTATTGACGACGAAACACAGAAATTGCATCGAAATTAAATAGAAAAGGCACAATGCCGACATAAGTACAAGAAGACTGACTCTACCTACTGTCTATGTTTTGAACCATTAATGTGACACTACTTATAGATTCCGATGCTTCACTTCAGGTTTACTGTATCCCACTGACCTTCTTATTGACGATGAAACACAAAAATTGCATCGGAAGTAAATACAAAAGGCACAATGCCGACTTAAGTACATATAGACTGACTCTTAACACTGTCTTTGTTATGAACCATTCCTGTGACACTAGTTATAGATTCCGATGATTCACTTCAGGTTTACTGTATCCCTCCGACCGTCTTATTGACGATGAAACACAGAAATTGCATCGGAATTAAATAGAAAAGGCACAATGCCGACTAAAGTACAAGAAGAATGACTCATCCTACTGTCTATGTTTTGAACCATTCCTGTGACACTAATTATAGATTCCGATGCTTCACTTCAGGTTTACTGTATCCCTCTGACCTTCTTATTGTCGATGATACACAGAAATCGCATCGGAAATAAATACAAAAGTCTCAATGCCGACTCAAGTAGAAGAAGACTGACTCTTCCTACTGTCTATGTTTTGAACGATTCCTGTGACACTAGTTATACATTCCGATGCTATACTTCAGGTTTACTGTATTCCTCTGACCTTCTTATTGACGATGAAACACAGAAATTGCATCGGGATTAAATAGAAAAGGCACAATGCCGACTTAAGTACAAGAAGACCGACTCTTCTTACTGTCTATGTTATGAGCCATTCCAGTGACACTAGTTATAGATTCCGATGCGTCACTTCAGGTGTACTGCATCCCTTGGACCTTCTTATTGACGATGAAACACAGAAATTGCATCGGAATTAAATCGAAAAGGCACAATGCCGTCTTAAGTACAAGAAGACTGACTCTTCCTACTGTCTATGTTTTGAACCATTCCTGTCACACTAGTTATACATTCCGATGCTTCACTTCACGTTTACTGTATCCGTTCGACCTTCTTATTGACGATGAAACACCGAAACTCCATCGGGATTAAATACGAAAGGCACAATGCCGTCTTAAGGACAAGACGATTGACTCTTCTTACTGACTATGTTTGAACCATTACTGTGATACCACTTATAGATTCCGATGCTTCACTTCAGGTTTACTGTATCCCTCTGACCTTCTTATTGACGATGAAACACAGAAATTGCATCGGAATTAAATCGAAAAGGCACAATGCCGTCTTAAGTACAAGAAGACTGACTCTTCCTACTGTCTATGCTTTGAACCATTCCTGTGACACTAGTTATACATTCCGATGCTTCACTTCACGTTTACTGTATCCGTTCGACCTTCTTATTGACGATGAAACACAGAAATTTCATCGGATTTAAATACAAAAGGCACAATGCCGACTTACGTACAAGAAGACTGACTCTTCCTAAAGTCCATGTTTGAACCATTCCTGTTACACTAGTTATACATTCCGATGCTTCACTTCAGGTTTACTGTATCCCTTGGTCCTTCTTATTGACGATGAAACACAGAAATTGCATCGGAATGAAATACAAAAGACACAATGCCGACTTAAGTACAAGAAGACTGACTCTTCTTACTGTCTACGTTTTGAACCATTCCTGTGACACTAGTTATACATTCTGATGCTTCACTTCAGGTTTATTGTATCCCTTGGACCTTCTTATTGACGATGAAACACAGAAATTGCATCGGAATTAAATACAAAAGGCACAATGCCGACTTAAGTAAATGAAGACTGACTCATCTTACTGTCTTTGTTTTGAACCATTCCTGTGACACTAGTTATACATTCCGATGCTTCACTTCAGGTTTACTGTATCCCTTAAACCTTCTTATTGACGATGAAACACAGAAATTGCATCGGAATTAAATACAAAGGGCACAATGCCGACTTCAGTACAAGAAGAGTGACTCTTCCTACTGTCTATGATTTGAACCATTCCTGTGACTCTAGTTATACATTCCGATGCTTCACATCAGGTTTACTGTATCCCTTGGACCTATTGTTGACGATGAAACACAGAAATTGCATCGGAATTAAATTCAAAAGGCACAATGCCGACTTAAGTACAAGAAGACTGACTTTTCCTACTGACAATGTTTTGAACCATTCCTGTGACACTAGTTATACATTCCGATGCTTCACTTCAGGTTTACTGTATCCCTTGGACCTTCATATTGACGATGAAACACAGATATTGCATCGGAATTAAATAGAAAAGGCACAATGCCGACTTAAGTATTAGAAGACCGACTCTTCTTACTGTCTATGTTATGCACCATTCCAGTGACACTAGTTATAGATTCCAATGCGTCACTTCACGTGTACTGCATCCCTTGGACCTTCTTATTGACGATGAAACACAGAAATTGCATCGGAATTAAATAGAAAAGGCACAATGCCGACTTAAGTACAAGAAGACTGACTCTTTTTACTGACTATGTTTTGAACCATTCCTGTGACACTAGTCATATATTCTGATGCCTCACTTTAGGTTTACTGTATCCCTTGGACGTTCTTATTGACGATGAAACACAGAAAATGCATCGGAATTATATACAAAAGGCACAATGCCGACTCAAGTACAAGAAGACTGACTCATCCTACTGTCCATGTTTGAACCATTCCTGTCACACTAGTTATACATTCCGATGCTTCACTTCAGGTTTACTGTATCCCTCTGACCTTCTTATTGACGATGAAACACAGAAATTGCATCGGAATTAAGTAAAAAAGGCACAATGTTGACTTAAGTACAAGAAGACTGACTCTTCTTACTGTCTATGATTTGAACCATTCCTGTGACACTAGTTATAGATTCCGATGTTTCACTTCAGGTGTACTGTATCCCTTGGACCTTCTTATTGACGATGAAACACAGAAATTGCATCGGAATTAATTACAAAAGGCACAATGCCGACTTAAGTTTAAGTGGACTGACTCTTCTTACTGTCTATGTTTTGAACCATTCCTGCGACACTAGTTCTAGATTCGGATGCTTCACTTCAGGTTTGCTGTATCCCTTTGACCTTCTTCTTGACGATGAAACAAAGAAATTGCATCGGAATTAAATACAAAAGGCACGATGCCGACATAAGTACATGTAGACAGACTCTTCCTACTGTCTATTGTGATATTCGCTATTTTTGACTTAATTAAAACAGCAAATACGAGTAGTTAATACTTTCAGCCAGAAGGCAAATACTTGTTTGTAAATAATGATTAATGTATAATGAGGCGTCGTATAGCGACGGTGGAATTTTCTAATGATGTAATTTGTCGTCTTTGGGCGGCAATAAAGACAGAAAAATATACGATCCTTCACTATTTTGTTCGAGGGAGAACAAATGAAGCCTTGAGCGCTAAGAAGACTTGTACTGTTTTTCTGAAGTAAGACGGACGCAGATTTGTGGCAGTCTGATCTAATTTTTACTAAATGTATAAAAACGTGTATGTCTGAGTTGAGTGAAGTGTAAAGAACTGTTATAACTTACCGTGACGACGCACGAGCGACTCAAAGAAGACAATGGCTATATAAAATAGCGCTAAATGGACATGATACGGACATAAAAATCTACCGTCATTGTAGTATTAAGCTTAAGGTACGATATATGTTTTAGTTATAATAAATATTTGTTCTGGGAATACTGAATCATTTAGCAGTGCTCATTCCTATTATCTCCTCAGTATTATTTTCATTTTAATTATGCATTTTGCTAATATTACAGACACCAAGATCAGCAGTCTAATGTGCGTGTTACATTGATAAAAAGAAAACTGTTTTATCGTCTTCTTGCATCAGCTTTAATATCGAATTTCCCTTTTGTGTGATGTTACAGTTGTTTTTGCGCCCTTAAGAACTTTCTGGTCCCTTAGGAAATTTTTTTGTCATAACAATAACTTCACAACCGGGTATGATCGTATCTACGATCATTAAGTAATTAGAAAGACGATAACGCAACTTCTTAATCAATAGCACGCTAGTTGTGACTGCCTCAAGCCACGCGAAACTGCAAGTAAAAACTATTCACATCTCATAACGCAATATTTTGTGACAATGGTCAATCCATGATTCTTACGCCAATTGTGATTGATAAAACAGTAAGCTAAATCTCAATTTCCAACTTTCCATTGAATAGCAACATCACTTCTATTTTGTAACATCACACTTGGCGCCCGAACAGGGACCTGACCAAAAATTAGATCAAATTCTTGGAAAATTTTCTATGTGCTTGTGTTAATAAATGTTCTGTCGTTTCATGTACACATCGTATCTCTGTGAGAATAACGGTCGATAATGCAGTTTAATTACCGAGAGAAAAGAAAAGAAAAGAGACGTGAATTTGCTGAGACAACATAGCGGTATTCAAGCCATCAAAAAGTAAGTTAGAAATTTGCATACGCAGTGTAGTGCTTCAGTAGCAACGTTGCTTTTCCAAGTCGATCCACATCCTTTCTATCTCCTTCCCGCTATAGAAAATCTGCTTTATTTTATCTTTCAAAGTAAAATTCTTCGTAGTCTGATAATAGAAATTATTTCTCTCCATTGTTAGTATACCTGTATTGCATTTTCAACATGGTGGATAGTGTGCGCAATTTGCAGTGAAGAGCATCTTCATTCATTTGTCTGAAACGGTTAGGTTCCATCTTGTCTTCTTGCCAGATAGAATTTCATTTGTTGCTCACGCGAGAGTGGTGCTCTTAGCGGACTCACCACGTCACTGACAAACGACGAAAGCCTTACGTAGCACGTGATTTACTAACGAAAATGGCAGATAGTAAACAGAGACAGGTGACAACAGGAGACGGGAGTGAAGACGTTAATAGTATTCCATACCCTTTACGATCGCGAACGGTAGGTTCCCGTGTGGAAACTGAACTAACCATGTCTGTAACAGGGGAAAGTGACCCTAAAGTCCAAATTCTTCCCGCTGCAGCTACAAATGACCTCGGTGCGTTAATGGAAATGCTGAAACAACAGTTTGACGCAGTAAATGAGACTATAAAAACACAAAATGAGACTGTTAACGCCCGATTAGATGCTGTAAGCGAATCAGTAAAAACACAAAATGAGACTATAAAAACACAAAATGAGACTGTTAACGCCCGATTAGATGCTGTAAGCGAATCATTAAAAACACAGCTAGGCACAATCAAAACAGATCTGCATAAAGAAATTACGGCTGAATTAAATACCCATTTGGGTGAGGTGCAAACTAAGATCAGTGATCAAATTCAGAAAATGCAGAAACAGGTGAAAAGTGAAATAGCTGAAGTATCTGGAACATTAAACACAAAAATTCAGGCAGCTACCAAAGAAATAAACTCAGTTAGAAATGCAGTATCTGACATTGAAGGTGTAGTGGAGGATCTGTCGAGGCAGATAGACTCAATCAATATTGAAGGACAGGTTAAGAGCACCGTGAAAGCACACGCGGAGGCATTGTCGGAACACTACAGTGAATGGATAAAGGGTAAAGATATTTTTATCGAAAAGAAGGTCAGGGAGGAGCTTAGGGAGACTGTCAAGGATGTAACTTACGAAATCTTAGCTGCTCCTGGTAAGTCGGGAGACACAGTAGTTTCTGAATTGGGACAGATTCGGAGGACACTCACACGGGATCTTCCCGAGTGGAAGCAGCAAGTAGTGGACGAAGTCAGAATGCTGAGAAACTGGGTAGAAAATCCGCACACGCATACGCAAACTATAGGGAACAACTATTTAGACGGTGACGAATGTCAGTCAACTCCTTATTGTTCACCGCCTGATTACATGCAAAACAACAGTCCTGTTGAGTCCCGAGTAGGGAAACTAAATGATCCGCCCACAATTGTGAGTTTAATGCAAGAGGAAAGTGTGATTAAGCATCGCACTTTTCCTGTTTTTCATCCGCAGAAGCGAGAAATACACCCCATCGTGTTCCTAAAGAATTTTTCCGGCATATTTCCCAGGAGCTGGACAGACAGACAGCGTATTCAGTTCGTCACTGGCTTTATTTCTGGTGATGCAGCATTATGGGGAACGGAAATGGTAGACACGTGTAGGAATTATGAAGAGTTTGAGAAAATGTTCTTGGCAAAATTTTGGAGTAATGGGGTACAGCAAAGATTAAGGAAGGAGGTGTATGGTGCGGAAATTTTCAATGAGAAGCATGGAAGTCTCCGGCGATACTTTGAGAAGTATCTAGCAAAATTAAATTCTGGGATTCTCCGATTTCTTCCAAGGACGTAATTATGATTCTCAAAAGCAAACTCCCTGTGTCTATTAGAGAGAAATTAGTAAATGTGTCCGAAGAAGACACGGATGCATTCCTTTCTGTGCTGGATTCCTTAGATTTAATTAGCGAGGATGTGCGCTCCAAGGTTGGCAGCGGCAAATTCTTCCCTGGCAGCCAGCAGAATGCATCGCACGCGGACAACAATGCGCCGAAGGAGAGAGCGAGCTACTGCGACCGCTGTTGCCAACCTGCCAGCCGTTATGAAAACGCAAATGGCAATAACTTTAAATGGAAGCAGAAAACCAATTACAGTAATCAGCAGAGGTACCACCCAATTTACAACCACCAGGAACAACATCAGTACGGAAACCCACCCTTTAATTCTGCGCCTGAGCAGCATGGAAATTCTCCACAAACTAGTGGTAATTTTTCAAATGGACCAGTGTACAATCAAAGTTATAGGTCGAAATATAGCAAGTGGCATGGGCAAGGCGGAGGCCACCCAGCACAACATAAGAACAACTATTCACAGGATAGAGGACCGCGGAACAATTTTCAAATGGCACCAAATGCGAACTTTCCTTCACAAGGAAATGGTTTTGCCGGCAACCAAAAGATCGGGCGACATCAGCCTTCTCAAGTATTCTATTCACAAGTGAATGCACCCAGTGGATTTTACCCCTCTGCACCGGCATTTGTACCACATAACCAGCACCAATATGAAACGGAACAAACACTTAAGGCCATGAATGACAAACAGGTTAAACATCCTGCGGAAAATTAGAGGCAGCACCTTTCAGCCTCCTAGAGGTCGCTGCCGGTTCCAGTGGGGGTACTAACGAATACTCTGATTCTGAGTATGTTAATGCGATACGGTACGACCATGAGACCGACTTACGAGATGACCTTGCACCTGACCTAGAAGCTCAAGACATTAATGACATTTATGATGAACAGGTCCAGGCTTCGATTAAGATTTCTATTGCCAACATTCCTGTCACAGCCATTGTTGATACAGGAGCAAACATCAATGTGATGTCATCATGTCTCTTCAGACAGGTGTCTTCTGTTTCAAAAGTTTTATCATTGCCGATTCAGGGTTGCTCCATATCGGGAGCGATTGGTCCATTGAAACAGAGAGTTAGTTTACAGACACAGCCTCAACTGCAGATAGAATCTATTTCGGTTTCTTACCTCCTACGTACTGGAAATTTCCTTGTGTGAACTGTTAATGATAAGTATTGTGTTGAACAGCGCACTGCCTACATGGTAACGGCTATTACGTGTAAACTTTAAGTATTAAATGCTATGTATGGAAAAATTGTTTATAGTGATGGACATGAACCGATATTTCTTCAACAAGCTGAAGCAGGAAACTGGGGTTGCACCAAGAATTTCAATTTAATTTTAAGTTAGTATTAAAAAAAAAAAATGCTTGCGAGGCGATTGCCCGGAGCTATATAAATATGTAAAGGTGAGAAATGGAGAAGGATGCGTAAATAAGCACTTCTCTCAAGGTACAAGAATATTTATAGATTTATTTTTAGTAATGTAAGTACTTGAAGTTCTGTAGTAAAAGCCCAAATTACCTGCTTAAAAAAAAAAGGTACATGGTCAAACAGTCCAGACAGTGGACAGGAGTAGAAGAAATAGCTTAAAGTTCAGTTAAAGCGTGCTGTTAAATGGAAAAAACAAGTGGTAACCCGCATGTGTTCACGCAAGGAGACAATAAGCTGTAGTAAACTAAGTAAGGTGAAATACAGTACAAATGGAGGCAAACCATGAAGCATCAATAATGTAGCGTAAGTACTCCACGAGGCCACTAATTGCTATGAAAGTAAACTATTTCCCTGTGATCTGAGCCCAATGTAAAGAGTATATGAGGAATGTTAGCTGACGAATTGATTTCAGTAGAATCAAGTTACTAAATAACCACACAGCAAGCCACCTGTATCATAAATAAGTCCAAGTAAAGATCTTCAGAAGATTTGTAGTGTAATCTAGCGACCATTCAATACCCTAATTGAAGGCTAATCTAAAGAACAAGCAATGCAGTGATATTTAAACTTAATACTGACTATAACCAGAGTAAGACGTAGAAGTAGCAAAGCATGCTATAATGAAAGAGGTTGAAATTTATATATGTGCCTATGTTTATTACGATAATTTTATTTACGTGCAGATTTTATTGCAAAAATGTCTCCTAAGACACTCCTCTTATGAAATCCATTTTCCTTGTGCCCGTTCCTTTTGATCCTGGTTCATTAACCCAGACCAAGGGTCGACTTGTAAAAGGCACGTGTGCTTCGGGGCAAAGCAGTGCTTATGAGAAATGAGACACGTAGCGTGATGAACTTCGCTAGCTTTGGTAATGTTTGTTATGGACCGGTTGCGTAAACCCAGTGAACTGTCGGTAATTCCATTCATGCGAAAAATAGTAGACACGCGTTACCCTATTTTTTTTTAACAGAGAACGATTGCTGAGTACATGAAGCGAAGAGGGAGACCTATTGTTATCCAGTCTGCCCTCAAATATAAAAACAAATTTGGCAAGCAAAAAAAAAAAAAAAAAGATTCAGCGTTAAATGCATACTCGTTAAGTAGTAGATATGCTGCGTGGCAGTAGAAAATGATCTTGGGTGCACTAAAGAATAAATGCAACGAGTGTTGCGAAACCTGTAGTTTTCATAATGAGGAGATGAGCACTTAAAAGAAAGTTTGAAAGAATATTTTTAGGTTCACTAGTGAAAGCAAATCTTGAGATATAAAGAGTCCATTCATAAAGCAGTTGTTCACTGGACTTAACAAAAGGAGTGACCATTAATTGTAAATATTAGCTCGTAAGTGATATTTTGTAAATAGTAGAATATAAGTCTTTCTATACCAGTGGAGGAAACGTGCAAAATTGATTGTTTTGTAAATGAACTCCATCGGCGAAGGAACTAAGCACGAATGCTGTGTGAAGATGCACACTAAAGTGCGACGTGCATAATAAAAATAACTGTTCACTGTATACTAGTGGTAGTGTTGTACTGCAAGTGTAAAAAAGAAGTCAAGGCTACGACAACAGGTGCAACGCAAAGTTCAGTGTTGTTCTAAGTGCAGCGACAGCTAAAACATTCGTCGTCACTTACCTGTGAGCCTCATGGGAGGCAGTTGACAGAGAAGTATGGAGGCAGCTTCAGTGTCTGGCTCCTCCGATGGAAAACGCGCGCGAGGTGTTTGTATCGATGCACTCGTGTGATACGAAGTTCACAAAAAAAAGGAGCACTCGACGACCACCAGCTCTGTTACAGCCTGAGCGCGAACGGATACTAAGTATTGGAGCTCACGCAACACTGTGCAGCCGCTGTGAGTGGCTGACGTGTGGGTGACGAAACAGTCCAAACTTTAAACTGCTAACCGCCATGACTTCCATCGTACATACTGGAGGAAAGACATTTGTACACTTGTGTGACTACATCTTCATATGTAAATTAAGCGATTTTCTTGAGTTGAAGTTAAGATGAGTGAGAAGTAGATTGTTAGATTACTCAGACCTTAAAGCCATTAATACCGGCACTCCTGAACACTGCTAAAATGAATTATAATCCTGTCTCTTGATGGACAAAGAAAATGAATGTGCACTATAGAAAGACCCTAAACTCCAGACCAGTCCCGATCCTTAACAAATGTATCCAGTAGCTTGTATGTCATACTAATAATTTTCCACTTCTTCTGTTTCATATTGTAAACAAAAACCCGGGAAGCCACTTGAATTCCTGGCACCACAGTGTAAAGGACAGATGTACTGCATGATGAACGCCGTAGACAGCTAACACAGAAAGTGAAAGCATCACGAAGTGTAGTCCTGCGTTATTAAACTGTAATTGAACCACAATGAGTCAACAGATGCTCGAACATTGTCCACTCTAGTTTAGTGAAAATAAGCACTCACTGTACTTATGTATTAGTTGTTAAGCTCAAGAGAAAGTAATTCCTGAATTCTATCCCCTGAAGTGCGAAATGAACGTTCACTTATTGTTATAAGCAAATATGGGCCAAACTTAAAAATGCACATAAATGTTAGTCTTGGTATTATGGAATGAAGTGACTGATGAACAAAGAATGAAAAACTTTATTTTGAAAAATGATAAATATCTGATATATGTTTATAAATGTGATTTCAATTTATGTACTTTGTACGCCAGTAACGTTATGTAAATGTCACACCAAAAATCACGAATATCTCATGAGGACATGAGGATCGAGGTAATCCTTCGGCATTCCCTCTCTCCTCATGGGAGGCAATGTGATATTCGCTATTTTTGACTTAATTAAAACAGCAAATACGAGTAGTTAATACTTTCAGCCAGAAGGCAAATACTTGTTTGTAAATAATGATTAATGTATAATGAGGCGTCGTATAGCGACGGTGGAATTTTCTAATGATGTAATTTGTCGTCTTTGGGCGGCAATAAAGACAGAAAAATATACGATCCTTCACTATTTTGTTCGAGGGAGAACAAATGAAGCCTTGAGCGCTAAGAAGACTTGTACTGTTTTTCTGAAGTAAGACGGACGCAGATTTGTGGCAGTCTGATCTAATTTTTACTAAATGTATAAAAACGTGTATGTCTGAGTTGAGTGAAGTGTAAAGAACTGTTATAACTTACCGTGACGACGCACGAGCGACTCAAAGAAGACAATGGCTATATAAAAGAGCGCTAAATGGACATGATACGGACATAAAAATCTACCGTCATTGTAGTATTAAGCTTAAGGTACGATATATGTTTTAGTTATAATAAATATTTGTTCTGGGAATACTGAATCATTTAGCAGTGCTCATTCCTATTATCTCCTCAGTATTATTTTCATTTTAATTATGCATTTTGCTAATATTACAGACACCAAGATCAGCAGTCTAATGTGCGTGTTACATTGATAAAAAGAAAACTGTTTTATCGTCTTCTTGCATCAGCTTTAATATCGAATTTCCCTTTTGTGTGATGTTACAGTTGTTTTTGCGCCCTTAAGAACTTTCTGGTCCCTTAGGAAATTTTTTTGTCATAACAATAACTTCACAACCGGGTATGATCGTATCTACGATCATGAAGTAATTAGAAAGACGATAACGCAATTTCTTAATCAATAGCACGCTAGTTGTGACTGCCTCAAGCCACGCGAAACTGCAAGTAAAAACTATTCACATCTCATAACGCAATATTTTGTGACAATGGTCAATCCATGATTCTTACGCCAATTGTGATTGATAAAACAGTAAGCTAAATCTCAATTTCCAACTTTCCATTGAATAGCAACATCACTTCTATTTTGTAACATCACACTATGTTTGAACCATTCCTGTGACACTAGTTATAGATTCGGATGCTGCACTTCAGGTTTGCTGTATCCCTTTGACCTTCTTATTGACGATGAAACACAGAAATTGCATCGGAATTAAATACAAAAGGCACGATGCCGACTTAAGTACATGTAGACTGACTCTTCCTACTGTCTGTGTTTTCAACCATCCCTGTGACACTAGTTATAGATTCTGATGCTTCACTTCAGGTTTACTGTATCCCTCTGACCTTCTTATTGACGATGAAACACAGAAATTGCTTGGGAATTAAATAGAAAAGGCACAATGCCGACTTAAATACAAGAAGACTGACTCTTCTAACTGACTATGTTTTAAACCATTTCTGTGACACTAGTTATAGAATCCGAAGCTTCACTTCAGGTTAACTGTATCCCTTGGACCTTCTTATTGACGATGAAACACAGAAATTGCATCGGAATTAAGTAAAAAGGCACAATGCCGAATTAAATACAAGAAGACTGACTCTTCCTACTCTCTATGATTTGAACCATTCCTGTGACACTAGTTATAGATTCCAATGCTTCACTTCAGGTTTACTGTATCCCTCTGACCTTCCTATTGAAGATGAAACACAGAAATTACATCGGAATTAAATAGAAAAGGCACAATGCCGACTCAAGTACAGGGAGATTGACTCTTCTTACTGTCTATGTATTGAACCATTCCTGTGACACTAGTTATGGATTCCGATGCTTCACTTCAGGTTTACTGTATCCCTCTGACCTTCTTATTGACGATGAAACACAGAGATTGCATCGGAAATAAATACAAAAGGCACAATGGTGACTCAAATACAAGATGACTGGCTCTTGTTACTCTCTATGTTTGGAACCTTTCCTGTGAGACCGGTTTTAGATTCCGATGCTTCACTTTAGGTTTACTGTATTACTTGTACCTTCCTATTGACGACGAAACACAGAAATTGCATCGGAATTAAATAGAAAAGGCACAATGCCGACATAAGTACAAGAAGACTGACTCTACCTACTGTCTATGTTGTGAACCATTAATGTGACCCTAGTTATAGATTCCAATGCTTCACTTCAGGTTTACTGTATCCCTCTGCCCTTCTTATTGACGATGAAACACAGAAATTGCATCGGAAATAAATACAAAAGGCACAATGCCGACTTAAGTACAAGAAGACTGACTCTTCTTACTGACTATGTTGTGAACATTTCCTGTGAGACCAGTTTTAGATTCCGATGCTTCACTATATGTTTACTGTATCCCGTGGACCTTCTTATTGACGATGAAACACAGAAATTGCATCGGAATTAAATACAAAAGGCACAATGCCGAATTACGTACTAGAAGACTGACTCTTCTTACTGTCTATTTTTTAACCATTCCTATGACACTAGTTATACATTCCGATGCTTCACTTCAGGTTTACTGTATCCCTCTGACCTTCTTCTTGACGATGAAACACAGAAATTGCATCGGAATTAAGTAGAAATGGCACAAGAAGACTGACTCTTCTTACTGTCTATGATTTGATCCATTCCTCTGACACTAGTTATAGATTCCGATGCTTCACTTCGGGTGTACTGTATCCCTTGGACATTCTTATTGACGATGAAACACAGAAATTGCATCGAAATTCAATAGAAAAGGCACAATGCCGACTTAAGTACAAGTAGACTGACTCTTCATAATGTCTATGTTTTGAACCATTCCTGTGACACTAGTCATAGATTCTGATGCTTCACTTCAGGTTTGCTGCATCCCTCTGACCTTCTTATTGACGATGAAACACGGAAATTGCATCGGAATTAAATACAAAAGGCACAATGCCGACTGAAGTACATGTAGACTGACTCTTCCTATTGTCTATGTTTTGAACCATTCCTGTGACACTAGTTATAGATTCCGATGATTCACTTCAGGTTTACCATATACCTCTGACCATCTTGTTGACGATGAAACACAGAAATTGCATCGCAATTAAATAAAAAAGGCACAATGCCGACTTAAGTGCAAGAAGAATGACTCTTCCTCCTGTCTATGTTCTGAACCATTCCTGTGACTCTAGTTATAGATTCCGATGCTTCACTTCAGGTTTACTGTATCCCTCTGACCTTCTTATTGACGATGAAACATATAAATTGCATCGGAATTAAATACAAAAGGCACAATGGTGACTCAAATACAAGATGACTGGCTCTTGTTACTCTCTATGTTTTGAACCTTTCCTGTGAGACCGGTTTTAGATTCGGATGCTTCACTTCAGGTTTACTGTATCCCTTGGACCTTCTTATTGACGATGAAACACAGAACTTGCATCGAAATTAAGTAGAAATGGAACAATGCTGACTTAAGTACAAGAAGATTGACTCTTCTTACTGTCTATGATTTGAACCATTCCTGTGACACTAGTTACAGATTCCGATGCTTCACTTCAGGTGTACTGTATCCCTTGGACCTTCTTATTGACGATGAAACACAGAAATTGCATCGGAAGTAAATACAAAAGGCACAATGCTGATATAAGTACAAGTAGACTGACTCTTCTTACTGTCTATGTTTTGAACCATTCCTGTGACACTAGTCATAGATTCTGTTGCTTCACTTCAGGTTTACTGTATCCCTCTGACCTTCTTATTGACGATGAAACACAGAAATTGCACCGGAATTAAATAAAAAGGCACAATGCCGACATATGTACAAGAAGACTGACTCTTCTTACTGACTATGTTTTGAACCATTCCTGTGACACTATTTATAGATTCCGATGCTTCACTTCTGGTTTACTGTATCCCTCTGACTTTTTTATTGACGATGATACACGAAATTGCATCGGAAATAAATACAAAAGCCACAATGCAGACTTAAGTACAAGAAGACTGACTTTTCCTATTCTCTATGATTTGAACCATTCCTGTGACACTAGTTATAGCTTCCGATGCTTCACTTCAAGTTTACTGTATCCCTCTAACCTTCTTATTGACGATGAAACACAGAAATTGCATCGGAAATAAATACAAAAGGCACAATGCCGACTTATGTACAAGAATACTGACTGATCTTACTGTCTACGTTTTGAACCATTCCTGTGACACTAGTTATAGATTCCGATGCTTCACTTCAGGTTTACTGTATTCCTTGGACTTTCTTATTGACGACGAAACACAGAAATTGCATCTGAATTAAATAGAAAAGGAACAATGCCAACTTAAGTACAAGAAGACTGACTCTTCCTAGTGTCTATGGTTTGAACCATTCCTGTTTCACTAGTTCTAGATTCCGCAGTTTCACTTCAGGTTTACTGTATCCCTCTGACCTTCTTATTGACGATGAAACACAGAAATTGCATCGGAATTAGATACAAAAAGCACAATGTCGACTTAAGTACAAGAGGACTGACTCTTCTTGCTGTCTATGTTTTGAAACATATCTGTGACACTAGTTATATATTCCGATACTTCACTTCAGGTTTACTGTATCCCATGGACCTTCTTATTGACGACGAAACGCAGAAATTGCATCGGAATTAAATAGAAAAGGCACAAATCCGACTTAAGTTCAAGAAGACTGACCCTTCCTATTGTCTATGTTTTGAACCATTCCTGTGACACTAGTTATCGATTCCGATGTTTCACTTCAGGTTTACTGTGTCCCTCTGACCTTCCTATTGACGACGAAACGCAGAAATTGCATCGGAATTAAATAGAAACGGCACGATGCCGACTTAAGTACAAGAAGACTGACTCTTCTTAATGACTATGTTTTGAACATTTCCTGTGAGACAAGTTTTAGATTCCGATGCTTCACTATATGTTTACTGTATCCCTTGGACCTTCGTATTGACGATGAAACACAGAAATTGCATCGGAATTAAATACAAAAGGCACAATGCCGACTTAAGTACAAGAAGACTGACTCATCTTACTGTCTCTGTTTTGAACCATTCCTGTGACACTAGTTATACATTCCGATGCTTCACTTCAGGTTTACTGTATCCCTCCGACCTTCTTATTGACGACGAAACACAGAAATTGCATCAGAATTAAATAGAAAAGGCACAATGCCGACTTAAGTACCAGAATACTGACTCTTCTTACTGTCTATGTTTGAAGCATTCCGTGTGGCACTAGTTATAGATTCCGATGCTTCACTTCAGTTGTACTGTGTCCCTCTGACCTTCTTATTGACGATGAAACACAGAAATTGCATCACAATTAAATACGAAAGGCACAATGCCGACTTAAGTACAAGTAGACTGACTCTTCTTACTGTCTATGTTTTGAACCATTCCTGTGACACTAGTCATAGATTCTGTTGCTTCACTTCAGGTTTACTGTATCCCTCTGACCTTCTTATTGACGATGAAACACAGAAATTGCACCGGAATTAAATAAAAAGGCACAATGCCGACTTATGTACAAGAAGACTGACTCTTCTTACTGACTATGTTTTGAACCATTCCTGTGACACTATTTATAGATTCCGATGCTTCACTTCTGGTTTACTGTATCCCTCTGACTTTTTTATTGACGATGATACACGAAATTGCATCGGAAAAAAATACAAAAGCCACAATGCAGACTTAAGTACAAGAAGACTGACTTTTCCTATTCTCTATGATTTGAACCATTCCTGTGACACTAGTTATAGCTTCCGATGCTTCACTTCAAGTTTATTGTATCCCTCTAACCTTCTTATTGACGATGAAACACAGAAATTGCATCGGAAATAAATACAAAAGGCACAATGCCGACTTATGTACAAGAATACTGACTGATCTTACTGTCTACGTTTTGAACCATTCCTGTGACACTAGTTATAGATTCCGATGCTTCACTTCAGGTTTACTGTATTCCTTGGACTTTCTTATTGACGACGAAACACAGAAATTGCATCTGAATTAAATAGAAAAGGAACAATGCCAACTTAAGTACAAGAAGACTGATTCTTCCTACTGTCTATGGTTTGAACCATTCCTGTTTCACTAGTTCGAGATTCCGCAGTTTCACTTCAGGTTTACTGTATCCCTCTGACCTTCTTATTGACGATGAAACACAGAAATTGCATCGGAATTAGATACAAAAAGCACAATGTCGACTTAAGTACAAGAGGACTGACTCTTCTTGCTGTCTATGTTTTGAAACATATCTGTGACACTAGTTATATATTCCGATACTTCACTTCAGGTTTACTGTATCCCATGGGACCTTCTTATTGACGACGAAACGCAGAAATTGCATCGGAATTAAATAGAAAAGGCACAAATCCGACTTAAGTTCAAGAAGACTGACCCTTCCTATTGTCTATGTTTTGAACCATTCCTGTGACACTAGTTATCGATTCCGATGTTTCACTTCAGGTTTACTGTGTCCCTCTGACCTTCCTATTGACGACGAAACGCAGAAATTGCATCGGAATTAAATAGAAACGGCACGATGCCGACTTAAGTACAAGAAGACTGACTCTTCTTAATGACTATGTTTTGAACATTTCCTGTGAGACAAGTTTTAGATTCCGATGCTTCACTATATGTTTACTGTATCCCTTGGACCTTCGTATTGACGATGAAACACAGAAATTGCATCGGAATTAAATACAAAAGGCACAATGCCGACTTAAGTACAAGAAGACTGACTCATCTTACTGTCTCTGTTTTGAACCATTCCTGTGACACTAGTTATACATTCCGATGCTACACTTCAGGTTTACTGTATCCCTCCGACCTTCTTATTGACGACGAAACACAGAAATTGCATCAGAATTAAATAGAAAAGGCACAATGCCGACTTAAGTACCAGAATACTGACTCTTCTTACTGTCTATGTTTGAAGCATTCCCGTGGCACTAGTTATAGATTCCGATGCTTCACTTCAGTTGTACTGTGTCCCTCTGACCTTCTTATTGACGATGAAACACAGAAATTGCATCACAATTAAATACAAAAGGCACAATGCCGACTTAAGTACAAAGTAGACTGACTCTTCTTACTGTCTATGTTTTGAACCATTCCTGTGACACTAGTCATAGATTCTGTTGCTTCACTTCAGGTTTACTGTATCCCTCTGACCTTCTTATTGACGATGAAACACAGAAATTGCACCGGAATTAAATAAAAAGGCACAATGCCGACTTATGTACAAGAAGACTGACTCTTCTTACTGACTATGTTTTGAACCATTCCTGTGACACTATTTATAGATTCCGATGCTTCACTTCTGGTTTACTGTATCCCTCTGACTTTTTTATTGACGATGATACACGAAATTGCATCTGAAAAAAATACAAAAGCCACAATGCAGACTTAAGTACAAGAAGACTGACTTTTCCTATTCTCTATGATTTGAACCATTCCTGTGACACTAGTTATAGCTTCCGATGCTTCACTTCAAGTTTATTGTATCCCTCTAACCTTCTTATTGACGATGAAACACAGAAATTGCATCGGAAATAAATACAAAAGGCACAATGCCGACTTATGTACAAGAATACTGACTGATCTTACTGTCTACGTTTTGAACCATTCCTGTGACACTAGTTATAGATTCCGATGCTTCACTTCAGGTTTACTGTATTCCTTGGACTTTCTTATTGACGACGAAACACAGAAATTGCATCTGAATTAAATAGAAAAGGAACAATGCCAACTTAAGTACAAGAAGACTGACTCTTCCTACTGTCTATGGTTTGAACCATTCCTGTTTCACTAGTTCGAGATTCCGCAGTTTCACTTCAGGTTTACTGTATCCCTCTGACCTTCTTATTGACGATGAAACACAGAAATTGCATCGGAATTAGATACAAAAAGCACAATGTCGACTTAAGTACAAGAGGACTGACTCTTCTTGCTGTCTATGTTTTGAAACATATCTGTGACACTAGTTATATATTCCGATACTTCACTTCAGGTTTACTGTATCCCATGGACCTTCTTATTGACGACGAAACGCAGAAATTGCATCGGAATTAAATAGAAAAGGCACAAATCCGACTTAAGTTCAAGAAGACTGACCCTTCCTATTGTCTATGTTTTGAACCATTCCTGTGACACTAGTTATCGATTCCGATGTTTCACTTCAGGTTTACTGTGTCCCTCTGACCTTCCTATTGACGACGAAACGCAGAAATTGCATCGGAATTAAATAGAAACGGCACGATGCCGACTTAAGTACAAGAAGACTGACTCTTCTTAATGACTATGTTTTGAATATTTCCTGTGAGACAAGTTTTAGATTCCGATGCTTCACTATATGTTTACTGTATCCCTTGGACCTTCGTATTGACGATGAAACACAGAAATTGCATCGGAATTAAATACAAAAGGCACAATGCCGACTTAAGTACAAGAAGACTGACTCATCTTACTGTCTCTGTTTTGAACCATTCCTGTGACACTAGTTATACATTCCGATGCTTCACTTCAGGTTTACTGTATCCCTCCGACCTTCTTATTGACGACGAAACACAGAAATTGCATCAGAATTAAATAGAAAAGGCACAATGCCGACTTAAGTACCAGAATACTGACTCTTCTTACTGTCTATGTTTGAAGCATTCCCGTGGCACTAGTTATAGATTCCGATGCTTCACTTCAGTTGTACTGTGTCCCTCTGACCTTCTTATTGACGATGAAACACAGAAATTGCATCACAATTAAATACAAAAGGCACAATGCCGACTTAAGTACAAGAAGACTGACTCATCTTACTGTCTATGTTTTGAACCATTCCTGTGACACTAGTTATATATTCCGATGCTTCACTTCGGATTTACTGTATCCCACTGACCTTCTTATCGACGATGAAACACAGAAATTTCATCATAATTAAATACAAAAGGCACAATGCCGACTCAAGTACAAGAAGACTGGCTCTTCTTACTGTCTATGCTTTGAACCATTCCTGTGACACTAGTTATAGATTCCGATGCTTCACTTCAGGTTTACTGTATCCCTCTGACCTTCTTATTGACGATGAAACACAGAAATTGCATCGGAATTAAATACATAGGCACAATGCCGACTCAAGTAGAAGAAGGCTGGCTCTTCTTACTGTCTATGCTTTGAACCATTCCTGTGACACTAGTTATAGATTCCGATTATTCACGTCAGGTTTACTGTTTCCCTCTGACCTTCTTATTGACGAGAAACACAGAAATTGCATCGGAATTAAATAGAAATGGCACAATACCGACTTAAGTACAAGAAAACTGACTCCTCTTACTGTCTATGTTTTGACCCATTCCCGTGACACTGGTTATAGATTCCGATGCTTCACTTCAGGTTTACTGTATCCCTCTGACCTACTTATTGACGATGAAACACAGAAATTGCGTCGGAATTTTATACAAAAGCACAATGCCGACTTAAGTACAAGAAGACTGACTCATCTTACTGTCTATGTTTTGAACCATTCCTGTGACACTAGTTATACACTCCTGGAAATTGAAATAAGAACACCGTGAATTCATCGCCCCAGGAAGGGGAAACTTTATTGACACATTCCTGGGGTCAGATACATCACATGATCACACTGACAGAACCACAGGCACATAGACACAGGCAACAGAGCATGCACAACGTCGGCACTAGTACAGTGTATATCCACCTTTCGCAGCAATGCAGGCTGCTATTCTCCCATGGAGACGATCGTAGAGATGCCGGATGTAGTCCTGTGGAACGGCTTGCCATGCCATTTCCACCTGGCGCCTCAGTTGGACCAGCGTTCGTGCTGGACGTGCAGATCGCGTGAGACGACGCTTCATCCAGTCCCAAACATGCTCAATGGGGGACAGATCCGGAGATCTTGCTTGCCAGGGTAGTTGACTTACACCTTCTAGAGCACGTTGGGTGGCACGGGATACATGCGGACGTGCATTGTCCTGTTGGAACAGCAAGTTCCCTTACCGGTCTAGGAATGGTAGAACGATGGGTTCCATGACGGTTTGGATGTACCGTGCACTATTCAGTGTCCCCTCGACGATCACCAGTGGTGTACGGCCGGTGTAGGAGATCGCTCCCCACACGATGATGCCGGGTGTTGGCCCCGTGTGCCTCGGTCGTATGCAGTCCTGATTGTGGCGCTCACCTGCACGGCGCCAAACACGCATACGACCATCATTGGCACCAAGGCAGAAGCGACTCTCATCGCTGAAGACGACACGTCTCCATTCGTCCCTCCATTCACGCCTGTCGCGACACCACTGGCGGCGGGCTGCACGATGTTAGGGCGTGAGCGGAAGACGGCCTAACGGTGTGCGGGACCGTAGCCCAGCTTCATGGAGACGGTTGCGAATGGTCCTCGCCGCTACCCCAGGAGCAACAGTGTCCCTAATTTGCTGGGAAGTGGCGGTGCAGTCCCCTACGGCACTGCGTAGGACCCTACGGTCTTGGCGTGCATCCGTGCGTCGCTGCGGTCCGGTCCCAGGTCGACGGGCACGTGCACCTTCCGACGACCACTGGCGACAACATCGATGTACTGTGGAGACCTCACGCCCCACGTGTTGAGCAATTCGGCGGTACGTCCACCCGGCCTCCCGCATGCCCACTATACGCCCTCGCTCAAAGTCCGACAACTGCACATACGGTTCACGTCCACACTGTCGTGGCATTCTACCAGTGTTAAAGACTGCGATGGTGCTCCGTATGCCACGGCAAACTGGCTGACACTGACGGCGGCGGTGCACAAATGTTGCGCAGCTAGCGCCATTCGACGGCCAACACCACGGTTCCTGGTGTGTCCGCTGTGCCGTGCGTGTGATCATTGCTTGTACAGCCCTCACGCAGTGTCCAGAGGAAGTATGGTGGGTCTGACACACCGGTGTCAAAGTGTTCTTTTTTCCATTTCCAGGAGTGTAGATTCCGATGCTTCACTTCAGGTTTACTGTATCCCTCTAACCTTCTTATTGACGATGAAACACAGAAATTGCATCGGAATTAAATCCAAAAGGCACAATACCGACTTAAGTACAAGAAGACTGACCCGTATTACCCTCTATGTTTTGAACCATTCCTGTGACACTAGTTATAGATTCCGATGCTTCACTTCAGGTTTACTGTATCCCTCGGACCTTCTTATTGACGATGAAATACAGAAATTGTATCGAAATTAAATACAAAAGGCACAATGCCGACTTATGTACAAGAATACCGACTCATCTTACTGTCTATGTTTGATCCATTCCTGTTACACTAGTTATAGATTCCGATGCTTCACTGCAGGTTTACTGTATCTCTTGGACTTTCTTATTGACGACGAAACACAGAAATTGCATCGGAATTGAATCGAAAAGGCAGAAAGCCGACTTAAGTACAAGTAGACTGACTCTTCCTACTGTCTATGTTTGAACCATTCCTGTCTCACTAGTTACAAATTCCGCTGTCTCACTTCAGTGTTACTGTATCCCTCTGACCTTCTTATTGACGATGAAACACAGAAATTGCATCGGAATTACATACAAAAAGCACAATGCCGACTTAAGTACAAGAGGATTGACTCTTCTTGCTGTCTATGATTTGAAACATTCCTGTGACACTAGTTATAGATTCCGATACTTCACTTCAGGTTTACTGTATCCCTCGGACCATCTTATTGACGACGAAACACAGAAATTGCATCGGAATTAAATTGAAAAGGCACAATGCCGACTTAAGTTCAAGAAGACTGACCCTTCCTATTGTCTATGTTTTGAACCATTCCTGTGAGACTAGATATAGATTCCGATGTTTTACTTCAGGTTTACTGTATCCCTCTGACCTTCTTATTGACGATGAAACACAGATATAGCGTCGGAATTAAATAGAAAAGGCACAATGCCGACTTAAGTACAAGAAGACTGTCTCTTCTTACTGTCTATGTTTTGAACCACTCCTGTGACACTAGTTATAGATTCCGATGCTTCACGTCAGGTTTACTGTATACCTCTGACCTTCCTATTGAAGATGAAACACAGAAATTGCATCGGAATTAAATAGAAATGGCACAATGCCGACTTAAGTACAAGAAGACTGACTCTTCTTACTGTCTATGTTTTGAACCATTCCTGTGACACGAGTTATAGATTCCGATGCTTCACTTCAGGTTGACTGTATCCCTTGGACCTTCTTATAAACGATGAATCACAGAAATTGCATCGGAATTAAATAGAAAAGGCGCAATGCCGACTTAAGTACAAGAAGGCTGACTCTTCTTACTGTCTATGTTTTGAGCCATTCCTGTGACACTAGTTATGGATTCCGATGCTTCACTTCAGGTTTACTGTATCCCTCTGACCTTCTTATTGACGATGAAACACATAAATAGCATCGGAAATAAATACAAAAGGCACAATGGTGACTCAAATACAAGATGACTGGCTCTTGTTACTCTCTATGTTTTGAACCTTTCCTGGAGACCGGTTTTAGATTCCGATGCTTCACTTCAGGTTTACTGTATTACTTGTACCTTCCTATTGACGACGAAACACAGAAATTGCATCGGAATTAAATAGAAAAGGCACAATGCCGACATAAGTACAAGAAGACTGACTCTACCTACTGTCTACGTTTTGAACCATTAATGTGACACTAGTTATAGATTCCGATGCTTCACTTCAGGTTTACTGTATCCCTCTGACCTTCTTATTGACGATGAAACACAGAAATTGCATCGGAATTAAATACAAAAGGCACAATGCCGACTTAAGTACAAGAAAACTGACTCTTCTTACTGTCTATGTTTTGAACCATTCCGGTTTCACTACTTCTAGATTCCGCAGTTTCACTTCAGGTTTACTGTATCCCTCTGACCTTCTTATTGACGATGAAACACAGAAATTGCATCGGAATTAGATACAAAAAGCACAATGTCGACTTTAGTACAAGAGAACTGACTCTTCTTGCTGTCTATGTTTGAAACATGCCTGTGACACTAGTTATATATTCCGATACTTCACTTCAGGTTTACTGTATCCCATGGACCTTCTTATTGACGACGAAACACAGAAATTGCTTCGGAATTAAATAGAAAAGGCACAATGCCGACTTAAGTTCAAGAAGACTGACCTTTCCTATTGTCTATGTTTTGAACCATTCCTGTGACACTAGTTATCGATTCCGATGTTTCACTTCAGGTTTACTGTGTCACTCTGACCTTCCTATCGACGACGAAACACAGAAATTGAATCGGAATTAAATAGAAACGGCACGATGCCGACTTAAGTACAAGAAGACTGACTCTTCTGAATGACTATGTTTTAACATTTCCTGTGAGACAAGTTTTAGATTCCGATGCTTCACTATATGTTTACTGTATGCCTTGGACCTTCGTATTGACGATGAAACACAGAAATTGCATCGGAATTAAATACAAAAGGCACAATGCCGACTTAAGTACAAGAAGACTGACTCATCTTACTGTCTATGTTTTGAACCATTCCTGTGACACTAGTTATAGATTCTGATGCTTCACTTCAGGTTTACTGTGTCCCTCTGACCTTCTTATTGACGATGAAACACAGAAATTGCATCGGAATTATATACAAAAGCGCAATGCCGACTTAAGTACAAGAGAACTGACTCTTCCTACTGTCTATGCTTTTAACCATTCCTGTGACACTAGTTATAGATTCCGATGGTTCACTTCAGGTTTACTGTATCCCTTGGAGCTTCTTATTGACGATGAAATGCAGAAATTGTATCGAAATTAAATACAAAAGGCACAATGCCGACTTATGTACAAGAATACTGACTCATCTTACTGTCTATTTTTGATCCATTCCTGTGACACTAGTTATAGATTCCGATGCTTCACTGCAGGTTTACTGTATCTTGGACTTTCTTATTGACGACGAAACACAGAAATTGCATCGGAATTGAATCGAAAAGGGCAGAATGCCGACTTAAGTACAAGAAGACTGACTCTTCCTACTGTCTATGTTTTGAACCATTCCTGTCTCACTAGTTACAAATTCCGCTGTCTCACTTCAGTTTTACTGTATCCCTCTGACCTTCTTATTGACGATGAAACACAGAAATTGCATCGGAATTACATACAAAATGCCCAATGCCGACTTAAGTACAAGAGGATTGACTCTTCTTGCTGTCTATGATTTGTAACATTCCTGTGACACTAGTTATAGATCCGATGCTTCACTTCAGGTTTGCTGTATCATTCCGACCTTCTTATTGACAATGAAACACAGAAATTGCATCAGAATTAAATAGAAATGCACAATGCCAACTTAAGTACCAGAAAACTGACTCTTCTTGCTGTCTATGTTTTGAAGCATACCCGTGGCACTAGTTATAGATTCCGATGCTTCACTTCAGGTTTACTGTGTCCCTCTGAACTTCTTATTGACGATGAAACACAGAAATTGCATCGGAATTAAATACAAAAGCGTAATGCCGACTTAAGTACAAGAGAACTGACTCTTCCTACTGTCTATGTTTTGAACCATTCCTGTGACACTAGTTATAGATTCCGAAGCTTCAATTCAGGTTTACTGTATCCCACTGACCTTCTTATCGACGATGAAACACAGAAATTGCATCATAATTTAATACAAAAGGCACAATGCCGACTCAAGTACAAGAAGACTGGCTCTTCTTACTGTCTATGCTTTGAACCATTCCTGTGACACTAGTTATTGATTCCGATGCTTCACTTCAGGTTTACTGTTTCCCTCTGACCTTCTTATTGACGATGAAACACAGAAATTGCATCGGAATTAAATAGAAAAGGCACAATGCCGACTTAAGTACAAGAAAACTGACTCCTCTTAGTGTCTATGTTTTGACCCATTCACGTGACACTGGTTATAGATTCCGATGCTTCACTTCAGGTTTGCTGTATCCCTCTGACCTACATATTGACGATGAAACACAGAAATTGCATCGGAATTATATACAAAAGCACAATGCCGACTTAAGTACAAGAAAACTGACTCTCCTTACTGTCTATGTTTTGAACCATTCCTGTGACACTAGTTATAGATTCCGATGCTTCACTTCAGGTTTACTGTATCCCTCTGACCTTCTTATTGACGATGAAACACAGATATTGCATCGGAATTAAATACAAAAGGCACAATGCCGACTTAAGTACAAGAATTCTGACTCATCTCACTGTGTATGTTTTGAACCATTCCTGTGACACTAGTTATAGATTCCGATGCTTCACTTCACGTTTACTGTATCCCTCTGACCTTCTTATTGACGATGAAGCACAGAAATTGCATCGGAATTAAATACAAAAGGCACAATGCCGACTTAAGTACAAGAAGACTGACTCATCTTACTGTCTATGTTTTGAACCATTCCTGTGACACTAGTTATAGATTCCGATGCTTCACTTCAGGTTTACTGTATCCCTTAAACCTTCTTATTGACGATGAAATACAGATATTGTATCGAAATTAAATACAAAAGGCACAATGCCGACTTACGTACAAGAATACTGACTCATCTTACTGTTTATGTTTGATCCATTCCTGTGACACTAGTTATAGATTCCGATGCTTCACTGCAGGTTTACTGTATCTCTTGGACTTTCTTATTGACGACGAAACACAGAAATTGCATCGGAATTGAATCGAAAAGGCAGAATGCCGACTTAAGTACAAGAAGACTGACTCTTCCTACTGTCTATGTTTTGAACCATTCCTGTCTCACTAGTTACAAATTCCGCTGTCTCACTTCAGTTTTACTGTATCCCTGTGACCTTCTTATTGACGATGAAACACAGAAATTGCATCGGAATTACATACAAAAAGCACAATGTCGACTTAAATACAAGAGGATTGACTCTTCTTGCTGTCTATGATTTGAAACATTCCTGTGACACTAGTTATAGATTCCGATACTTCACTTCAGGTTTACTGTATCCCTCGGACCATCTTATTGACGACGAAACACAGAAATTGCATCGGAAATAAATTGATTAGGCACAATGCCGACTTAAGTTCAAGAAGACTGACCCTTCCTATTGTCTATGATTTGAACCATTCCTGTGACACTAGATATAGATTCCGATGTTTCACTTCAGGTTTACTGTATCCCTCTGACCTTCTTATTGACGAAGAAACACAGATATAGCGTCGGAATTAAATAGAAAAGGCACAATGCCGACTTAAGTACAAGAAAACTGACTCCTCTTAGTGTCTATGTTTTGACACATTCACGTGACACTAGTTATAGATTCCGATGCTTCACTGCAAGTTTATTGTATCCCTCGGACCATCTTATTGACGACGAAACACAGAAATTGCATCGGAATTAAATTGAAAGGGCACAATGCCGACTAAAGTTCAAGAAGACTGACCCTTCCTATTGTCTATGATTTGAACCATTCCTGTGACACTAGTTATAGATTCCGATGTTTCACTTCAGGTTTACTGTATCCCTCTGACCTTCTTATTGACGATGAAACACAGATAAAGCATCGGAATTAAATAGAAAAGGTACAATGCCGACTTAAGTACAAGAAGATTGACTCTACTTACTCTCTATGTTTTGATCCATTCCTGTGAATCTAGTTATAGATTCCGATGCTTCACTTCAGGTTTACTGTAACCCTCTGACCTTCCTATTGAAGTTGAAACACAGAAATTCCATCGGAATTAAATAGAAAAGGCACAATGTCGACTCAAGTACAAGAAGACTGACTCTTCTTACTGTCTATGTATTGAACCATTCCTGTGACACTAGTTATGGATTCCGATGCCTCACTTCAGGTTTACTTTATCCCTCTGACCTTCTTTTTGACGATGAAACACATAAATTGCATCGGAATTAAATACAAAAGGCACAATGCCTAAATAAGTACAAGAAGAGTAACTCTTCTTACTGTGTAGTTTTTAAACATTCCTGTGACACTAGTTATAGATTCTGATGCCTCACTTCAGGTTTACTGTATCCCTCTAACCTTCCTATAGACGACGAAACACAGAAATTGCATCGGAATTAAATAGAAACGGCACCATGCCGACTTAAGTACAAGAAGACTGACTCTTCTTAATGACTATGTTTTGAACATTTCCTGTGAGACAAGTTTTGGATTCCGATGCTTCACTATATGTTTACTGTATCCCTTGGACCTTCTTATTGACGATGAAACACAGAAATTGCATCGGAATTAAATACAAAAAGCATAATGCCGACTTAAGTACAAGAAGACTGACTCATCTTACTGTCTATGTTTTGAACCATTCCTGTGACACTAGTTATAGATTCCGATGCTTCACTTCAGGTTTACTGCATCCCTCCGACCTTCTTATTGACGATGAAACACAGAAATTCCATCAGAATTAAATAGAAAAGGCACAATGCCGACTTAAGTACAAGAAAACTGACTCTTCTTACTGTCTATGTTTTGAAGCATTCCCGTCTCACTAGTTATAGATTCCGATGCTTCACTTCAGGTTTACTGTGTTCCTCTGACCTTCTTATTTACGATGAAACACAGAAATTGCATCGGAATTAAATACAAAAGCGCAATGCCGACTTAGGTACAAGAGAACTGACTCATCCTACTGTCTATGCTTTGAACCATTCCTGTGACACTAGTTATAGATTCCGATGCTTCACTTCGGGTTTACTGTATCCCACTGATCTTCTTATTGACGATGAAACACAGAAATTGCATCATAATTAAATACAAAAGGCACAATGCCGACTCAAGTACAAGAAGACTGGCTCTTCTTACTGTCTATGCTTTGAACCATTCCTGTGACACTAGTTATAGATTCCGATGCTTCACTTCAATTTACTGTATCCCTCGGACCTTCTTATTGACGATGAAACACAGAAATTGTATTAGAATTAAATACAAAAGGCACAATGCCGAATAAAGTAAAGAAAACTGACTCTTCTTACTGTCTATGTTTGAACCATTTCTGTGACACTAGTTATTTATTCCGATGCTTCACTTCCGGTTAACTGTTTCCCTCTGACATTCTTATTGACGATGAAACACAGAAATTGCATCGAAATTAAATAGAAAAGGCACAATGCCGACTTAAGTACAAGAAAACTGACTCCTCTTACTGCCTATGTTTTGACCCACTCCGGTGACACTAGTTATAGATTCCGATGCTTCACTTCAGGTTTACTGTATCCCTCTGACCTACTTATTGACGATGAAACACAGAAATTGCATCGGAATTAAAGACAAAAGCACAATGCCGACATAAGTACAAGAAAACTGACTCTTTTTACTGTCTATGTTTTGAACCATTCCTGTCACACTAGTTATAGATTCCGATGCTTCACTTCAGGTTTACTGTATCCCTCTGACCATCTTATTGACGACGAAACACAGAAATTGCATCGGAATTAAATACAAAAGGCACAATGCCGACTTACGTACAAGAAGACTGACTCTTATTACTGTCTATGTTTCGAAACATTCCTGTGACACTAGTTATTGATTCCGATGCCTCACTTCAGGTTCACTGTATCCCTCTGACCTTATAATTGACGATGAAACACTGAAATTCCATCGGAATTAAATGCAAAAGGTACTATGCCGACTTAAGTACAAGAAAACTGACTCTTCTTTCTGTCTGTGTTTTGAACCATTCCTGTGACACTAGTTATAGATTCCGATGCTTCACTTCAGGTTTACTGTATTCCTCTGACCTACTTATTGACGATGAAACACAGAAATTGCATCGGAATTAATTACAAAAGCACAATGCTGACTTCAGTACAAGAAAACTGACTCTTCTTACGGTCTATGTTTTGAACCATTCCTGTGATGCTAGTTATGGATTCCGATGCTTCACTTCAGGTTTACTGCATCCCTCTGACCTTCTTATTGACGATGAAACACAGAAATTGCATCGGAATTAAATACAAAATGCACAATGCCGACTCAAGTACAAGAAGACTGGCTCTTCTTACTGCCTATGTTTTGAAACTTTCCTGTGAGACCGGTTTTAGATTCCGATGCTTCACTTCAGGTTTACTGTATCTCTCTGACCGTTTTATTGACGATGAAACACAGAAATTGCATCGCAATTAAATACAAAAGGCACAATGCTGAATAAAGTACAAGAAAACTGACTCTTCTTACTATGTTTAGAACCATTCCTGTGACACTAGTTATAGATTCCGATGGCTCACTTCAGGTCTACTGTATGCCTCTGACCTTCTTATTGACGATGAAACCCAGAATTTGCATCGGAATTAAATACAAAAGGCACAATGCCGACTTAAGTACAAGAAAACTGACGCTTCTTACTGTCTATATTTTGAACCATTTCTGTGACACTAGAAATAGATTCCGATGCTTCACTTCAGGTTTACTGTATCCCTCCGACCTTCTTATTGACGATGAAACACTGAAATTCCATCGGAATTAAATATAAAAGGCACAATGCCGATTTAAGTACAAGAAAACTGACTCTTCTTACTGTCTATGTTTTGAACCATTCCTGTGACACTAGTTATAGATTCCGATGCTTCACTTCAGGTTTACTGTATGCCTCTGACCTTCTTATTGACGATGAAACACAGAATTTGCATCGGAATTAAATACAAAAGGCACAATGCCGACTTAAGTACAAGAAAACTGACGCTTCTTACTGTCTATGTTTTGAACCATTCCTGTGACACTAGTTATAGTTTCCGATGCTTCACTTCAGGTTTACCGTATCCCTCTGACCTTCTTATTGACGATGAAACACAGAAATTGCATCGGAATTAAATACAAAAGGCACAATGCCGTCTTAAGTACAAGAAAACTGACGCTTCTTACTGTCTATGTTTTGAACCATTCCTGTGACACTAGTTATAGATTCCGATGCATCACTTCAGGTTTACTGTTTTCCTCTGACCTTCTTATTGACGATGAAACACAGAAATTGCATCGGAATTAAATACAAAAGGCACAATGCCGACTTAAGTACAAGAAGACTGACTTTTATTACTGTCTATGTTTTGAACCATTCCTGTGACACTAGTTATAGATTCCGATGCTTCACTTCACGATCACTGTATCCGTCTGACATTATAATTGACGATGAAACACTGATATTCCATCGGAATTAACGACAAGAGGCACAATGCCGACTTAAGTACAAGAAAATTGACTCTTCTTACTGTCTATGTTTTGAATTATTCCTGTGACACTAGTTATAGATTCCGATGCTTCACTTCAGGTTTACTGTATCCCTTGGACCTTCTTATTGACGATGAAACACAGAAATTGCATCGGAATTAATTACAAAAGGCACAATGCCGACTTAAGTACAAGAAAACTGACTCTTCTTACTGTCTATGCTTTGAACCAGTCCTGTGACTCTAGTTATAGATTCCGATGCTTCACGTCAGGTTTATTGTATGCCTCTGCCCTTCTTATTGACGATGAAACACAGAATTTGCATCGGAATTAAATACAAAAGGCACAATGCCGACTTAAGTACACGAAAACTGACTCTTTTTACTGTCTATGTTTTGAACCATTCCTGTGACACTAGTTATAGATTCCGATGCTGCACTTCAGGTTTACTGTATACCTCTGACCTTCTTATTGACGATTAAACACAGAAATTGAATCAGAAGTAATTAGAAAAGGCACAATGCTGGCTTAAGTACAAGAAAACTAACTCTTCTTACTGTGTATGATTTTGAACCTTTCCTGTGAGACCAGTTTCTGATTCCGATGCTTCACTTCAGGTTTACTGTTTTCCTTGGACCTTATTTTTAAAGATGATACACAGATATTGCATCGAAATTAAACACAAAAGGCTGAATGCCGACTTAAGTAAAAGAAGACTGACTCTTATTACTGTCTATGTTTTAACCATTCCGGTGACACTAGTTATAGATTCCGATGCTTCACTTCATTTCCACTGTATCCCTCTGACCTTATAATTGACGATGAAACACTGAAGTTCCATCGGAATTAAATACAAAAGGCATAATGTGAGACTTAAGTACAAGAAAACTTACTCTTCTTACTGTCTATGTTTTGAACCATTCCTGTGACCCTAGTTATAGATTCCGATGCTTCACTTCAGGTTTACTGTATGCCTCTGACCTTCTTATAGACGATGAAACACAGAATTTTCATCGGAATTAAATACAAAAGGCACAATGCCGACTTCAGTACAAGAAAACTAACGCTTCTTACTGTCTATGTTTTGAACCATTCCAGTGACACTAGTTAAAGATTCCGATGCTTCACTTCAGGATTACTGTTTCCCTCTGACCTTCTTATTGACGACCAAACACTGAGATTGCATTGGAATTAAATACAAAAGGCACAATGCCGACTTAAGTACAAGAAAACTGACTCTTCCTACTGTCTATGTTTTGAACCATTCCTGTGACACTAGTTATGAATTCCGATGCTTCACTTCACGTTCACTGTATCCCTCTGACCTTATAATTGACGATGAAACACTGATATTCCATCGGAATTAACGACAAGAGGCGCAATGCCGACTTAAGTACAAGAAAACTGACACTTCTTACTGTCTATGTTTTTAACCATTCCTGTGACCCTAGTTATAGATTCCAATGCTTCACTTCAGGATTACTGTATCCCTTGGATCTTCGTATTGACGACGAAACACAGAAATTGCATCGGAATTAAATAGAAAAGGCACTATGGCGACTTCAGTACAAGAAAACTGACTCTTCTTACTGTCTATGTTTTGAACCATTCCTGTGACACTAGTTACACATACCGATACTTCACTTCAGATTTACTGTATCCCTCTGAACTTCTTATTGACGATGGAACACAGAAATTGCATAGAATTAAATACAAAAGGCAAAATGCAGACTTAAGTACAAGAAAACTGTCTCTTCTTACTGTCTTTGTTTTGAACCATTCATGTGACACTAGTTATAGATTCCGATGCTTCACTTCAGGTTTACTGTATCCCTCTGACCTTCTTAGTGGCGATGAAACACAGAAATTGCATCGGAATTAAATACAAAAGGCACAATGCCGACTTAAGTACAAGAAAACTGACTCTTCTTACTGTCTATGTTTTGAACCATTCTTGTGACACTAGTTATAGATTCCGATGCTTCACCTCAGGTTTACTGTATCCCTCTGACCTTCTTATTGACGATGCATTTTCTGCGTTACATCGTCAATAAGACGGTCAGAGGGATAAAGTAAACCTGAAGTGAAGCATCGGAATCTATAACTAGTGTCACAGGAATGGTTCACAACATAGACAGTCGGAAGAGCCAGTTTTCTTGTACTCAATTCGGCATTGTGCCTTTTGTATTTAATTCCGATGCAATTTCTGTGTTTCATCGTCAATAAGAAGGTCAGAGCGATACAGTAAACCTGAAGTGAAGCATCGGAATTGATAACTAGTGTCACAGGAATGGTTAAAAAGCAAACACAGTAAGAAGAGTCAGTTTTCTTGTACTTAAGTCTGCATTTCGCCTTTTGCATTTAATTCCGCTGCAATATCTGCGTTTCATCGCCAACAAGAAGGTCAGAGCGATACAGTAAACCTGAAGTGAAGCATCGGAATCTATAACTAGTGTCACAGGAATGGTTCACAACATAGACAGTCGGAAGAGCCAGTTTTCTTGTACTCAATTCTTCTTACTGTCTATTCTTTGAACCATTCCTGTGACACTATTTATAGATTCCGATGCTTCACTTCAGGTTTACTGTATCCCTCTGACCTTCTTATTGACGATGAAACACATAAATTGCATCGGAATTAAATGCATAGGCACAATGCCGACTCAATTACAAGAAGACTGGCTCTTCTTACTGTCTATGTTTTGAACCATTCCTGTGACACTAGTTATAGATTCCGATGCTTCACTTCAGGTTTGCTGTATCCCTCTGACCTTCTTATTGACGATGAAACACAGAAATTGCATCGGAATTAAATACAAAAGGCACAATGCCGACTTAAGTACAAGAAAACTGACTCTTCTTACTGTCTATGATTTGAACCATTCCTGTGACACTAGTTATAGATTCCGATGCTTCACTTCAGGTTTACTGTATGCCTCTGTCCTACTTATTAACGATGAAACACAGAATTTGCATGGGACTTAAATACAAAAGGCACAATGCCGACTTAAGTACAAGAAAAATGACTCTTCTTACTGTCTATGTTTTGAACCATTTCTGTGACACTAGTTATAGATTCCGATGCTTCACTTCAGGCTCACTGTATCCCTCTGACCTACTTATTGACGATGAAACACAGAAATTGCATCGGAATTAAATACAAAATGCACAATGCCGACTTAAGTACAAGAACACTGACTCTTATTACTGTCTATGTTTTGAGCCTTTACTGTGACACTAGTTATAGGGTCCGATGCTTCACTACAGGTTCACTGTATCCTTCTGACCTTATAATTGACGATGAAACACTGAAATTCCATCGGAATTAAGTACAAAAGGCACAATGCCGACTTAAGTACAAGAAAACTGACTCTTCTTACTGTCTATGTTTTGAACCATTCCTGTGACACTAGTTATAGGTTCCGATGCTTCACTTCAGGTTTACTGTATCGCTCTGACCTTCTTGTTGACGATGAAACGCAGATATTGCAGCGGAATTAAATGCAAAAGGCAAAATGGAGACTTAAGTACAAGAAAACTAACTCTTCTTACTGTCTAAGTTTTGAACCTTTCCTGTGAGACCAGTTTCAGATTCCGATGCTTCACTTCAGGTTTACTGTATCCCTTGGACCTTCTTATTGACGATGAAACACAGAAATTGCAATGGAATTAATTACAAAAGGCACAATGCCGACTTAAGTACAAGAAAACTGACTCTTCTTACTGTCTATGTTTTGAAATATTCCTGTGACTCTAGTTATAGATTCCGATGCTTCACGTCAGGTTTATTGTATGCCTCTGCCCTTCTTATTGACGATGAAACACAGAATTTGCATCGGAATTAAATACAAAAGGCACAATGCCGACTTAAGTACACGAAAACTGACTCTTTTTACAGTCTATGTTTTGAAACATTCCTGTGACACTAGTTATAGATTCCGATGCTTCACTTCAGGTTTACTGTATACCTCTGACCTTCTTATTGACGATTAAACACAGAAATTGAATCAGAAGTAATTAGAAAAGGCACAATGCTGGCTTGAGTACAAGAAAACTAACTCTTCTTACTGTGTATGATTTTGAACCTTTCCTGTGAGACCAGTTTCTGATTCCGATGCTTCACTTCAGGTTTACTGTTTTCCTTGGACCTTATTTTTGACGATGATACACAGAAATTGCAACGAAATTAAATACAAAAGGCAGAATGCCGACTTAAGTACAAGAAGACTGACTCTTATTACTGTCTATGTTCCAACCATTCCGGTGACACTAGTTATAGATTCCGATGCTTCACTTCATTTCCACTGTATCCCTCTGACCTTATAATTGACGATGAAACACTGAATTTCCATCGGAATTAAATACAAAAGGCATAATGCGCGACTTAAGTACAAGAAAACTGACTCTTCTTACTGTCTATGTATTGAACCATTCCTGTGACCCTAGTTATAGATTCCGATGCTTCACTTCAGGTTTACTGTATGCCTCTGACCTTCTTATTGACGATGAAACACAGAATTTTCATCGGAATTAAATACAAAAGGCACAATGCCGACATAAGTACAAGAAAACTAACGCTTCTTACTGTCTATGTTTTGAACCATTCCTGTGACACTAGTTACAGATTCCGATGCTTCACTTCAGGATTACTGTTTCCCTCTGACCTTCTTATTGACGACGAAACACTGAGATTGCATTGGAATTAAATACAAAAGGCACAATGCCGACTTAAGTACAAGAAAACTGACTCTTCTTACTGTCTATGTTTTGAGCAATTCCTTCGACACTAGTTATGAATTCCGATGCTTCACTTCACGTTCACTGTATCCCTCTGACCTTATAATTGACGATGAAACACTGATATTCCATCGGAATTAACGACAAGAGGCGCAATGCCTACTTAAGTACAAGAAAACTGACTCTTCTTACTGTCTATGTTTTGAACCATTCCTGTGACCCTAGTTATAGATTCCAATGCTTCACTTCAGGTTTACTGTATCCCTTGGATCTTCGTATTGACGACGAAACACAGAAATTGCATCGGAATTAAATAGAAAAGGCACAATGCCGACTTCAGTACAAGAAAACTGACTCTTCTTACTGTCTATGTTTTGAACCATTCCTGTGACACTAGTTACACATACCGATGCTTCACTTCAGGTTTACTGTATCCCTCTGAACTTCTTATTGACGATGAAACACAGAAATTGCATAGAATTAAATACAAAAGGCACAATGCCGACTTAAGTACACGAAAACTGACTCTTTTTACTGTCTATGTTTTGAACCATTCCTGTGACACTAGTTATAGATTCCGATGCTTCACTTCAGGTTTACTATATACCTCTGACCTATTTATTGACGATTAAACACAGAAATTGAATCAGAAGTAATTAGAAAAGGCACAATGCTGGCTTAAGTACAAGAAAACTAACTCTTCTTACTGTGTATGATTTTGAACCTTTCCTGTGAGACCAGTTTCTGATTCCGATGCTTCACTTCAGGTTTACTGTTTTCCTTGGACCTTATTTTTAAAGATGATACACAGAAATTGCATCGAAATTAAACACAAGAGGCAGAATGCCGACTTAAGTAAAAGAAGACTGACTCTTATTACTGTCTATGTTTTAACCATTCCGGTGACACTAGTTATAGATTCCGATGCTTCACTTCATTTCCACTGTATCCCTCTGACCTTATAATTGACGATGAAACACTGAAATTCCATCGGAATTAAATACAAAAGGCATAATGTGAGACTTAAGTACAAGAAAACTTACTCTTCTTACTGTCTATGTTTTGAACCATTCCTGTGACCCTAGTTATAGATTCCGATGCTTCACTTCAGGTTTACTGTATGCCTCTGACCTTCTTATAGACGATGAAACACAGAATTTTCATCGGAATTAAATACAAAAGGCACAATGCCGACTTCAGTACAAGAAAACTAACGCTTCTTACTGTTTATGTTTTGAACCATTCCTGTGACACTAGTTAAAGATTCCGATGCTTCACTTCAGGATTACTGTTTCCCTCTGACCTTCTTGTTGACGACCAAACACTGAGATTGCATTGGAATTAAATACAAAAGGCACAATGCCGACTTAAGTACAAGAAAACTGACTCTTCCTACTGTCTATGTTTTGAACCATTCCTGTGACACTAGTTACGAATTCCGATGCTTCACTTCACGTTCACTGTATCCCTCTGACCTTATAATTGACGATGAAACACTGATATTCCATCGGAATTAACCACAAGAGGCGCAATGCCGACTTAAGTACAAGAAAACTGACACTTCTTACTGTCTATGTTTTTAACCATTCCTGTGACCCTAGTTATAGATTTCAATGCTTCACTTCAGGATTACTGTATCCCTTGGATCTTCGTATTGACGACGAAACACAGAAATTGCATCTGAATTAAATAGAAAAGGCACTATGGCGACTTCAGTACAAGAAAACTGACTCTTCTTACTGTCTATGTTTTGAACCATTCCTGTGACACTTGTTACACATACCGATACTTCACTTCAGATTTACTGTATCCCTCTGAACTTCTTATTGACGATGAAACACAGAAATTGCATAGAATTAAATACAAAAGGCAAAATGCAGACTTAAGTACAAGAAAACTGTCTCTTCTTACTGTCTTTGTTTTGAACCATTCATGTGACACTAGTTATAGATTCCGATGCTTCACTTCAGGTTTACTGTATCCCTCTGACCTTCTTAGTGGCGATGAAACACAGAAATTGCATCGGAATTAAATACAAAAGGCACAATGCCGACTTAAGTACAAGAAAACTGACTCTTCTTACTGTCTATGTTTTGAACCATTCTTGTGACACTAGTTATAGATTCCGATGCTTCACCTCAGGCTTACTGTATCCCTCTGACCTTCTTATTGACGATGCATTTTCTGCGTTACATCGTCAATAAGACGGTCAGAGGGATAAAGTAAACCTGAAGTGAAGCATCGGAATCTATAACTAGTGTCCCAGGAATGGTTCACAACATAGACAGTCGGAAGAGCCAGTTTTCTTGTACTCAATTCGGCATTGTGCCTTTTGTATTTAATTCCGATGCAATTTCTGTGTTTCATCGTCAATAAGAAGGTCAGAGCGATACAGTAAACCTGAAGTGAAGCATCGGAATTGATAACTAGTGTCACAGGAATGGTTAAAAAGCAAACACAGTAAGAAGAGTCAGTTTTCTTGTACTTAAGTCTGCATTTTGCCTTTTGCATTTAATTCCGCTGCAATATCTGCGTTTCATCGTCAACAAGAAGGTCAGAGCGATACAGTAAACCTGAAGTGAAGCATCGGAATCTATAACTAGTGTCACAGGAATGGTTCACAACATAGACAGTCGGAAGAGCCAGTTTTCTTGTACTCAATTCTTCTTACTGTCTATTCTTTGAACCATTCCTGTGACACTATTTATAGATTCCGATGCTTCACTTCAGGTTTACTGTATCCCTCTGACCTTCTTATTGACGATGAAACACATAAATTGCATCGGAATTAAATGCATAGGCACAATGCCGACTCAATTACAAGAAGACTGGCTCTTCTTACTGTCTATGTTTTGAACCATTCCTGTGACACTAGTTATAGATTCCGATGCTTCACTTCAGGTTTGCTGTATCCCTCTGACCTTCTTATTGACGATGAAACACAGAAATTGCATCGGAATTAAATACAAAAGGCACAATGCCGACTTAAGTACAAGTAAACTGACTCTTCTTACTGTCTATGATTTGAACCATTCCTGTGACACTAGTTATAGATTCCGATGCTTCACTTCAGGTTTACTGTATGCCTCTGTCCTACTTATTAACGATGAAACACAGAATTTGCATGGGACTTAAATACAAAAGGCACAATGCCGACTTAAGTACAAGAAAAATGACTCTTCTTACTGTCTATGTTTTGAACCATTTCTGTGACACTAGTTATAGATTCCGATGCTTCACTTCAGGCTCACTGTATCCCTCTGACCTTCTTATTGACGATGAAACACAGAAATTGCATCGGAATTAAATACAAAATGCACAATGCCGACTTAAGTACAAGAACACTGACACTTATTACTGTCTATGTTTTGAGCCTTTACTGTGACACTAGTTATAGGGTCCGATGCTTCACTACAGGTTCACTGTATCCTTCTGACCTTATAATTGACGATGAAACACTGAAATTCCATCGGAATTAAGTACAAAAGGCACAATGCCGACTTAAGTACAAGAAAACTGACTCTTCTTACTGTCTATGTTTTGAACCATTCCTGTGACACTAGTTATAGGTTCCGATGCTTCACTTCAGGTTTACTGTATCGCTCTGACCTTCTTGTTGACGATGAAACGCAGATATTGCAGCGGAATGAAATGCAAAAGGCAAAATGCAGACTTAAGTACAAGAAAACTAACTCTTCTTACTGTCTAAGTTTCGAACCTTTCCTGTGAGACCAATTTCAGATTCCGATGCTCCACTTCAGGTTTACTGTATCCCTTGGACCTTCTTATTGACGATGAAAGAAAGAAATTGCATTGGAATTAAATACAAAAGTCACAACGCCGACTTAAGTACAAGAAAACTGACTCTTCTTACTGTCTATGATTTCAACATTTCCTGTGAGACCAGTTTTAGATCCCGATGCTTCACTATAAGTTTACTGTATCTCTTGGACCTTCTTATTGACGATGAAACACAGAAATTGCATCGGAATTAAATAGAAAAGGCACAATGCGGACTTAAGTACAAGAAAACTGACTCTTCTTACTGTGTATTTCTTGAACCATTCCTGTGACACTAGTTATGGATTCCTATGCTTCACTTCAGGTATACTGTATCTCTCTGACCTTCTTATTGACGATGAAACACAGAAATTGCATCGGAATTAAATACAAAAGGCCCAATGCCGACTCAAGTACAAGAAGACCGGCTCTTCTTACTGTCGATGTTTTGAAACTTTCCTGTGAGACCGGTTTTTGATTCCAATGCTTAACTTCAGGTTTACTGTATCCCTTGGAACTTCTTATTGACGACGAAACACAGAAATTGCATCGGAATTAAATAGAAAAGGCACAATGCCGACTTAAGTACAAGAAGACTGACTTTTATTACTGTCTATGTTTTGAACCATTCCTGTGACACTAGTTATAGATTCCGATGCTTCACTTCACGATCACTGTATCCGTCTGACATTATAATTGACGATGAAACACTGATATTCCATCGGAATTAACGACAAGAGGCACAATGCCGACTTAAGTACAAGAAAATTGACTCTTCTTACTGTCTATGTTTTGAATTATTCCTGTGACACTAGTTATAGATTCCGATGCTTCACTTCAGGTTTACAGTATACCTCTGACCATCTTATTGACGATGAAACACAGAAAATGAACCAGATTTAAATAGAAAAATTAACAATGCTGACTTAAGTACAAGAAAACTAACTCTTCTTACTGTCATTGTTTTGAACCTTTCCTGTGAGACCAGTTTCAGATTCCGATGCTTCACTTCAGGTTTACTGTATCCCTTGGACCTTCTTATTGACGATGAAACACAGAAATTGCATCGGAATTAATTACAAAAGGCACAATGCCGACTTAAGTACAAGAAAACTGACTCTTCTTACTGTCTATGTTTTGAACCATTCCTGTGACTCTAGTTATAGATTCCGATGCTTCACGTCAGGTTTATTGTATGCCTCTGCCCTTCTTATTGACGATGAAACACAGAATTTGCATCGGAATTAAATACAAAAGGCACAATGCCGACTTAAGTACACGAAAACTGACTCTTTTCACTGTCTATGTTTTGAAACATTCCTGTGACACTAGTTATAGATTCCGATGCTTCACTTCAGGTTTACTGTATACCTCTGACCTTCTTATTGACGATTAAACACAGAAATTGAATCAGAAGTAATTAGAAAAGGCACAATGCTGGCTTAAGTACAAGAAAACTAACTCTTCTTACTGTGTATGATTTTGAACCTTTCCTGTGAGACCAGTTTCTGATTCCGATGCTTCACTTCAGATTTACTGTTTTCCTTGGACCTTATTTTTGACGATGATACACAGAAATTGCGTCGAAATTAAATACAAAAGGCAGAATGCCGACTTAAGTACAAGAAGACTGACTCTTATTACTGTCTATGTTCTAACCATTCCGGTGACACTAGTTATAGATTCCGATGCTTCACTTCATTTCCACTGTATCCCTCTGACCTTATAATTGACGATGAAACACTGAATTTCCATCGGAATTAAATACAAAAGGCATAATGCGCGACTTAAGTACAAGAAAACTGACTCTTCTTACTGTCTATGTATTGAACCATTCCTGTGACCCTAGTTATAGATTCCGATGCTTCACTTCAGGTTTACTGTATGCCTCTGACCTTCTTATTGACGATGAAACACAGAATTTTCATCGGAATTAAATACAAAAGGCGCAATGCCGACTTAAGTACAAGAAAACTAACGCTTCTTACTGTCTATGTTTTGAACCATTCCTGTGACACTAGTTAAAGATTCCGATGCTTCACTTCAGGATTACTGTTTCCCTCTGACCTTCTTATTGACGACGAAACACTGAGATTGCATTGGAATTAAATACAAAAGGCACAATGCCGACTTAAGTACAAGAAAACTGACTCTTCTTACTGTCTATGTTTTGAGCCATTCCTTCGACACTAGTTATGAATTCCGATGCTTCACTTCACGTTCACTGTATCCCTCTGACCTTATAATTGACGATGAAACACTGATATTCCATCGGAATTAACGACAAGAGGCGCAATGCCTACTTAAGTACAAGAAAACTGACTCTTCTTACTGTCTATGTTTTGAACCATTCCTGTGACCCTAGTTATAGATTCCAATGCTTCACTTCAGGTTTACTGTATCCCTTGGATCTTCGTATTGACGACTAAACACAGAAATTGCATCGGAATTAAATAGAAAAGGCACAATGCCGACTTCAGTACAAGAAAACTGACTCTTCTTACTGTCTATGTTTTGAACCATTCCTGTGACACTAGTTACACATACCGATGCTTCACTTCAGGTTTACTGTATCCCTCTGAACTTCTTATTGACGATGAAACACAGAAATTGCATAGAATTAAATACAAAAGGCACAATGCCGACTTAAGTACACGAAAACTGACTCTTTTTACTGTCTATGTTTTGAACCATTCCTGTGACACTAGTTATAGATTCCGATGCTTCACTTCAGGTTTACTGTATACCTCTGACCTTCTTATTGACGATTAAACACAGAAATTGAATCAGAAGTAATTAGAAGAGGCACAATGCTGGCTTAAGTACAAGAAAACTAACTCTTCTTACTGTATATGATTTTGAACCTTTCCTGTGAGACCAGTTTCTGATTCCGATGCTTCACTTCAGGTTTACTGTTTTCCTTGGACCTTATTTTTAAAGATGATACACAGAAATTGCATCGAAATTAAACACAAAAGGCAGAATGCCGACTTATGTAAAAGAAGACTGACTCTTATTACTGTCTATGTTTTAACCATTCCGGTGACACTAGTTATAGATTCCGATGCTTCACTTCATTTCCACTGTATCCCTCTGACCTTATAATTGACGATGAAACACTGAAATTCCATCGGAATTAAATACAAAAGGCATAATGTGAGACTTAAGTACAAGAAAACTTACTCTTCTTACTGTCTATGTTTTGAACCATTCCTGTGACCCTAGTTATAGATTCCGATGCTTCACTTCAGGTTTACTGTATGCCTCTGACCTTCTTATAGACGATGAAACACAGAATTTTCATCGGAATTAAATACAAAAGGCACAATGCCGACTTCAGTACAAGAAAACTAACGCTTCTTACTGTCTATGTTTTGAACCATTCCTGTGACACTAGTTAAAGAATCCGATGCTTCACTTCAGGATTACTGTTTCCCTCTGACCTTCTTATTGACGACCAAACACTGAGATTGCATTGGAATTAAATACAAAAGGCACAATGCCGACTTAAGTACAAGAAAACTGACTCTTCCTACTGTCTATGTTTTGAACCATTCCTGTGACACTAGTTATGAATTCCGATGCTTCACTTCACGTTCACTGTATCCCTCTGACCTTATAATTGACGATGAAACACTGATATTCCATCGGAATTAACGACAAGAGGCGCAATGCCGACTTAAGTACAAGAAAACTGACACTTCTTACTGTCTATGTTTTTAACCATTCCTGTGACCCTAGTTATAGATTCCAATGCTTCACTTCAGGATTACTGTATCCCTTGGATCTTCGTATTGACGACGAAACACAGAAATTGCATCGGAATTAAATAGAAAAGGCACTATGGCGACTTCAGTACAAGAAAACTGTCTCTTCTTACTGTCTTTGTTTTGAACCATTCATGTGACACTAGTTATAGATTCCGATGCTTCACTTCAGGTTTACTGTATCCCTCTGACCTTCTTATTGACGATGAAACACATAAATTGCATCGGAATTAAATGCATAGGCACAATGCCGACTTAATTACAAGAAGACTGGCTCTTCTTACTGTCTATGTTTTGAACCATTCCTGTGACACTAGTTATAGATTCCGATGCTTCACTTCAGGTTTGCTGTATCCCTCTGACCTTCTTATTGACGATGAAACACAGAAATTGCATCGCAATTAAATACAAAAGGCACAATGCCGACTTAAGTACAAGAAAACTGACTCTTCTTACTGTCTATGATTTGAACCATTCCTGTGACACTAGTTATAGATTCCGATGCTTCACTTCAGGTTTACTGTATGCCTCTGTCCTACTTATTAACGATGAAACACAGAATTTGCATGGGACTTAAATACAAAAGGCACAATGCCGACTTAAGTACAAGAAAAATGACTCTTCTTACTGTCTATGTTTTGAACCATTTCTGTGACACTAGTTATAGATTCCGATGCTTCACTTCAGGCTCACTGTATCCCTCTGACCTTCTTATTGACGATTAAACACAGAAATTGCATCGGAATTAAATACAAAATGCACAATGCCGACTTAAGTACAAGAACACTGACTCTTATTACTGTCTATGTTTTGTGCCTTTACTCTGACACTAGTGATAGGGTCCGATGCTTCACTACAGGTTCACTGTATCCTTCTGACCTTATAATTGACGATGAAACACTGAAATTCCATCGGAATTAAGTACAAAAGGCACAATGCCGACTTAAGTACAAGAAAACTGACTCTTCTTACTGTCTATGTTTTGAACCAATCCTGTGACACTAGTTATAGGTTCCGATGCTTCACTTCAGGTTTACTGTATCGCTCTGACCTTCTTGTTGACGATGAAACGCAGATATTGCAGCGGAATTAAATGCAAAAGGCAAAATGCAGACTTAAGTACAAGAAAACTAACTCTTCTTACTGTCTAAGTTTTGAACCTTTCCTGTGAGACCTGTTTCAGATTCCGATGCTCCACTTCAGGTTTACTGTATCCCTTGGACCTTCTTATTGACGATGAAAGAAAGAAATTGCATTGGAATTAAATACAAAAGTCACAACGCCGACTTAAGTACAAGAAAACTGACTCTTCTTACTGTCTATGATTTCAACATTTCCTGTGAGACCAGTTTTAGATCCCGATGCTTCACTATAAGTTTACTGTATCTCTTGGACCTTCTTATTGACGATGAAACACAGAAATTGCATCGGAATTAAATAGAAAAGGCACAATGCGGACTTAAGTACAAGAAAACTGACTCTTCTTACTGTGTATTTCTTGAACCATTCCTGTGACACTAGTTATGGATTCCTATGCTTCACTTCAGGTATACTGTATCTCTCTGACCTTCTTATTGACGATGAAACACAGAAATTGCATCGGAATTAAATACAAAAGGCACAATGCCGACTCAAGTACAAGAAGACCGGCTCTTCTTACTGTCGATGTTTTGAAACTTTCCTGTGAGACCGGTTTTTGATTCCAATGCTTCACTTCAGGTTTACTGTATCCCTTGGCACTTCTTATTGACGACGAAACACAGAAATTGCATCGGAATTAAATAGAAAAGGCACAATGCCGACTTAAGTACAGGAAGACTGACTCTTCTTACTGACTATGCTTTGAACATTTCCTGTGAGACCAGTTTTAGATTCTGATGCTTCACTATGTGTTTACTGTATCCCTTGGACCTTCGTATTGACGATGAAACACAGAAATTGCATCGGAATTAAATAGAACAGCACAATGCGGACGTAGTACAAGAAAACTGACTCTTCTTACTGTGTATGTTTTGAACCATTCCTGTGACACTAGTTATAGATTCCAATGCTTCACTATAGGTAAACTGTATCTCTCTGCCCTTCTTATTGAAGATGAAACACAGAAATTGCATCGGAATTAAATACAAAAGGCACAATGCCGACTCAAGTACAAGAAAACTGACTCTTCTTACTGTGTTTGTTTTTAACCATTCCTGTGATACTATTTATCAATTCCGATGCTTCACTTCAGGTTTACTGTATCCCTCTGACCTTCTTATTGACGATGAAACACAGAAATTGCAGCGGAATTAAATACAAAAGGCAAAATGCAGACTTAAGTACAAGAAAACTGACTCTTCTTACTGTGTTTGTTTTTAACCATTCCTGTGATACTAGTTATCAATTCCGATGCTTCACTTCAGGTTTACCGTATCGCTCTGACCTTCTTATTGACGATGAAACACAGAAATTGCATCGGAATTAAATACAAAAGGCACAATGCCGAATTAAGTACAAGAAAACTGGCTCTTCCGACTGTCTATGTTGTGAACCATTCCTGTGACACTAGATATAGATTCCGATGCTTCACTTCAGGTTTGCTGTATCCCTCTGACCGTCTTATTGACGATGTAACACAGAAAATGCATCGGAATTATATACATAGCCACAATGCCGACTCAAGTACAAGAAGACTGGCTCTTCTTACTGTCTATGTTTTGAACCATTCCTGTGACACTAGTTATAGATTCCGATGCTTCACTTCAGGTTAACTGTATCCCTCAGACCTTCTTATTGACGATGAAACAGAGAAATTGGATCAGAATTAAATAGAAATCGGACAATGCCGACTTAAGTACAATAAAACTGACTCTTCTTACTGTCTATGTTTTGAAGCATTCCCGTAACACTAGTTATAGATCCCGATGCTTCACGTCAGGTTTCCAGTATCCCTCTGACCTTCTTATTGACGTTGAAACACAGAAATTGCATCGGAATTAAATACAAAAAGCACAATGCCGACTCAAGTACAAGAAGACTGGCTCTTCTTACTGTCTATGCTTTGAACCATTCCTGTGACACTATTTATAGATTCCGATGCTTCACGTCACGTTTCCAGTATCCCTCTGACCTTCTTATTGACGTTGAAACACAGAAATTTGAATCGGAATTAGATACAAAAGGCACAATGCCGACTCTAGTACAAGAAGAATGGCTCTTCTTACTGTCTATGCTTTGAACCATTCCTGTGACACTATTTATAGATTCCGATGCTTCACTTAAGGTCTACTGTATCCCTCTGACCTTCTTATTGACGATGAAACACATAAATTGCACCGGAATTAAATACATAGGCACAATGCCGACTCAATTACAAGAAGACTGTCTCTTCTTACTGTCTATGATTTGTACCATTCCTGTGACACTAGTTATAGATTCCGATGCTTCACTTCAGGTTCACTGTATCCCTCTGACCTTCTTATTGACGATGAAACACAGAAATTGCATCGGAATTAAATAGAAAAGGCACAATGCCGACTTAAGTACAAGAAAACTGACGCTTCTTACTGTCTATGTTTTGAACCATTTCTGTGACACTAGTTATAGATTCCGATGCTTCACTTCAGGTTCACTGTATCCCTCTGACCTTCTTATTGACGATGAAACACAGAAATTGCATCGGAATTAAATACAAAAGGCACATTGCCGACTTTAGTACAAGAAGACTGACTCTTATTACTGTCTATGTTTTGAACCTATACCGTGACACTAGTTATAGGTTCCGATGCTTCACTTCAGGTTCACTGTATCCCTCTGACCTTATAATTGACGATGAAACACTGACATTCCATCGGAATTAAGTACAAAAGGCACAATGCCGACTTAAGTACAAGAAAACTGACTCTTCTACTGTCTATGTTTTGAACCATTCCTGTGACACTAATTATAGGTTCCGATGCTTCACTTCAGGTTTACTGTGTACCTCTGACCTTCTTATTGACGATGAAACAGAGAAATTGAATCAGAATTAAATAGAAAAGGCACAATACTGACTTAAGGACAAGAAAACTAACTCTTCTCACTGTCTAAGTTTTGAACCTTTCCTGTGAGACGAGTTTCAGATTCCGATGCTCCACTTGAGGTTTACTGTATCCCTTGGACCTTGTTATTGACGATGAAACACAGAAATTGCATCGGAATTAAATAGAAAAGGCACAATGCCGACTTAAGTACAAGAAAACTGACTCTTCTTACTGTGTATGTTTTCAACCATTCCTGTGACACTAGTTATAGATTCCGATGCTTCACTTCAGGTATACTGTATCTCTCTGACCTTCTTATTGACGATGAAACACAGAAATTGCATCGGAATTAAATACAAAAGGCACAATGCCGACTCAAGTACAAGAAGACTGGCTCTTCTTACTGTCGATGTTTTGAAACTTTCCTGTGAGACCGGTTTTTGATTCCAATGCTTCACTTCAAGTTTACTGTATCCCTTGGAACTTCTTATTGACGACTAAACACAGAAATTGCATCGGAATTAAATAGAAAAGGCACAATGCCGACTTAAGTACAAGAAAACTGACTCTTCTTACTGTCTATGTTTTGAACCATTTCTGTGACACTAGTTATCGATTCCGATGCTTCACTTCAGGTTTACTGTATCGCTCTGACCTTCTTATTGACGATGAAACACAGAAATGGCATCGGAATTAAATACAAAAAGCACAATGCCGACTTAAATACAAGAAAACTGACTCTTATTACTGTCTATGTTTTGAACCTTCACTGTGACACTAGTTATCGATTCCGATGCATCACTTCAGGTTTACTGTATCGCTCTGACCTTCTTATTGACGATGAAACACAGAAATTGCATCAGAATTAAATACAAAAGGCACAATGCCGATTCAAGTACAAGAAGACTGGCTCTTCCGAATATCTATGTTTTGAACCATTCCTGTGACACTACTTATAGATTCCGATGCTTCACTTTTCGTTTACTGTATCTCTCTGACCTTCTTATTGACGATGAAACAGAGAAATTGCATCAGAATTAAATAGAAAAGGCACTATGTCGACTTAAGTACAAGAAAACCGACTCTACTTACTGTCTATGTTTTGAAGCATTCCAGTGACACTAGTTATAGATTCCGATGCTTCACTACAGGTTTCCGGTATCCTTCTGACCTTCTTATTGACGATGAAACCCAGAAATGGAATCGGAATTAAATACAAAAGCACAATATCGACTAAAGTACAAGAGAACAGACTCTTCCTTCTGTCTATGCTTTGAACCATTCCTGTGACACTAGTTATAGATTCCGATGCTTCACTTTGGGTTTACTGTATCCCACTGACCTTCTTATTGACGATGAAACACAGAAATTGCATCGGAATTAAATACAAAAGGCACAATGCCGACTCAAGCACATGAAGACTGGCTCTTCTTACTGTCTATGCTTTGAACCATTCCTGTGACACTAGTTACAGATTCCGATGCTTCACTTCAGGTATACTGTATCCCTCTGACCTTCTTACTGACGATGAAACACAGAAATTTTATCGGAATTAAATACATAGGCACAATGCCGACTCAATTACAAGAAGACTGGCTCTTCTTACTGTTTATGTTTTGAACCAGTCCTGTGACACTAGTTATAGATTCCGATGCTTCACTTCAGGTTTACTGTATACCTATGACCTTCTTATTGACGATGAAACACAGAAATTGCATCGGAATTAAACACAAAAGACACAATGCGGAATTAAGTACAAGAAAACATACTCTTCTTACTGTTTATGTTTTGAACCATTCCTGTGACACTAGTTTTCGATTCCGATGCTTCACTTCAGGTTTACTGTATCGCTCTGACCTTCTTATTGACGATGAAACACAGAATTTGCATCGGAATTAAATACAAAAGGCACAATGCCGAATTAAGTACAAGAAAACTGACTCTTCTTACTGCCTATGTTTTGAACTATTCCTGTGACACTAGTTATAGATTCCGATGCTTCACTTCAGGTTTACTGTATCCCTCTGACCTTCTTATTGACGATGAAACACAGAATTTGCATCGGAATTAAATACAAAAGGCACAATGGCGACTCAAGTACAAGAAGACTGGCTCTTCTTACTGTCTATGTTTTGAAACTTTCCTGTGAGACCGGCTTTAGATTCCAATGCTTCACTTCAGGTTTACTGTATACCCTGGATCTGCATATTGACGACGAAACAAAGAAATTGCATCGGAATTAAATAGAAAAGGCACAATGCTGACTTAAGTACAAGAAAACTGACTCTTCTTACTGTCTATGTTTTGAACCATTCCTGTGACACTAGTTACACATTCAGATGCTTCACTTCATGTTTACTGTATCCCTCTGACCTTCTTATTGACAATGAAACACAGAAATTGATTCGGAATTAAATACAAAAGGCACAATGCCGACTTAACTACAAGAAATCTGACTCTTCTTACTGTTTATGGTTTCAACCATTCCTGTGACACTAGTTATCGATTCCGATGCTTCACTTCAGGTTTACTGTATCGCTCTGACATTCTTATTGACGATGAAACACAGAAATTGCATCGGAATTAAATACAAAAGGCACAATGCCGAATTAAGTACAAGAAAATTGACTCTTCATACTGCCTTTGTTTTAAACTATTCCTGTGACACTAGTTGTAGATTCCGTTGCTTCACTTCAGGTTTACTGTATCCCTCTGACCTTCTTATTGACGATGAAACACAGAAATTGCATCAGAATTAAATACAAAAGGCACAATGCTGATTCAAGTACAAGAAGACTGGCTCTATCGAATATCTATGTTTTGAACCATTCCTGTGACACTACTTATAGATTCCGATGCTTCAATTCACGTTTACTGTATCCCTCTGACTTTCTTATTGACGATGAAACAGAGAAATTGCATCAGAATTAAATAGAAAAGGCACTATGTCGACTTAAGTTCAAGAAAACTGACTCTTCTTACTGATTATGTTTTGAAGCATTCCCGTGACACTAGGTATATATTCCGATGCTTCACTTCAGGTTTCCGGTATCCCTCTGACCTTCTTATTGACGATGAAACCCAGAAATGGCATCGGAATTAAATACAAAAGCACAATGTCGACTTAAGTACAAGAGAACTGACTCTTCCTTCTTTCTATGTTTTGAACCATTCCTGTGACACTAGTTATAGATTCCGATGCTTCACTTCGGGTTTACTGTATCCCACTGACCTTCTTATTGATGATGAAACACAGAAATTGCATCGGAATTAAATACAAAAGGCTTAATGCCGAATTAAGTTCAAGAAAACTGACTCTTCTTACTGCCTATGTTTTGAACTATTCCTGTGATACTAGTTATAGATTCCGATGCTTCACTTCAGGTTTACTGTATTCCTCTGACCTTCTTAATGACGATGAAACATAGAATTTGCATCGGAATTAAATACAAAAGGCACAATGGCGACTCAAGTACAAGAAGACTGGCTCTTCTTACTGTCTATGTTTTGAAACTTTCCTGTGAGACCGGTTTTAGATTCCAATACTTCACTTCAGGTTTACTGTATCCCTTGGATCTGCATATGACGACGAAACACAGAAATTGCATCGGAATTAAATAGAAAAGGCACAATGCCGACTTAAGTACAAGAAAACTGACTCTTCTTAATGTCTATGTTTTGAACCATTCCTGTGACACAAGTTACACATTCTGATGCTTCACTTCATGTTTACTGTATCCCTCTGACCTTCTTATTGACGATGAAACACAGAAATTGATTCGGAATTAAATACAAAAGGCACAATGCCGACTTAAGTACAAGAAATCTGACTCTTCTTACTGTTTTTGTTTTCAACCATTCCTGTGACACTAGTTATCGATTCCGATGCTTCACTTCAGGTTTACTGTATCGCTCTGACCTTCTTATTGACGATGAAACACAGAAATTGCATCGGAATTAAATACAAAAGGCACAATGCCGAATTAAGTACAAAAAAAGTGACTCTTCATAGTGCCAATGTTTTAAACTATTCCTGTGACACTAGTTATAGATTCCGATGCTTCACTTCAGGTTTACTGTATCCCTCTGACCTTCTTATTGACGATGAAACACAGAAATTGCATCAGAATTAAATACAAAAGGCACAATGCCGATTTAAGTACAAGAAGACTGGCTCTTCCGAATATCTATGTTTTGAACCATTCCTGTGACACTACTTATAGATTCCGATGCTTCACTTCTCGTTTACTGTATCCCTCTGACCTTCTTATTGACGATGAAACAGAGAAATTGCATCAGAATTAAATAGAAAAGGCACTATGTCGACTTAAGTACAAGAAATCTGACTCTTCTTACTGTCTATGTTTTGAAGCATTCCAGTGACACTAGTTATAGATTCCGATGCTTCACTACAGGTTTCCGGTATCCCTCTGACCTTCTTATTGACGATGAAACCCAGAAATGGAATCGGAATTAAATACAAAAGCACAATGTCGACTTAAGTACAAGAGAACTGACTCTTCCTTCTGTCTATGCTTTGAACCATTCCTGTGACACTAGTTATAGATTCCGATGCTTCACTTTGGGTTTACTGTATCCCACTGACCTTCTTATTGACGATGAAACACAGAAATTGCATCGGAATTAAATACAAAAGGCAAAATGCCGACTCAAGCACAAGAAGACTGGCTCTTCTTACTGTCTATGCTTTGAACCATTCCTGTGACACTAGTTACAGATTCCGATGCTTCACTTCAGGTATACTGTATCCCTCTGACCTTCTTATTGACGATGAAACACAGAAATTGTATCGGAATTTAATACATAGGCACAATGCCGACTCAATTACAAGAAGACTGGCTCTTCTTACTGTTTATGTTTTGAACCAGTCCTGTGACACTAGTTATAGATTCCGATGCTTCACTTCAGGTTTGCTGTATCCCTCTGACCGTCCTATTGACGATGAAACACAGAAATTGCATCGGAATTAAATACAAAAGGCACAATGCCAACTAAAGTACAAGAAAACTGACTCTTCTTACTGTCTATGTTTTGAAACATTCCTGTGACTCTAGTTACAGATTCCGATGCTTCACTTCAGGTTTACTGTATGCCTCTGCCCTTTCTATTGACGATGAAACACAGATTTTGCATCGGAATTAAATACAAAAGGCACAATGCCGACTTAAGTACATGAAAACTGACTCTTTTTACTGTCTATGTTTTGAACCATTCCTGTGACACTAGTTATAGATTCCGATGCTTCACTTCAGGTTTACTGTATACCTAAGACCTTCTTATTGACGATGAAACACAGAAATTGCATCGGAATTAAATTCAAAAGACACAATGCCGAATTAAGTAGAAGAAAACATACTCTTCTTACTGTTTATGTTTTGAACCATTCCAGTGACACTAGTTTTCGATTCCGATGCTTAACTTCAGGTTTACTGTATCACTCTGACCTTCTTATTGACGATGAAACACAGAATTTGCATCGGAATTAAATACAAAAGGCACAATGCCGAATTAAGTACAAGAAAACTGACTCTTCTTACTGCCTATGTTTTGAACTATTCCTGTGACACTAGTTATAGATTCCGATGCTTCACTTCAGGTTTACTGTATCCCTCTGACCTTCTTATTGACGATGAAACACAGAATTTGCATCGGAATTAAATACAAAAGGCACAATGCCGACTCAAGTACAAGAAGACTGGCTCTTCTTACTGTCTATGTTTTGAAACTTTCCTGTGAGACCGGTTTTAGATTCCAATGCTTCACTTCAGGTTTACTGTATACCTTGGATCTGCATATTGACGACGAAACACAGAAATTGCATCGGAATTAAATAGAAAAGGCACAATGCCGACTTAAGTACAAGAAAACTGACTCTTCTTACTGTCTATGTTTTGAACCATTCCTGTGACACTAGTTACTCATTCAGATGCTTCACTTCATGTTTACTGAATCCCTCTGACCTTCTTATTGACGATGAAACACAGAAATTGATTCGGGATTAAATACAAAAGGCACAATGCCGACTTAAGTACAAGAAATCTGACTTTTCTTACTGTTTATGGTTTCAACCATTCCTGTGACACTAGTTATCGATTCCGATGCTTCACTTCAGGTTTACTGTATCGCTCTGACATTCTTATTGATGATGAAACACAGAAATTGCATCGGAATTAAATACAAAAGGCACAATGCCGAATTAAGTACAAGAAAATTGACTCTTCATACTGCCTATGTTTTAAACTATTCCTGTGACACTAGTTATAGATTCCGTTGCTTCACGTCAGGTTTACTGTATCCCTCTGACCTTCTTATTGACGATGAAACATAGAATTTGCATCGGAATTAAATACAAAAGGCACAATGGCGACTCAAGTACAAGAAGACTGGCTCTTCTTACTGTCTATGTTTTGAAACTTTCCTGTGAGACCGGTTTTAGATACCAATACTTCACTTCAGGTTTACTGTATACCTTGGATCTGCATACTGACGACGAAACACAGAAATTGCATAGGAATTAAATAGAAAAGGCACAATGCCGACTTAAGTACAAGAAAACTGACTCTTCTTACTGTCTATGTTTTGAACCATTCCTGTGACACTAGTTACACATTCAGATGCTTCACTTCATGTTTACTGAATCCCTCTGACCTTCTTATTGACGATGAAACACAGAAATTGCATCGGAATTAAATAGAAAAGGCACAATGCCGACTTAAGTACAAGAAAACTGACTCTTCTTAATGTCTATGTTTTGAACCATTCCTGTGACACTAGTTACACATTCTGATGCTTCACTTCATGTTTACTGTATCCCTCTGACCTTCTTATTGACGATGAAACACAGAAATTGATTCGGAATTAAATACAAAAGGCACAATGCCGACTTAAGTACAAGAAATCTGACTCTTCTTACTGTTTATGTTTTCAACCATTCCTGTGACACTAGTTATCGATTCCGATGCTTCACTTCAGGTTTACTGTATCGCTCGGACCTTCTTATTGACGATGAAACACAGAAATTGCATCGGAATTAAATACAAAAGGCACAATGCCGAATTAAGTACAAGAAAACTGACTCTTCATAGTGCCTATGTTTTAAACTATTCCTGTGACACTAGTTATAGATTCCGATGCTTCACTTCAGGTTTACTGTATCACTCTGACCTTCTTATTGACGATGAAACACAGAAATTGATTCGGAATTAAATACAAAAGGCACAATGCCGACTTAAGTACAAGAAATCTGACTCTTCTTACTGTTTATGTTTTCAACCATTCCTGTGACACTAGTTATCGATTCCGATGCTTCACTTCAGGTTTACTGTATCGCTCGGACCTTCTTATTGACGATGAAACACAGAAATTGATTCGGAATTAAATACAAAAGGCACAATGCCACTAAAGTACAAGAAAACTGACTCTTCTTACTGTCTATGTTTTGAAACTTTCCTGTGAGACCGGTTTTAGATTCCAATGCTTCACTTCAGGTTTACTGTATACCTTGGATCTGCATACTGACGACGAAACACAGAAATTGCATCGGAATTAAATAGAAAAGGCACAATGCCGACTTAAGTACAAGAAAACTGACTCTTCTTACTGTCTATGTTTTGAACCATTCCTGTGACACTAGTTACACATTCAGATGCTTCACTTCATGTTTACTGTATCCCTCTGACCTTCTTATTGACGATGAAACACAGAAATTGATTCGGAATTAAATACAAAAGGCACAATGCCGACTTAAGTACAAGAAATCTGACTCTTCTTACTGTTTATGTTTTCAACCATTCCTGTGACACTAGTTATCGATTCCGATGCTTCACTTCAGGTTTACTGTATGCCTCTGCCCTTTTTATTGACGATGAAACACAGAATTTGCATCGGAATTAAATACAAAAGGCACAATGCCGACTTAAGAACACGAAAACTGACTCTTTTTACTGTCTATGTTTTAACCATTTCTGTGACACTAGTTATAGATTCCGATGCTTCACTTCAGGTTTACTGTATACCTCTGTCCTTCTTATTGACGATTAAACACAGAAATTGAATCAAAATTAATTAGAAAAGGCACAATGCTGACTTAAGTACAAGAAAACTAACTCTTCTTACTGTGTATTTTGTTGAACCTTTCCTGTGAGACCAGTTTCAGATTCCGATGCTTCACTTCGGGTTTACTGTATCCTTTGGACCTTCTTATTGACAATGATACACAGAAACTGCATCGGAATAAAATACAAAAGGCACAATGCCGACATAAGTACAAGAAGACTGACTCTTATTACTGTCTATGTTTTAACCATTCCTGTGACACTAGTTATAGATTTCGATGCTTCACTTCATTTTCACTGTATCCCTCTGACCTTATAATTGACGATGAAACACTGAAATTCCATCGGAATTAAATACAAAAGGCATAATGCGCGACTTAAGTACAAGAAAACTGACTCTTCTTACTGACTATGTTTTGAACCATTCCTGTGACCCTAGTTATAGATTGCGATGCTTCACTTCAGGTTTACTGTATGCCTCTGACCTTCTTATTGACGATGAAACACAGAATTTGCATCGGAATTAAATACAAAAGGCCCAATGCCGACTTAAGTACAAGAAAACTAACGCTTCTTACTGTCTATGTTTTGAACCATTCCTGTGACACTAGTTAAGGATTCCGATGCTTCACTTCAGGTTTACTGTTTTCCTCTGACCTTCTTATTGACAATGAAACACATAAATTGCATCGGAATTAAATAGAAAAGGCACAATGCCGACTTTAGTACAAGAAAACTGACTCTTCTTACTGTCTATGCTTTGAACCATTCCTGTGACACTAGTTATAGATTCCGATGCTTCACTTAAGGTATACTGTATCCCTCTGACCTTCTTATTGACGATGAAACAAAGCAATTGCATCGGAATTAAATACAAAAGGCACAATGCCGACTCAAGTACACGAAGACTGGGTCTTCTTACTGTCTATGTTTTGAAACTTTCCTGTGAGACCGGTTTTAGATTCCGATGCTTCACTTCAGGTTTACTGTATCCCGCTGACCTTCTTATTGACCATGAATCACAGAAATTGCATCGGAATTAAATACTAAAGGCACAATGCCGACTTAAGTACATGAAAACTGACTCTTTTTACTGTCTATGTTTTAACCATTCCTGTGACACTAGTTATAGATTCCGATGCTTCACTTCATTTTCACTGTATCCCTCTGACCTTATAATTGACGATGAAACACTGAAATTCCATCGGAATTAAATACAAAAGGCATAATGCGCGACTTAAGCACAAGAAAACTGACTCTTCTTACTGTCTATGTTTTGAACCATTCCTGTGACCCTAGTTATAGATTTCGATGCTTCAGTTCAGGTTTACTGTATGCCTCTGACCTTCGTATTGACGATGAAACACAGAATTTGCATCGGAATTAAATACAAAAGGCACAATGCCGACATAAGTTCAAGAAGACTGACTCTTATTACTGTCTACGTTTTAACCATTCCTGTGACACAAGTTATAGATTCCGACGCTTCACTTCATTTTCACTGTATCAGTCTGACCTTATAATTGACGATGAAACACTGAAATTCCATCGGAATTAAATACAAAAGGCATAATGCGCGACTTAAGTACAAGAAAACTGACTCTTCTTACTGTCTATGTTTTGAACCATTCCTGTGACCCTAGTTATAGATTCCGATGCTTCACTTCAGGTTTACTGTATGCCTCTGACCTTCTTATTGACGATGAAACGCAGAATTTGCATCGGAATTAAATACAAATGGCACAATGCCGACTTAAGTACAAGAAAATTAACGCTTCTTACTGTCTATGTTTTGAACCATTCCTATGCCACTAGTTAAAGATTCCGATGCTTCACTTCAGGTTTACTGTTTTCCTCTGACCTTCTTATTGACAATGAAACACATAAATTGCATCGGAATTAAATAGAAAAGGCACAATGCCGTTTTAAGTACAAGAAAACTGACTCTTCTTACAGTCTACGTTTTGAAACATTCCTGTTACACTAGTTATAGATTCCGATGCTTCACTTCAGGTTTACTGTATCCCTCTGACCTTCTTATTGACGATGAAACAAAGCAATTGCATCGGAATTAAATACAAAAGGCACAATGCCGACTCAAGTACACGAAGACTGGCTCTTCTTACTGTCTATGTTTTGAAACTTTCCTGTGAGACCGGTTTTAGATTCCGATGCTTCACTTCAGGTTTACTGTATCCCTCTGACCTTCTTATTGATGATGAAGCACAGAAATTGCATCGGAATTAAATACAAAAGCAAAACGCAGACTTAAGTACAAGAAAACTGACTCTTCTTACTGCCTTTGCTTTGAACCATCCCTGTGACACTAGTTATAGATTTCGATGTTTCACTTCTGGTTTACAGTATCCCTCTGACCTTCTTATTGACGATGAAACACAGAAATTGCATCGGAATTAAATACAAAAGGCACAATGCCGACTTAAATACAAGAAATCTGACTCTTCTTACTGTTTATGATTTGAACCATTCCTGTGACACTAGTTATCGATTCCGATGCTTCACTTCAGGTTTACTGTATCGCTCTGACCTTCTTATTGACGATGAAACACAGAAATTTCATCGGAATTAAATGCAAAAGACACAATGCCGAATTAAGTACAAGAAAACTGACTCTTCTTACTGTTTATGTTTTGAACCATTCCTGTGACAATAGTTATCGATTCCGATGCTTCACTTCAGGTTTACTGTATTGCTCTGACCTTCTTATTGACGATGAAACACAGAATTTGCATCGGAATTAAATACAAAGGGCACAATGCCGAATTAAGTACAAGAAAACTGACTCTTCCTACTGCCTATGTTTTGAACTATTCCTGTGACACTAGTTATAGATTCCGATGCGTCACTTCAGGTTTACTGTATCCCTCTGACCTTCTTATTGACGAAGAAAGACAGAAATTGCATCGGAATTAAATACCAAATTCACAATGCCGACTCAAGTACAAGAGGACTGGCTTTTCTTACTGTCTATGCTTAGAAACTTTCCTGTGAGAAAGGTTTAAGATTCCAATGCTTCACTTCAGGTTTACTGTATCCCTTGGATCTTCATATTCACGACGAAACACAGAAATTGCATCGGAATTAAATAGAAAAGGCACAATGCCGACTTAAGTACAAGAAAACTGTCTCTTCTTACTGTCTATGTTTGAACCTTTCCTGTGACACTAGTTACACATTCCGATGCTTCACTTCATGTTTACTGTATCCCTCTGACCTTCTTATTGACGATGAAACACAGAAATTGCATCGGAATTAAATACAAAAGGCACAATGCCAACTTAAGTACAAGAAATCTGACTCTTCTTACTGTTTATGTTTTCAACCATTCCTGTGACACTAGTTATCGATTCCGATGCTTCACTTCAGGTTTACTGTATCGCTCTGACCTTCTTATTGACGATGAAACATAGAAATTGCATCGGAATTAAATACAAAAGGCACAATGCCGAATTAAGTACAAGAAAAGTGACTCTTCATACTGCCTATGTTTTGAACTATTCCTGTGACACTAGTTACAGATTCCGATGGTTCACTTCAGGTTTTTCTGTATGCCTCTGACCTTCTTATTGGCGATGAAACACAGAAATTGCATCAGAATTAAATACAAAAGGCACAATGCCGATTCAAGTACAAGAAGACTGGCTCTTCCGACTATCTATGTTTTGAACCATTCCTGTGACACTACTTATAGATTCCGATGCTTCACTTCACGTTTACTGTATCCCTCTGACCTTCTTATTGACGATGAAACAGAGAAATTGCATCAGAATGAAATAGAAAAGGCACAATGCCGACTTAAGTACAAGAAAACTGACTCTTCTTACTGTCTATGTTTTGAAGCATTCCCGTGACACTAGTTGTAGATTCCGATGCTTCACTTCAGGTTTCTGGTATCCCTCTGACCTTCTTATTGACGATGAAACCCAGAAATGGCATCGGAATTAAATACAAAAGCACAATGTCGACTTAAGTACAAGAGAACTGACTCTTCCTTCTGTCTATGTTTTGAACCCTTCCTGTGGCACTAGTTATAGATTCCGATGCTTCACTTCAGGTTAACTGTATCCCACTGACCTTCTTATTGACGGTGAAACACAGAAATTGCATCGGAATTAAATACATATGTCACAATGCCGTCTAAAGTACAAGAAGACTGGCTCTTCTTACTGTCTATGTTTTGAAACTTTCCTGTGAGACCGGTTTTAGATTCCAATGCTTCACTTCAGGTTTACTGTATCCCTTGGATCATTTTATTGACGACGAAACACAGAAATTACATCGGAATTAAATAGAAAAGGCACAATGACGACTTAAGTACAAGAAAACTGTCTCTCCTTACTGTCTATCTTTTGAACCATTCCTGTGACACTAGTTACACATTCCGATGCTTCACGTCAGGTTTACTGTATCCCTCTGACCTTCTTATTGATGATGAAGCACAGAAATTGCAGCGGAATTAAATACAAAAGGCAAAACGCAGACTTAAGTACAAAAAAACTGACTCTTCTTACTGTTTATGATTTGAACCATTCCTGTGACACTAGTTATCGATTCCGATGTTTCACTTCAGGTTTACTGTATCGCTCTGACCTTCTTATTGACGATGAAACACAGAAATAGCATCGGAATTAAATACAAAGGACACAATGCCGAATTAAGTTCAAGAAAACTGACTCTACTTACTGTTTATGTTTTGAACCATTCCTGTGACACTAGTTATCGATTCCGATGCTTTGCTTCAGGTTTACTGTATCGCTCTGACCTTCTTATTGACGATGAAACACAGAATTTGCATCGGAATTAAATACAAAAGGCACAATGCCGAATTAAGTGCAAGAAAACTGACTCTTCTTACTGTCTATGTTTTGAACTATTCCTGTGACACTAGTTATAGATTCCGATGCTTCACTTCAGGTTTACCTTATCCCTCTGACCTTCTTATTGACGATGAAAGACAGAAATTGCATCGGAATTAAATACAAAAGGCACAATGCCGACTCAAGTACAGGAAGACTGGCTCTTCTTACTGTCTATGTTTTGAAACTTTTCTGTGAGACCGGTTTTAGATTCCAATGCTTTACTTCAGGTTTACTGTATCCCTTGGATCTTCATATTGACGACGAAACACAGAAATTGCATCGGAATTAAATAGAAAAGGCACAATGCCGACTTAAGTACAAGAAAACTGACTCTTCTTACTGTCTATGTTTTGAACCATTCCTGTGACACTAGTTACACATTCCGATGCTTCACTTCATGCATACTGTATCACTCTGACCTTCTTATTGACGATGAAACACAGAAATTGCATCGGAATTATATACAAAAGGCACAATGCCAACTTAAGTACAAGAAATCTGACTCTTCTTACTGTTTATGTTTTCAACCATTCCTGTGACACTAGTTCTCGATTCCGATGCTTCACTTAAGGTATACTGTATCCCTCTGACCTTCTTATTGACGATGAAACAAAGCAATTGCATCGGAATTAAATACAAAAGGCACAATGCCGACTCAAGTACACGAAGACTGGGTCTTCTTACTGTCTATGTTTTGAAACTTTCCTGTGAGACCGGTTTTAGATTCCGATGCTTCACTTCAGGTTTACTGTATCCCGCTGACCTTCTTATTGACGATGAAACACAGAAATTGCATCGGAATTAAATACTAAAGGCACAATGCCGACTTAAGTACATGAAAACTGACTCTTTTTACTGTCTATGTTTTAACCATTCCTGTGACACTAGTTATAGATTCCGATGCTTCACTTCATTTTCACTGTATCCCTCTGACCTTATAATTGACGATGAAACACTGAAATTCCATCGGAATTAAATACAAAAGGCATAATGCGCGACTTAAGCACAAGGAAACTGACTCTTCTTACTGTCTATGTTTTGAACCATTCCTGTGACCCTAGTTATAGATTTCGATGCTTCAGTTCAGGTTTACTGTATGCCTCTGACCTTCGTATTGACGATGAAACACAGAATTTGCATCGGAATTAAATACAAAAGGCACAATGCCGACATAAGTTCAAGAAGACTGACTCTTATTACTGTCTACGTTTTAACCATTCCTGTGACACAAGTTATAGATTCCGACGCTTCACTTCATTTTCACTGTATCAGTCTGACCTTATAATTGACGATGAAACACTGAAATTCCATCGGAATTAAATACAAAAGGCATAATGCGCGACTTAAGTACAAGAAAACTGACTTTTCTTACTGTCTATGTTTTGAACCATTCCTGTGACCCTAGTTATAGATTCCGATGCTTCACTCCAGGTTTACTGTATGCCTCTGACCTTCTTATTGACGATGAAACGCAGAATTTGCATCGGAATTAAATACAAATGGCACAATGCCGACTTAAGTACAAGAAAATTAACGCTTCTTACTGTCTATGTTTTGAACCATTCCTATGCCACTAGTTAAAGATTCCGATGCTTCACTTCAGGTTTACTGTTTTCCTCTGACCTTCTTATTGACAATGAAACACATAAATTGCATCGGAATTAAATAGAAAAGGCACAATGCCGTTTTAAGTACAAGAAAACGGACTCTTCTTACAGTCTACGTTTTGAAACATTCCTGTTACACTAGTTATAGATTCCGATGCTTCACTTCAGGTTTACTGTATCCCTCTGACCTTCTTATTGACGATGAAACAAAGCAATTGCATCGGAATTAAATACAAAAGGCACAATGCCGACTCAAGTACACGAAGACTGGCTCTTCTTACTGTCTATGTTTTGAAACTTTCCTGTGAGACCGGTTTTAGATTCCGATGCTTCACTTCAGGTTTACTGTATCCCTCTGACCTTCTTATTGATGATGAAGCACAGAAATTGCATCGGAATTAAATACAAAAGCAAAACGCAGACTTAAGTACAAGAAAACTGACTCTTCTTACTGCCTTTGCTTTGAACCATCCCTGTGACACTAGTTATAGATTTCGATGTTTCACTTCTGGTTTACAGTATCCCTCTGACCTTCTTATTGACGATGAAACACAGAAATTGCATCGGAATTAAATACAAAAGGCACAATGCCGACTTAAATACAAGAAATCTGACTCTTCTTACTGTTTATGATTTGAACCATTCCTGTGACACTAGTTATCGATTCCGATGCTTCACTTCAGGTTTACTGTATCGCTCTGACCTTCTTATTGACGATGAAACACAGAAATTTCATCGGAATTAAATGCAAAAGACACAATGCCGAATTAAGTACAAGAAAACTGACTCTTCTTACTGTTTATGTTTTGAACCATTCCTGTGACAATAGTTATCGATTCCGATGCTTCACTTCAGGTTTACTGTATCGCTCTGACCTTCTTATTGACGATGAAACACAGAATTTGCATCGGAATTAAATGCAAAGGGCACAATGCCGAATTAAGTACAAGAAAACTGACTCTTCCTACTGCCTATGTTTTGAACAATTCCTGTGACACTAGTTATAGATTCCGATGCGTCACTTCAGGTTTACTGTATCCCTCTGACCTTCTTATTGACGAAGAAAGACAGAAATTGCATCGGAATTAAATACCAAATTCACAATGCCGACTCAAGTACAAGAAGACTGGCTTTTCTTACTGTCTATGCTTAGAAACTTTCCTGTGAGAAAGGTTTAAGATTCCAATGCTTCACTTCAGGTTTACTGTATCCCTTGGATCTTCATATTCACGACGAAACACAGAAATTGCATCGGAATTAAATAGAAAAGGCACAATGCCGACTTAAGTACAAGAAAACTGACTCTTCTTACTGTCTATGTTTGAACCTTTCCTGTGACACTAGTTACACATTCCGATGCTTCACTTCATGTTTACTGTATCCCTCTGACCTTCTTATTGACGATGAAAGACAGAAATTGCATCGGAATTAAATACAAAAGGCACAATGCCAACTTAAGTACAAGAAATCTGACTCTTCTTACTGTTTACGTTTTCAACCATTCCTGTGACACTAGTTATCGATTCCGATGCTTCACTTCAGGTTTACTGTATCGCTCTGACATTCTTATTGACGATGAAACATAGAAATTGCATCGGAATTAAATACAAAAGGCACAATGCCGAATTAAGTACAAGAAAAGTGACTCTTCATACTGCCTATGTTTTGAACTATTCCTGTGACACTAGTTACAGATTCCGATGGTTCACTTCAGGTTTTTCTGTATGCCTCTGACCTTCTTATTGGCGATGAAACACAGAAATTGCATCAGAATTAAATACAAAAGGCACAATGCCGATTCAAGTACAAGAAGACTGGCTCTTCCGACTATCTATGTTTTGAACCATTCCTGTGACACTACTTATAGATTCCGATGCTTCACTTCACGTTTACTGTATCCCTCTGACCTTCTTATTGACGATGAAACAGAGAAATTGCATCAGAATGAAATAGAAAAGGCACAATGCCGACTTAAGTACAAGAAAACTGACTCTTCTTACTGTCTATGTTTTGAAGCATTCCCGTGACACTAGTTGTAGATTCCGATGCTTCACTTCAGGTTTCTGGTATCCCTCTGACCTTCTTATTGACGATGAAACCCAGAAATGGCATCGGAATTAAATACAAAAGCACAATGTCGACTTAAGTACAAGAGAACTGACTCTTCCTTCTGTCTATGTTTTGAACCCTTCCTGTGGCACTAGTTATAGATTCCGATGCTTCACTTCAGGTTAACTGTATCCCACTGACCTTCTTATTGACGATGAAACACAGAAATTGCATCGGAATTAAATACATATGTCACAATGCCGTCTAAAGTACAAGAAGACTGGCTCTTCTTACTGTCTATGTTTTGAAACTTTCCTGTGAGACCGGTTTTAGATTCCAATGCTTCACTTCAGGTTTACTGTATCCCTTGGATCATTTTATTGACGACGAAACACAGAAATTGCATCGGAATTAAATAGAAAAGGCACAATGACGACTTAAGTACAAGAAAACTGTCTCTCCTTACTGTCTATCTTTTGAACCATTCCTGTGACACTAGTTACACATTCCGATGCTTCACGTCAGGTTTACTGTATCCCTCTGACCTTCTTATTGATGATGAAGCACAGAAATTGCAGCGGAATTAAATACAAAAGGCAAAACGCAGACTTAAGTACAAGAAAACTGACTCTTCTTACTGTTTATGATTTGAACCATTCCTGTGACACTAGTTATCGATTCCGATGTTTCACTTCAGGTTTACTGTATCGCTCTGACCTTCTTATTGACGATGAAACACAGAAATAGCATCGGAATTAAATACAAAGGACACAATGCCGAATTAAGTACAAGAAAACTGACTCTACTTACTGTTTATGTTTTGAACCATTCCTGTGACACTAGTTATCGATTCCGATGCTTCGCTTCAGGTTTACTGTATCGCTCTGACCTTATTATTGACGATGAAACACAGAATTTGCATCGGAATTAAATACAAAAGGCACAATGCCGAATTAAGTGCAAGAAAACTGACTCTTCTTACTGTCTATGATTTGAACTATTCCTGTGACACTAGTTATAGATTCCGATGCTTCACTTCAGGTTTACATTATCCCTCTGACCTTCTTATTGACGATGAAAGACAGAAATTGCATCGGAATTAAATACAAAAGGCACAATGCCGACTCAAGTACAGGAAGACTGGCTCTTCTTACTGTCTATGTTTTGAAACTTTTCTGTGAGACCGGTTTTAGATTCCAATGCTTTACTTCAGGTTTACTGTATCCCTTGGATCTTCATATTGACGACGAAACACAGAAATTGCATCGGAATTAAATAGAAAAGGCACAATGCCGACTTAAGTACAAGAAAACTGACTCTTCTTACTGTCTATGTTTTGAACCATTCCTGTGACACTAGATACACATTCCGATGCCTCACTTCATGCATACTGTATCACTCTGACCTTCTTATTGACGATGAAACACAGAAATTGCATCGGAATTATATACAAAAGGCACAATGCCAACTTAAGTACAAGAAATCTGACTCTTCTTACTGTTTATGTTTTCAACCATTCCTGTGACACTAGTTCTCGATTCCGATGCTTCACTTCAGGTTTACTGTATCGCTCTGACCTTCTTATTGACGATGAAACACAGAAATTGCATCGAAAATAAATACAAAACGCACAATGCCAAATTAAGTACAAGAAAAGTGACTCTTCATACTGCCTATGTTTTGAACTATTCCTGTGACACTAGTTATAGATTCCGATGCTTCACTTCAGGTTTTTCTGTATGCCTCTGACCTTCTTATTGACGATGAAACACAGAAATTTCATCAGAATTAAATACAAAAGGCACAATGCCGATTCAAGTACAAGAAGACTGGCTCTTCCGACTATCTTTGTTTTGAACCATTCCTGTGACACTACTTATAGATTCCGATGCTTCACTTCACGTTTACTGTATCCCTCTGACCTTCTTATTGACGATGAAACAGAGAAATTGCATCAGAATGAAATAGAAAAGGCACAATGCCGACTTAAGTACAAGAAAACTGACTCTTCTTACTGTCTATGTTTTGAAGCATTCCCGTGACCCTAGTTATAGATTCCGATGCTTCACTTCAGGTTTCTGGTATCCCTCTGACCTTCTTATTGACGATGAAACCCAGAAATGGCACCGGAATTAAATACAAAAGCACTATGTCGACTTAAGTACAAGAGAACTGACTCTTCCTCCAGTCTATGTTTTGAACCTTTCCTGTGGCACTAGTTATAGATTCCGATGCTTCACTTCGGGTTAACTGTATCCCACTGACCTTCTTATTGACGATGAAACACAGAAATTGCATCGGAATTAAATACATAAGGCACAATGCCGACTCAAGTACAAGAAGACTGGCTCTTCTTACTGTCTATGCTTTGAACCATTCCTGTGACACTAGCTACAGATTCCGATGCATCACTCTGACCTTCTTATTGACGATGAAACACAGAAATTGCATCGGAATTAAATACATAGGCACAATGCCGACTCAATTACAAGAAGACTGGCTCTTCTTACTGTCTATGTTTTGAACCATTCCTGTGACACTAGTTATAGATTCCGATGCTTCACTTCAGGTTTGCTGTATCCCTCTGACCATATTATTGACGATGAAACACAGAAATTGCATCGGAATTAAATACAAAAGGCACAATGCCGACTAAAGTACAAGAAAACTGACTCTTTTTACTGTCTATGTTTTGAACCATTCCTGTGACTCATAGATTCCGATGCTTGACTTCAGGTTTACTGTATGCCTCTGCCCCTTCTATTGACGATGAAACACAGAATTTGCATCGGAATTAAATACAAAAGGCACAATGCCGACTTAAGTACACGAAAACTCACTCTTTTTACTGTCTATGTTTTGAACCATTCCTGTGACACTAGTTATAGATTCCGATGCTTCACTTCAGGTTTACTCTGTTCCTCTGACCTTCTTATTGACGATGAAAGACATAAATTGCATCGGAATTAAATAGAAAATCACAATGCCGACTTAAGTACAAGAAAACTGACTCTTCTTACTGTCTATGCTTTGAACCATTCCTGTGACACTAGTTATAGATTCCGATGCTTCGCTTCAGGTTTACTGTATCCCTCTGACCTTCTTATTGACGATGAAACAGAGAAATTACATCGGAATTAAATACAAAAGGCACAATGCGGACTCAAGTACACGAAGACTTGCTCTTCTTACTGTCTATGTTTTGAAACTTTCCTGTGAGACCGGTTTTAGATTCCCATGCTTCACTACAGGTTTACTGTATCCCGCTGACCTTCTTATGGACGATGAAACACAGAAATTGCATCGGAATTAAATACTAAAGGCACAATGCCGACTTAAGTACACGAAAACTGACACTTTTTACTGTCTATGTTTTAACCATTCCTGTGACACTAGTTATTGATTCCGATGCTCCACTTGAGGTTTACTGTATCCCTCGGACCTTATTATTGACGATGAAACACAGAAATTGTATCGGAATTATATACAAAAGGCACAATGCCGAATAAAGTACAAGAAAACTGACTTTTCTTAGTGTCTATGTTTTGAACCATTCCTGTGACACCAATTATAGATTCCGAAGCTTCACTTCAGGTTTACCGTATCCCTTGGACCTTCTTATTGACGATGAAACACAGAAAGTGCATCGTAATTAAATACAAAAGGCACAACGCCGACTTAAGTACAAGAAAACTGACTCTTCTTACTGTCTATGATTTCAACATTTCCTGTGAGACCAGTTTCAGACTCCGATGCTTCACTATATGTTTACTGTATCCCTTGGACCTTCTTATTGACGATGAAACACAGAAATTGCTTATGAATTAAATAGAAAAGGCACAGTGCAGTCTTAAATACAAGAAAACTGACTCTTCTTACTGTGTATGTTTTGAACCATTCCTGTGACACTAGTTATAGATTCCGATGCTTCACTTCAGGTATACTGTATCTCTCTGACCTTCTTATTGACGATGAAACACAGAAATTGCATCGGAATTAAATACAAAAGGCACAATGCCGACTGAAGTACAAGTAGACTGGCTCATCTTACTGTCTATGTTTTAAACTTTCCTGTGAGACCGGTTTTAGATTCCAATGCTTCAATTCGGGTTTACTGTATCCCTTGGATCATCTTATTGACGACGAAACACAGAAATTGCATCGGAATTAAAAAGAAAAGGCACAATGCCGACTTAAGTACAAGAAAACTGTCTCTCCTTACTGTCTATGTTTTGAACCATTCCTGTGACACTAGTTACACATTCCGATGCTTCACATCAGGTTTACTGTATACCTCTGACCTTCTTATTGACGATGAAGCACAGAAATTGCAGCGAAATCAAATACAAAAGGCAAAACGCAGACTTAAGTACAAGAAAACCGACTCTTCTTCCTGCCTTTGCTTTGAACCATTCCTGTGACACTAGTTATAGATTTCGATGCTTCACTTCAGGTTTACTGTATCCCTCTGACCTCCTTATTGACGATGAAACACAGAAATTGCATCGGAATTAAATACAAAAGGCTCAATGCCTACATAAGTACAAGAAGACTGACTCTTCCTACTGTCTATGCTTTGAACCATTCCTGTGACACTAGTTATAGATTCCGATGCTTCACTTCAGGTTTACTGTATCCCTTGGACCTTCTTATAGACAATGAAACACAGAAATTGCATCATAATAAAATACAAAAGGCACAATGCCGACTTAAGTACAAGAAGACTGACTCTTCTTACTGTCTATGGTGTGAACCATTCCTGTGACACTAGTTAGAGATTCAGATGCTGCACTTCAGGTATACTGTATCCAGCTGACCTTCTTATTGACGATCAAACACAGAAATTTCATCGTAATTAAATACAAAAGGCACAATGCCGACTCAAGTAATAGAAGACTGGCTCTTCTTACTGCCTATGTTTTGAACCATTCCTGTGACACTAGTTATAGATTCCGATGCTTCACTTTAGGTTTACTGTATCCAGCTGACCTTCTTATTGACGATGAACCACAGAAATTGCTTCGGAATTATATACAGAAGGCACAATGCCGACTTAAGTACAAGTAAACTGACTCTTCTAACTGTGTATGGTTTGAACCATTCCTGTGACACTAGTTATAGATTCAGATGCTGCACTTCAGGTATACTGTATCCAGCAGACCTCCTTATTGATGATCAAGCACTAAAATTGCATCGGAGTTAAATACAAAAGGCATAATGCCGACTTAAGTACAAAAAGACTGACTCTTCTTTTGGTCTATGGTTTGAACCATTGCTGTGACACTAGTTATAGAATCAGATGTTGCACTTCAGGTATACTGTATAAAGCTGACCTTCTTATTGATGATGAAGCACAGAAACTGCATCGGAGTTAAATACAAAAGGCACAATGCCGACTTTAGTACAAGAAGACTGACTCTTCTTACTGTCTATGTTTTGAACCATTCCAGTGACACTAGTTATAGATTCCGATGCGTCACTTAAGATTTACTGTATCCCTTTGACCTTCTTCTTGACGATGAAACACAAAAATTGCATCGGAATTATATACAAAAGGCACAATGCCGACTGAAGTACAAGAAGACAGACTCTTCCCACTGTCTATGTTTTGAACCATTCCTGTGACACTAGTTTTAAATTCCGATGTTTCACTTCAGGTTTACTGTATCCCTCGGACCTCCTTATTGACGATGAAACACAGAAATTACATCTTACATAAATACAAAAGCACAATGCCGACTTAAGTACAAGAAGACTGGCTCTTCTTACTGCCTATGATTTGAACCATTCCTGTGACACTAGTTATAGATTCCGATGCTTCATTTCCGGTTTACTGTATCCACCTGACGTTCATATTGACGATGAAACACAGAAATTGCATCGGAATTATATACAAAAGGCACAATGCCGACTTAAGTACAAGAAGACCGACTCCTCTTACTGTCTATGTTTTGAACCATTCCTGTGACACTAGTTATAGATTCCGATGCTTCACTTCAGGTTTACTGTAGCCCTCTGACCTTCTTATTGACGATGAAACACAGAAATTGCTTCGGAATTATATACAGAAGGCACAATGCCGACTTAAGTACAAGTAAACTGACTCTTCTTACTGTCTATGTTTTTAACCATTCCTGTGACACTAGTTATAGATTCCGAAGCTTGACATTCGGTTTACTGTATCCCTCTGACCTTCGTATTGACGATGAAACACAGAAATTGCATCGGAATTAAATACAAAAGGCACAATGGCGACTTAAGTACAAGAAGACTGACTCTTCCTACTGTCAATGCTTTGAACCTTTCCTGTGAGACCGGTTTTAGATTTCGATGCTTCACTTCAGCTTCCCGTACCCCTCTCCCCTTCTTATTGACGATGGAACATAGAAATTGCATCGTGATTAAATACAAAAGGCGCAATGCCGACTTAAGTACAAGAAAACGGACTCTTCTGACTGTCTATGTCTTGAACCATTCCAGTGACACCAGTTATAGATTCTGATGCTTCACTTCAGGTTTACTGTATCCCTCTGACCTTCTTATTGACGATGAAACACAGAAAGTACATCGGAAACAAACTCAAAATCCACAATGCCGACTTAATTACAAGAAAACGGGCTCCTCTTACTGTCTATGCTTTGAACCATTCCTGTGGCACTAGTTATAGTTTCCGATGCTTTACTTCAGGTTTACTGTATTACTCTGACCTTCGTATGGACGATGAAAAACAGAAATTGCATCGGAATTAAATACAAAATGAACAATACCGACTCAAGTACAAGAAGACTGTCTCTTCTTACTGTCTATGTTTTGAACCTTTCCTGTGTGACCGGTTTTAGATTCCGATGCTTCACTTCAGGTTTACTGTATCCCGTGGACCTTCTTATTGACGACGAAGAGAAGAAATTGCAATGGAATAGAATACAAAAGGCACAATGGCGACTTAAGTGCAAGAAAACTGACACTTCTTACTGTCTATGCTTTGAACAATTCCTATGACACTACTTTTAGATTCTGATGCTTCACTTCAGTTTTACTGTATCCCTCTGACCTTCTTATTAACGATGAAACACACAAATTGCATCGGAATTACATAGAAAAGGCACAATGCCGATTTAAGTACAAGAAAACAGACTCTTCTTACTGTCTATGTTTTGAACCATTCCTGTGACACTAGTTATAGATTCCGATGCTTCACTTCAGGTTTACTGTATCCCTCTGACCTTCTTATTGACGATGAAACACAGAAAGTGCATCTGAATTAAACTCAAAAGGCACAATGCCGACTTAATTACATGAAAACGGGCTCTTCTTACTTTCTATGTTTTGAACCATTCCTGTGACACTAGTTATAGATTCCGATGCTTTACTTCAGGTTTACTGTATCCCTCTGACCTTCTTATGGACGATGAAACACAGATATTGCATCGGAATTAAATACAAAAGGAACAATGCCGACTCAAGTACAAGAAGACTGGCTCTTCTTACTGTCTATGTTTTGAACCTTTCCTGTGAGACCGGTTTTAGATTCCGATGCTTCACTTCAGGTTTACTGTTTACTGTGGACCCTCTTATTGACGACGAAAAGCAGAAATTGCATCGGAATTGAATACAAAAGGCACAATGCCGACTTAAATACAAGAAAACTGACACTTCTTACTGTCTACGTTTTGAACCATTCCTGTGACACTGCTTATAGATTCCGATGCTTCACTTCAGTTTTACTGTATCCCTCTGACCTTATTGACGATGAATCACAGAAATTGCATCGGAATTAAATAGAAAAGGCACAATGCCGACTTAAGTACAAGAAAACCGACTCTTCTTACACTCTATGTTTTGAACCATTCCTGTGACACTAGTTATAGATTCCGATGCTTCACTTAAGGTTTACTGCATCCCTGTGACCTTCTTACTGACGGTGATACACAGAAATTGCATCGGGATTAAATACATAAGGCACAATGCCGACTTAAGTACAAGAAAACTGACTCATCTTACTGTCTATGTTTGAACCAATCCTGTGACAATAGTTATAGATTCCGATGCTTCACTTCAGGTTTACTGTATCCCACTGACCCTCTCATTGACCATAAAACACAGAAATTGCATCGGAATTAAATACAAAAGGCACAATGCAGACTTAAGTTCAAGAAAACTGACTCTTCTTACTGTCTATGTTTGAATCGTTCCTGTGACACTAGTTATAGATTCCGATGCTTCACTTCAGGTTTACTGTATTCCTCTTGCCTTCTTATTGACGCCGAAACACAGAAATAGCATCGGAATTAAATAGAATAGGCACAATGCCAACTTAGGTACAAGAAAACTAACTCTTCTTACTGTCTATGTTGTGAACCATTCCTGTGACACTAGTTATAGATTCCGATGCTTCACTTCAGGTTTACTGTATCCCTCTGACCTTCCTATTGACGATGAAACACAGAAATTGCATCGGAATTAAATACAAAAGGCACAATGCCGACTTAAGTACAAGAAGACTGACTCTTCCTACTGTCTATGTTTTTAACCATTCCTATGCCACTAGTTGTAGATTCCGATACTTCACTTTAGGTTTACTGTATCCATCTGACCTTCTTGTTGAAAATGAAACACAGAAATAGCATCGGAATTAAATACAAAATGCACAATGCCGACTTAAGTACAAGAAGACTGACTCTTCCTACTGTCTATGTTTTGAACCATTCCTGTGACACTAGTTATAGATTCCGATGCTTCACGTCAGGTTTACTGTATCCCTGTGACCTTCGTATTGACGATGAAACACAGAAATTGCTTCGGAATTATATGCAGAAGGCACAATGCCGACTTAAGTAGAAGAAAACTGACTCTTCTTACTGTCTATGTTTTTAACCATTCCTATGCCACTAGTTGTAGATTCCGATACTTCACTTTAGGTTTACTGTATCCATCTGACCTTCTTGTTGAAGATGAAACACAGAAATAGCATCGGAATTAAATACAAAAGGCACAATGCCGACTTAAGTACAAGAAGACTGACTCTTCGTACTGTCTATGTTTTGAACCATTCCTGTGACACTAGTTATAGATTCCGATGCTTCACTTCAGGTTTACTGTATCCCTCTGACCTTCTTGTTGAAGATGAAACACAGAAATAGCATCGGAATTAAATACAAAAGGCACAATGCTGACTTAAGTACAAGAAGACCTACTCTTCTTACTGTCTACGTTTTGAACCACTCCTGCGACACTAGTTATAGATTCCGATGCTTCATTTCAGGTTTACTGTATCCCTTGGGGCTTCTTGTTGACGATGAAACACAGAAATTGCATCATAATTAAATACAAAAGGCACAATGCCGACTTAAGTACGAGAAGACTAAATCTTCTTACTGTCTACGGCTTGAACCATTCCTGTGACACTAGTTATGGATTCAGATGCTGCACTTCAGGTATACTGTATGCAGCTGACCTTCTTATTGATGATGAAACACAGAAATTGCATCGGAGTTAAATACAAAAGGCACAATGCCGACTTCAGTACAAGAAGACTGACTCTTCTTACTGTCTATGTTTTGAACCATTCCTGTGACACTAGTTATAGATTCCGATGCTTCACGTCAGATTTACTGTATCCCTCTGACCTTCTTATTGACGATGAAACACAGAAATTGCAACCTAATTAAATACAAAACCACAATGCCGACTTAAGTACAAGAAGACTGGCTCTTCTTATTGTCTATGTTTTGAACCATTCCTGTGACACTAGTTATAGATTCCGATGCTTCACTTCCGTTTTACTGTATCCCCCTGACCATCTTATTGACGATGAAACACAGAAATTGCATCGGAAATAAATACAGAAGGCACAATGCCGACTTAAGTTCAAGAAGACTGACTCTTCCTACTTTCTAAGTTTTGAACCATTCCTGTGACACTAGTTTTAGATTCCGATGCTTCACTTCAGGTTTACTGTATCTCTCTGACCTCCTTATTGACGATGAAACACAGAAATTGCATCTTAACTAAGTACAAAAGGAACATTTCAGACTTAAGTACAAGAAGTCTGACTCTTCTTACTGTCTATGGTTTGAACCATTCCTGCGACACTAGTTACAGATTCAGATGTTGCACTTTAGGTATACTGTACCCAGCTGACGTTCTTATGGATGATGAAGCACAGAAATTGCATCGGAGTTAAATACAAAAGGCAACATGCCGACTTTAGTACAAGAAGACAGACTCTTCTTACTATCTATGATTTGAACCATTTTTGTGACACTAGTTATAGATTCCGATGCTTCACTTCAGTGTTACTGTATCCCTCTGACCTTCTTATTGACGATGAAACACAGAAATTGCATCGGAATAAAATACAAAAGGCACAATGCCGACTGAAGTACAAGAAGACTGACTCTTCCTACTGTCTATGTTTCGAACCATTCCCGTGACACTAGTTTTAAATTCCAATGCTTCACTTCAGGTTTACTGTATCCCTCGAACATCCTTATTGACGATTGAACACAGAAATTGCGTCTTACTTAAATGCAAAAGCACAATGCCGTCTTAAGTACAAGAAGACTGACTCTTGTCATTGTCTATGTTTTGAACCATTCCTGTGACACTAGTTATAGATTCCGATGCTTCACTTCAGGTTTACTGTATCCCTCTGACCTTCTTATTGACGATCAAACACAGAAATTTCATCGGAATTAAATACAAAAGGCACAATACCGACTCACGTACAAGAAGACTGGCTCATCTTACTGCCTATGTTTTGAACCATTCCTGTGTCACTAGTTATAGATTCCGATGCTTCTCTTCAGGTTTACTGTATCCAGCTGACCTTCTTATTGACGATGAAACACAGAAATTGCATCGGAATTACATACAAAGGGCACAATGCCGACTTACGAACAAGAAGCCTGACTCCTCTTACTGTCTATGTTTTGAACCATTCCTGTGACACTAGTTATAGATTCCGATGCTTTACTCAAGTTTTACTGTATCCCTCTGACCTTCTTATTGACGATGAAACACAGAAATTGCATCGGAATTAAATACAAAAGGCACAATGCCGACTTAAGTTCAAGAAGACTGACTCTTCCTACTGTCTAAGATTTGAACCATTCCTGTGACACTAGTTTTAGATTCCGATGCTTCACTTCAGGTTTACTGTATCTCTCTGACCTCCTTATTGACGATGAAACACAGAAATTGCATCTTAACTAATTACAAAAGGCACAATGCAGACTTAAGTACAAGAAGACTGACTCTTCTTATTGTCTATGCTTTGAACCATTCAGGTGACACTAGTTATAGGTTCCGATGCTTCACTTCAGTTTTACTGTATCCCTCTGACCTTCTTATTTACGATGAAACACAGAAATTGCATCGTAATTAAATAGAAAAGACAAAAAGCCGACTTAAGTACAAGAAAACTGACTCTTCTTACTGTCTATGTTTTGAACCATTCCTGTGACACTAGTTATGGATTCCGATGCTTCCCTTCAGGTTTACTGTATAAATGTGACCTTCGTATTGGCGATGAAACATAGAAATTGCTTCAGAATTATATACAGAAGGCACAATGCCGACTTAAGTACAAGAAAACTGACTCTTCTTACTGTCTATGTTTTTAACCGTTCCTGTGACAATAGTTATAGATTCCGATACTTCACATTAGGTTTACTGTATCCCTCTGACCTTCTTATTGACGATGAAACACAAAAATTGCATCGGAATTAAATACAAAAGGCACAATGCTGACTTAAGTACAAGAAGACTGACTCTTCCAACTGTCTATGTTTTGAACCATTCCTGTGACACTAGTTATAGATTCCGATGCTTCACTTCAATTTTACTGTATCCCTCTGACCTTCTTATTGACGATGAAACACAAAAATTGCATCGGAATTAAATACAAAAGGCACAATGCCGACTCAAGTACAAGAAGGATGTCTTTTCCTACTGTCTATGTTTTGAACCATTCCTGTGACACTAGTTTTAAATTCCGATGCTTCACTTCAGGTATACTGTATCCCTCTGACCTCCTTATTGTCGATGAAACACAGAAATTGCATCTTAATTAGTTACAAAAGCACAATGGCGACTTAAGTACAAGAAGACTGACTCTTCTTATTGTCTATGTTTTGAACCATTCCTGTGACACTAGTTATAGATTCCGATGCTTCTCTTCAGGTTTACTGTATCCAGCTGACCTTCTTATTGACGATGAAACACAGAAATTGCATCGGAATTACATACAAAGAGCACAATGCCGACTTACGAACAAGAAGCCTGACTCCTCTTACTGTCTATGTTTTGAACCATTCCTGTGACACTAGTTTTAAATTCCGATGCTTCACTTCAGGTATACTGTATCCTTCTGACATCCTTATTTACGATGAAACACAGAAATTGCATCTTAATTATCTACAAAAGCACAATGGCGATTTAAGTACAAGAAGACTGGCTCTTCTTACTGCCTATGTTTTGAACCATTCCTGTGACACTAGTTATAGATTCCGATGCTTCTCTTCAGGTTTACTGTATCCAGCTGACCTTCTTATTGACGATGAAACACAGAAATTGCATCGGAATTAAATACAAAAGGCACAATGCCGACTTAAGTTCAAGAAGACTGACTCTTCCTACTGTCTAAGATTTGAACCATTCCTGTGACACTAGTTTTAGATTCCGATGCTTCACTTCAGGTTTACTGTATCTCTCTGACCTCCTTATTGACGATGAAACACAGAAATTGCATCTTAACTAATTACAAAAGGCACAATGCAGACTTAAGCACAAGAAGACTGACTCCTCTTATTGTCTATGCTTTGAACCATTCCTGTGACACTGGTTATAGATTCCGATGCTTCACTTCAGTTTTACTGTATCCCTCTGACCTTCTTATTTACGATGAAACACAGAAATTGCATCGCAATTAAATAGAAAAGGCACAACGCCGACTTAAGTACAAGAAAACTTACTCTTCTTACTGTCAATGTTTTGAACCATTCCTGTGACACTAGTTATGGATTCCGATGCTTCCCTTCAGGTTTACTGTATAAATGTGACCTTCTTATTGGCGATGAAACATAGAAATTGCTTCAGAATTATATACAGAAGGCACAATGCCGACTTAAGTACAAGAAAACTCACTCTTCTTACTGTCTATGTTTTTAACCGTACCTGTGACACTAGTTATAGATTCCGATAATTCACATTAGGTTTACTGTATCCCTCTGACCTTCTTATTGACGATGAAACACAAAAATTGCATCGGAATTAAATACAAAAGGCACAATGCCGACTTAAGTACAAGAAGACTGACTCTTCCAACTCTCTATGTTTTGAACCATTCCTGTGACACTAGTTATAGATTCCGATGCTTCACTTCAGGTGTACTGTATCCCTCTGACCTTCTTATTGCTGATGAAGCACAGTAATTGCATCGGAGTTAAATACAAAAGGCACAATGCCGACTTCAGTACAAGAAGACTGACTCTTCTTACTGTCTATGCTTTGAACCATTCCTGTGGCACTAGTTATGGATTCCGATGCTTCACTTCAGTTTTACTGTATCCCTCTGACCTTCTTATTGACGATGAAACACAAAAATTGCATAGGAATTAAATACAAAAGGCACAATGCCGACTCAAGTACAAGAAGACTGACATTTCCTACTGTCTATGTTTTGAACCATTCCTGTGACACTAGTTTTAAATTCCGATGCTTCACTTCAGGTATACTGTATCCCTCTGACCTCCTTATTGACGATGAAACACAGAAATTGCATCTTAATTAATTACAAAAGCACAATGCCGACTTAAGTACAAGAAGACTCACTCTTCTTATTGTCTATGTTTTGAACCATTCCTGTGACTCTAGTTATAGATTCCGATGCTTCACTTCAGTCTTACTGTATCCTTCTGACCTTCACATTGACGAACAAACACAGAAATTTCATCGGAATTAAATACAAAATGCACAATGCCGACTCAAGTACAAGAAGACTGGCTCTTCTTACTGCCTGTGTATTGAACCATTACTGTGACACTAATTATACATTCCGATGGTTCACTTCAGGTTTACTGTATTCAGCTGAACTTCTTATTGACGATGAAACACAGAAATTGCATTGGAATTATATACAAAAGGCACAATGCCGACTTAGGTACAAGAAGGCTGACTCTTCTAACTGTCTATGATTTGAACCATGCCTGCGACACTAGTTATAGATTCCGATGCTTCACTTCAGTTTTACTGTATCCCTCTGACCTTCTTATTGACGATGAAACACAGAAATTGCATCGAAATTAAATACAAAAGGCACAATGCTGACTTAGGTTCAAGATGACTGACTCTTCCCACTGTCTAAGTTTTGAACCATTCCTGTGACACTAGTTTTAGATTCCGATGCTTCACTTCAGGTTTACCGTATCTCTCTGACCTCCGTATTGACGATGAAACACAGATATTAAATCTTAACTAAATACAAAAGGCACAATGCAGACTTAAGTACAAGAAGACTGACTCTTCTTACTGTCTATGCTTTGAACCATTCCTGTGACACTAGTTATAGATTCCGATGCTTCACTTCAGGTTTACTGTACCCCTCTGACCTTCTTATTGACGATCAAACACAGATATTTCATCGCAATTAAGTACAAAAGGCACAATACCGACTCAAGTACAAGATGACTTGCTCTTCTTACTGCCTATGATTTGAACCATTCCTGTGACACTAGCTATAGATTCCGATGCTTCACTTCAGGTTTACTGTATCCCTCTGACTTTCTTATTGACGATGAAACACAGAAATTGCGTCGGAATTAAATACAAATGGCACAATGCCGACTCAAGTACACGAAGACTGGCTCTTCTTACTGTCTATGTTTTGAACCTTTACTGTGAGACCGGTTTTAGATTCTGATGCTTCACCTCAGGTTTACTGTATCCTGTGGAACTTCTTATTGACGACGGAAAGCAGAAATTGCATCGGAATTAAATACAAAAGGCACAATGCCGACTTAAGTACATGAAAACTGACACTTCTTACTGTCTAAGATTTGAAGCATTCCTGTGACACTAGTTATAGATTCCGATGCTACACTTCAGGTTTACTGTATCCCTCTTACCTTCTTATTGACGATGAAACACAGAAATTGCATCGGAATTAAATAGAAAAGGCACAATGCCGACTTAGGTACAAGAAGACTGACTCTTCTTACTGTCTATGATTTGAACCATTCTTGTGACACTAGTTATAGATTCCAATGCTTCACTTCAGTTTTACTGTATCCCTCTGACCTTCTTGTTGACGATGAAACACAGAAATTGCATCGGAATTAAATACAAAAGGCAAAATGCTGACTTAAGTTCAAGATGACTGACTCTTCCTAGTGTCTAAGATTTGAACCATTCCTGTGACACTAGGTTTAGATTAGGATGCTTCACTTCGGGTTTACCGTATCTCTCTGACCTCCTTATTGACGATGAAACACAGATATTGCATCTTAACTAAATACAAAAGGCACAATGCAGACTTAAGTAGAGGAAGACTGACTTTTCTTGCTGTCTATGGTTTGTACCAATCCTGTGACACTAGTTATAGATTCAAATGCTGCACTTCAGGTATACTGTGTGCAGCAGACCTTCTTATTGATGATGAAGCACTGAAATTGCATCGGAGTTAAATACAAAAGACACAATGCCGACTTAAGTACAAGAAGACTGACTCTTCCTACTGTCTATGGTTTGAACCATTCCTGTGACACTAGTTACAGATTCAGATGCTGCACTTCAGGTATACTGTATCCAGCTGACCTTCTTATTGATGATGAAGCACAGAAATTGCATCGGAATTAAATAGAAAAGGCACAATGCCGACTTAAGTTCAAGAAGACTGACTCTTCCTACTGTCTAAGATTTGAACCATTCCTGTGACAGTTGTTTTAGATTCCGATACTTCACTTCAGGTTTACTGTATCTCTCTGACCTCCTTATTGACGATGAAACACAGAAATTGCAACTTAACTAATTACAAAAGGCACAATGCAGACTTAAGTACAAGAAGACTGACTCTTCTTACTGTCTGTGTTTTGAACCTTTCCTGTGACACTAGTTATAGATTCCGATGCTACACTTCAGGTTTACTGTATCCCTCTTACCTTCTTATTGACGATGAAACACAGAAATTGCATCGGAATTAAATAGAAAAGGCACAATGCTGACTTAGGTACAAGAAGACTGACTCTTCTTACTGTCTATGATTTGAACCATTCTTGTGACACTAGTTATAGATTCCAATGCTTCACTTCAGTTTTACTGTATCCCTCTGACCTTCTTGTTGACGATGAAACACAGAAATTCCATCGGAATTAAACACAAAAGGAACAATGCCGACTTAGGTACAAGAAGACTGACTCTTCCTACTGTCTATGTTTTGAACCATTCCTGTGACACTAGTTATAGATTCCGATGCTTCACTGCAGTTTTACTGTATCACTCTGACCTTCTTATTGACGATCAAACACAGAAATTTCATCGGAATTAAATACAAAAGGCACAATACCGCCTCAAGTACAAGATGACTGGCTCTTCTTACTGTCTATGTTTTGAACCTTTCCTGTGAGACCGGCTTTAGATTCCGATGCTTCGCTTCTGATTTCTTTATCCCGTGGACCTTCTCATTGACGACGAAAAGCAGAAATTGCATCGGAATTGAATACAAGAAAACTGACACTTCTTACTGTCTATGTTTAGAAGCATTCCTGTGACACTAGTTATAGATTTAGATACTTCACTTCAGGTTTACTGTATCCCTTTCACCTTCTTATTGACGATGAAACACAGAAATTGCATCGGAATTAAATAGAAAACGCACAATGCCGACTTAAGTACAAGAAAACTGACTCTTCTTACTGTCTATGTTTTGAACCATTCCTGTGACACTAGTTGTAGATTCCGATGCATCCCTTCAGGTTTACTGTATACCTGTGACCTTCTTATTGACGATGAAACACAGAAATAGCTTCGGAATTATATACAGAAGGCACAATGCCGACTTAAGTACAAGAAAACTGACTCTTCTTACTCTCTATGTCGTTAACCAATCCTGTGACACTAGTTATAGATTCCGATACTTCACATTAGGTTTACTGTATCCGTCTGACCTTCTTATTGACGATGAAACACAGAAATTGCATCGGAATTAAATACAAAAGGCACAATGCCGACTTAAGTACAAGAAGACTGATTCTTCCTACTGTCTATGATTTGAACCATTCCTGTGACACTAGTTATAGATTCCGATGCTTCACTTCAGGTTTACTGTATCCCTCTGACCTTCTTATTGACGATGAAACACAGAAATTGCATCGGAGTTAAATACAAAAGGCACTATGCCGACTTCAGTACAAGAAGACTGGCTCCTCTTACTGTCTATGATTTGAACCATTCCTGTGACACTAGTTATAGATATCGATGCTTCACTTCAGGTTTACTGTATCCAGCTGACCTTCTTATTGATGATGAAGTACAGTAATTGCATCGGAGTTAAATACAAAAGGCACAATGCCGACTTCAGTACAAGAAGACTGACTCTTCTTACTGTCTATGTTTTGAACCATTCCTGTGACACTAGTTATAGATTCCGATGCTTCACTTCAGTTTGACTGTATCCCTCTGACCTTCTTATTGACGATGAAACACAGAAATTGCATCGGAATTAAATATAAAAAGGCACAATGCCGTCTTAAGTACAAGAAGACTGACTTTTCCTACTGTATATGTTTTGAACCATTCTTGTGACACTAGTTATAGATTCCGATGCTTCACTTCAGGTTTACTGTATCCCTATGACCTTCATATTGACGATCAAACACAGAAATTTCATCGGAATTAAATACAATAGGCACAATGCCGACTCAAGTACAAGAAGACAGGCTCTTCTTAATGCCTATGTATTGAACGATACCTGTGACACTAGTTATACATTCCGATGCTTCACTTGAGGTTTACTGTATTCAGCTGAACTTCTTATTGACGATGAAACACAGAAATTGCATCGGAATTAAATACAAAAGTCACAATGCTGACTTAAGTTCAAGATGACTGACCCTTCCTAGTGTCTAAGTTTTGAACCATTCCTGTGACACTAGTTTTAGATTCCGATGCTTCACTTCAGGTTTACCGTATCTCTCTGACCTCCTTATTGACGATGAAACACAGATATTGCATCTTAACTATATACAAAAGGCACAATGCAGACTTAAGTACAAGAAGGCTGACTCTTCTTACTGTCTATGGTTTGAACCATTCCTGTGACACTAGTTATAGATTCAGATGCTGCACTTCAGGTATACTGTATCCAGCAGACCTTCTTATTGATGATGAAGCACTGAAATTGCATCGGAGTTAAATACAAAAGGCACAATGCCGACTTAAGTACAAGAAAAACTGACTCTTCTCACTGTCAATGGTTTGAACCATTCCTGTGGCACTAGTTACGGATTCAGATGCTTCACTTCAGGTTTACTGTATAGCTCTGACCTTCTTATTGACGATCAAACACAGATATTTCATCGGAATTAAATACAAAAGGCACAATGCCGACTTACGTACAAGAAAATTGACTCTTCTTACTGTCTATGTTTTGAACCATTCCTGTGACACTAGTTATAGATTCCGATGCATCACTTCAGGTTTACTGTATCCCTGTGACCTACTTATTGACGATGAAACACAGAAATTGCATCGGAATTAAATACAAAAGGCAGAATGCAGACTTAAGTACAAGAAAACTGACTCTTCGTACTGTCTATGATTTGGACCATTCTTGTGACACTAGTTATAGATTCCGATGCTTCACATCATGTTTACTGTATCTCTCTGACCACCTTATTGACGATGAAACACAGAAATTGCATCCTAACTAATTACAAAAGGCACAATGCAGACTTAAGTACAAGTAGACTGACTCTTATTATTGTCTATGCTTTGAACCATTCCTGTGACACTAGTTATAGATTCCGATGCTTCACTTCAGGTTTACTGTATCTCTCTGACCTTCTTATTGACTATCAAACACAGATATTTCATCGGAATTAAATACAAAAGGCACAATGTCGACTTAAGTACAAGAAAAGTACTCTTCGTACTATCTATGTTTTGAACCATTCCTGTGACACTAGTTATAGATTCCGATGCTTCACGTCAGATTTACTGTATCCCTCTGACCTTCTTATTGACGATGAAACACAGAAATTGCAACCTAATTAAATACAAAAGCACAATGCCGACTTAAGTACAAGAAGACTGGCTCTTCTTATTGTCTATGTTTTGAACCTTTCCTGTGAGACCGGCTTTAGATTCCGATGCTTCGCTTCAGATTTCTTTATCCCGTGGACCTTCTCATTGACGACCAAAAGCAGAAATTGCATCGGAATTGAATACAAGAAAACTGACACTTCTTACTGTCTATGTTTAGAAGCATTCCTGTGACACTAGTTATAGAATTCGATACTTCACTTCAGGTTTACTGTATCCCTCTGACCTTCTTATTGACGATGAAACACAGAAATTGCATCGGAATTAAATAGAAAAGGCACAATGCCGACTTAAGTACAAGAAAACTGACTCTTCTTACTGTCTATGTTTTGAAATATTCCTGTGACACTAGTTATAGATTCAGATGCTTCACATCAGGTTTACTGTATACCTGTGACCTTCTTATTGACGATGAAACACAGAAATTGCTTCGGAATTATATACAGAAGGCACAATGCCGACTTAAGTACAAGAAAACTGACTCTTCTTACTGTCTATGTTTTTAACCATTCCTGTGACACTAGTTACAGATTCCGATACTTCACATTAGGTTTACTGTATCCTTCTGACCTTCTTATTGACGATGAAACACAAAAATTGCATCGGAATTAAATACAAAAGGCACAATGCCGACGTAAGAACAAGAAGACTGACTCTTCCTACTGTCTATGTTTTGAACCATTCCTGTGACACTAGTTATAGATTCCGATGCTTCACTTCAGGTTTACTGTATCCCTCTGACCTTCTTATTGACGATGAAACACAGAAATTGCATCGGAGTTAAATACAAAAGCCACAATGCCGACTCAAGTACAAGAAGACTGGCTCCTCTTACTGTCTATGACTTGAACCATTCCTGTGACACTAGTTATAGATTCCGATGCTTCACTTCAGGTTTACTGTATCCCTCTGACCTTCTTATTGACGATGAAACACAGAAATTGCATCGGAGTTAAGTACAAAAGGCACAATGCCGACTCAAGTACAAGAAGACTGGCTCCTCTTACTATCTATGATTTGAACCATTCCTGTGACACTAGTTATAGATTCCGATGCTTCACTTCAGGTTTACTGTATCCAGATGACCTTCTTATTGACGATGAAACACAGAAATTGCATCGGAATGAAATAGAAAAGGCACAATGCCGACTTAAGTACAAGAAAACTGACTCTTCTTACTGTCTATGTTTTGAACCATTCCTGTGACACTAGTTATAGATTCCGATGCTTCACTTCAGGTTTACTGTATACCTGTGACCTTCTTATTGACGATGAAACACAGAAATTGCTTCGGAATTATATACAGAAGGCACAATGCCGACTTAAGTACAAGAAAACTGACTCTTCTTACTGTCTATGTTTTTAACCATTCCTGTGACACTAGTTATAGATTCCGATACTTCACATTAGGTTTACTGTATCCTTCTGACCTTCTTATTGACGATGAAAAACAGAAATTGCATCGGAATTAAATACAAAAGGCACAATGCCGACTTAAGTACAAGAAGACTGACTCTTCCTACTGTCTATGTTTTGAACCATTCCTGTGACACTAGTTATAGATTCCGATGCTTCACTTCAGGTTTACTGTATCCCTCTGACCTTCTTATTGACGATGAAACACAGAAATTGCATCGGAGTTAAATACAAAAGCCACAATGCCGACTCAAGTACAAGAAGACTGGCTCCTCTTACTGTCTATGACTTGAACCATTCCTGTGACACTAGTTATAGATTCCGATGCTTCACTTCAGGTTTACTGTATCCAACTGACCTTCTTATTGATGATGAAGTACAGTAATTGCATCGGAGTTAAATACAGAAGGCACAATGCCGACTTCAGTACAAGAAGACTGACTCTTCTTACTGTCTATGTTTTGAAATATTCCTGTGACACTAGTTATAGATTCAGATGCTTCACATCAGGTTTACTGTATACCTGTGACCTTCTTATTGACGATGAAACACAGAAATTGCTTCGGAATTATATACAGAAGGCACAATGCCGACTTAAGTACAAGAAAACTGACTCTTCTTACTGTCTATTTTTTAACCATTCCTGTGACACTAGTTATAGATTCCGATGCTTCACGTCAGATTTACTGTATCCCTCTGACCTTCTTATTGACGATGAAACACAGAAATTGCAACCTAATTAAATACAAAAGCACAATGCCGACTTAAGTACAAGAAGACTGGCTCTTCTTATTGTCTATGTTTTGAACCTTTCCTGTGAGACCGGCTTTAGATTCCGATGCTTCGCTTCAGATTTCTTTATCCCGTGGACCTTCTCATTGACGACCAAAAGCAGAAATTGCATCGGAATTGAATACAAGAAAACTGACACTTCTTACTGTCTATGTTTAGAAGCATTCCTGTGACACTAGTTATAGAATTCGATACTTCACTTCAGGTTTACTGTATCCCTCTGACCTTCTTATTGACGATGAAACACAGAAATTGCATCGGAATTAAATAGAAAAGGCACAATGCCGACTTAAGTACAAGAAAACTGACTCTTCTTACTGTCTATGTTTTGAAATATTCCTGTGACACTAGTTATAGATTCAGATGCTTCACATCAGGTTTACTGTATACCTGTGACCTTCTTATTGACGATGAAACACAGAAATTGCTTCGGAATTATATACAGAAGGCACAATGCCGTCTTAAGTACAAGAAAACTGACTCTTCTTACTGTCTATGTTTTTAACCATTCCTGTGACACTAGTTACAGATTCCGATACTTCACATTAGGTTTACTGTATCCTTCTGACCTTCTTATTGACGATGAAACACAAACATTGCATCGGAATTAAATACAAAAGGCACAATGCCGACGTAAGAACAAGAAGACTGACTCTTCCTACTGTCTATGTTTTGAACCATTCCTGTGACACTAGTTATAGATTCCGATGCTTCACTTCAGGTTTACTGTATCCCTCTGACCTTCTTATTGCCGATGAAACACAGAAATTGCATCGGAGTTAAATACAAAAGCCACAATGCCGACTCAAGTACAAGAAGACTGGCTCCTCTTACTGTCTATGACTTGAACCATTCCTGTGACACTAGTTATAGATTCCGATGCTTCACTTCAGGTTTACTGTATCCCTCTGACCTTCTTATTGACGATGAAACACAGAAATTGCATCGGAGTTAAGTACAAAAGGCACAATGCCGACTCAAGTACAAGAAGACTGGCTCCTCTTACTGTCTATGATTTGAACCATTCCTGTGACACTAGTTATAGATTCCGATGCTTCACTTCAGGTTTACTGTATCCAGATGACCTTCTTATTGACGATTAAACACAGAAATTGCATCGGAATGAAATAGAAAAGGCACAATGCCGACTTAAGTGCAAGAAAACTGACTCTTCTTACTGTCTATGTTTTGAACCAATCCTGTGACACTAGTTATAGATTCCGATGCTTCACTTCAGGTTTACTGTATACCTGTGACCTTCTTATTGACGATGAAACACAGAAATTGCTTCGGAATTATATACAGAAGGCACAATGCCGACTTAAGTACAAGAAAACTGACTCTTCTTACTGTCTATGTTTTTAACCATTCCTGTGACACTAGTTATAGATTCCGATACTTCACATTAGGTTTACTGTATCCTTCTGACCTTCTTATTGACGATGAAAAACAGAAATTGCATCGGAATTAAATACAAAAGGCACAATGCCGACTTAAGTACAAGAAGACTGACTCTTCCTACTGTCTATGTTTTGAACCATTCCTTTGACACTAGTTATAGATTCCGATGCTTCACTTCAGGTTTACTGTATCCCTCTGACCTTCTTATTGACGATGAAACACAGAAATTGCATCGGAGTTAAATACAAAAGCCACAATGCCGACTCAAGTACAAGAAGACTGGCTCCTCTTACTGTCTATGACTTGAACCATTCCTGTGACACTAGTTATAGATTCCGATGCTTCACATCAGGTTTACTGTATCCAACTGACCTTCTTATTGATGATGAAGTACAGTAATTGCATCGGAGTTAAATACAAAAGGCACAATGCCGACTTCAGTACAAGAAGACTGACTCTTCGTACTGTCTATGTTTTGAACCATTCCTGTGACACTAGTTATAGATTCAGATGCTTCACTTCAGTTTTACTGTATCCCTCTGACCTTCGTATTGACGATGAAACACAGAAATTGCATCGGAATTAAATACAAAAAGGCACAATGCCGTCTCAAGTACAAGAAGACTGACTTTTCCTACTGTATATGTTTTGAACCATTCTTGTGACACTAGTTATAGATTCCGATGCTTCACTTCAGGTTCACTGTATCCCTATGACCTTCATATTGACGATCAAACACAGAAATTTCATCGGAATTAAATACAAAAGGAACAATGCCGACTCAAGTACAAGAAGACTGGCTCTTCTTAATGCCTATGTATTGAACGATACCTGTGACACTAGTTATACATTCCGATGCTTCACTTCAGGTTTACTGTATTCAGCTGAACTTCTTATTGACGATGAAACACAGATATTGCATCGGAATTAAATACAAAAGGCACAAAGCTGACTTAAGTTCAAGATGACTGACTCTTCCTAGTGTCTAAGTTTTGAACCATTCCTGTGACACTAGTTTTAGATTCCGATGCTTCACTTCAGGTTTACCGTATCTCTCTGACCTCCTTATTGACGATGAAACACAGATATTGCATCTCAACTATATACAAAAGGCACAATGCAGACTTAAGTACAGGAAGACTGACTCTTCTTACTGTCTATGGTATGAAACATTCCTGTGACACTAGTTATAGATTCAGATGCTGCACTTCAGGTATACTGTATCCAGCAGACCTTCTTATTGATGATGAAGCACGGAAATTGCATCGGATTTAAATACAAAGGGCACAATGCCGACTTAAGTACAAGAAAACTGACTCTTCTCACTGTCAATGGTTTGAACCATTCCTGTGACACTAGTTACAGATTCAGATGCTTCACTTCAGGTTTACTGTATCCCTCTGACCTTCTTATTGACGATCAAACACAGATATTTCATCGGAATTAAATACAAAAGGCACAATGCCGACTTACGTACAAGAAAACTGACTCTTCTTACTGTCTATGTTTTGAACCATTCCTGTGACACTAGTTATAGATTCCGATGCATCACTTCAGGTTTACTGTATCCCTGTGATCTACTTATTGACGATGAAACACAGAAAATGCATCGGAATTAAATACAAAAGGCACAATGCCGACTTAAGTACAAGAAAACTGACTCTTCGTACTGTCTATGATTTGAACCATTCCTGTGACACTAGTTATAGATTCCGATGCTTCACTTCACGTTTACTGTATCCCTCTGACCTTCTTATTGACGATGAAACACAGAAATGGCATTGGAAGTAAATACAAATGGCACAATGCCAACTCAAGTACAAGAAGACTGGCTCTTCTTACTGTCTATGATTTGAACCTTTCCTGTGAGCCTGGTTTTAGATTACGATGCTTCTCTTCAGGTTTACTGTATCCCTTGGACATTTCTATTGACGACGAAACACAGAAATTGCAGCGGAATTAAATACAAAAGGCACAATGCCGACTTAAGTACAAGAAGACTGACACTTCTTACTGTCTATGCTTTGAACCATTCCTGTGACACTAGTTATAGATTCGGAAGCTTCACTTCAGTTTTACTGTATCCCTCTGACCTTCTTATTGACGATGAAACACAGAAAATGCATCGGAATTAAATACAAAAGGTACAATGCCGACTCAAGTACAAGAAGACTGGCTCTTCTTACTGTCTATGGTTTGAACCTTTCCTGTGAGACCGGTTTTAGATTCCGATGCTTCACTTCAGATGTACTGTATCCCGTTGACCTTCTTATTGACGACGAAAAGCAGAAACTGCATCGGAATTGAATACAAAAGGCACAATGCCGACCTAAGTACAAGAAAACTGACACTTCTTACTGTCTATGTTTTAAAGCATTCCTGTGACACTAGTTATAAATTCCGATTCTTCACTTCAGGTTTACTGTATCCTTCTTACCTTCTTATTGACGATGAAACACAGAAATTGCATCGGAATTAAATACAAAAGGCACAATGCCTACTCAAGTAAAAGATGACTGGCTCCTCTTACTGTCTATGTTTTGAACCATTCCTGTGACACTAGTTATAGATTCCGATGCTTCACTTCAGGTTTACTGTATCCCTTGGACTTTCTTATAGACGATGAAACACAGAAATTGCATCGGAATTATATACAAAACTCACAATGCCGACTTAAGTACAAGAAGACTGACTCTTCTAACTGTCTACCTTTTGAACCATTCCTGAGACACTAGTTTTAAATTCCGATGCTTCACTTCAGGTTTACAGTATCTCTCTGACCTCCTTATTGACGATGAAACACAGAAATTGCATCTTAACAAAACACAAAAGGCACAATGCAGACTTAAGTACAAGAAGACTGACTCTTCTTACTGTCTACGTTTTGAACCATTCCTGTGACACTAGTTTTAAATTCCGATGCTTCACTTCAGGTTTACTGTATCTCTCTGACGACCTTATTGACGATGAAACACAGAAATTGCATCCTAACTAATTACAAAAGGCACAATGCAGACAAAGTACAAGTAGTCTGACTCTTATTATTGTCTATGCTTTGAACCATTCCTGTGACACTAGTTATAGATTCCGATGCTTCACTTCAGGTTTACTGTATCTCTCTGACCTTCTTATTGACGATCAAACACAGATATTTCATCGGAATTAAATACAAAAGTCACAATGCCGACTTAACTACAAGAAAAGTGACTCTTCGTACTGTCTATGTTTTGAACCATTCCTGTGACACTAGTTATAGATTCCGATGCTTCACATCAGATTTACTGTATCCCTGTTACCTTCTTATTGACGATGAAACACAGAAATGGCATCGGAAGTAAATACAAATGGCACAATGCCGACTCAAGTACAAGAAGACTGGCTCGTCTTACTGTCTATGTTTTGAAACTTTCCTGTGAGCCTGGTTTTAGTTTCCGATGTTTCACTTCAGGTTTACTGTATTCCTTGGACATTTCTATTGACGACGAAACACAGAAATTGCATCGGAATTAAATACAAAAGGCACAATGCCGACTTAAGTAAAAGAAGACTGGCTCCTCTTACAGTCTATGATTTGAACCATTCCTGTGACACTAGTTATGGATTCCGATGCTTCACTTCAGGTTTACTGTATCCAGCTGACCTTCTTATTGATGATGAAGCACAGTAATTGCATCGGAGTTAAATACAAAAGGCACAATGCCGACTTCAGTACAAGTAGACTGACTCTTCTTACTGTCTATGTTTTGAACCATTCCTGTGACACTAGTTATAGATTCCGATGCTTCACTTCAGTTTTACTGTATCCCTCTGACCTTCTTATTGACGGTGAAACACAGAAATTGCATCGGAATTAAATACAAAGAGGGACAATGCCGACTCAAGTACAAGAAGACTGACTTTTCCTACTGTCTATGTTAGAACCATTCCTGTGACACTAGTTACAGATTCCGATGCTTCACTTCAGGTTTACTGTATCCCTATGACCTTCATATTGACGATCAAACACAGAAATTTCATCGGAATTAAATACAAAAGGCACAATGGCGACTCAAGTACAGGAAGGCTGGCTCTTCTTAAAGCCTATGTATTGAACCATTCCTGTGACACTAGTTATACATTCCGATGCTTCACTTCAGGTTTACTGTATTCAGCTGAACTTCTTATTGACGATGAAACACAGAAATGGCATCGGAAGTAAATACAAATGGCACAATGCCGACTCAAGTACAAGAAGACTGGCTCCTCTTACTGTCTATGATTTGAACCTTTCCTGTGAGCCTGGTTTTAGATTACGATGCTTCTCTTCAGGTTTACTGTATCCCTTGGACATTTCTATTGACGACGAAACACAGAAATTGCATCGGAATTAAATACAAAAGGCACAATGCCGACTTAAGTACAAGAAGACTGACTCTTCTTACTGTCTATGTTTTGAACCATTCCTGTGACACTAGTTATAGATTCCGATGCTTCACTTCAGTTTTACTGTATCCCTCTGACCTTCTTATTGACGATGAAACACAGAAAAGGCATCGGAATTAAATACAGAAGGCACAATGCCGACTCAAGTACAAGAAGAATGGCTCTTCATACTGTCTATGTTTTAAACCTTTCCTGTGAGACCGGTTTTAGATTCCGATGCTTCACTTCAGATTTACTGTATCCCATTGACCTTCTTATTGACGACGAAAAGCAGAAATTGCATCGGAATTGAATACAAAAGGCACAATGCCGACTTAAGTACAAGAAAACTGACACTTCTTACTGTTTATGTTTTGAAGCATTCCTGTGACACTAGCTATAGATTCCGATTCTTCACTTCAGGTTTACTGTATCCCTCTTACCTTCTTATTGACGATGAAACACAGAAATTGCATCGGAATTAAATAGAAAAGGCACATTGCCGCCTTAGGTACAAGATAATTGACTCTTCTTACTGTCTATGTTTTGAACCATTCCTGTGACACTAGTTATAGATTCCGATGCTTCACTTCAGGTTGACTGTATCTCTCTTTCCTCCTTATTGACGATGAAACACAGAAATTGCATCGGAATTAAATAGAATAGACACAATGCCGACTTAAGTACAAGAAAACTAACTCTTCCTACCGTCTATGTTTTGATCCATTCCTGTGACACTAGTTATAGATTCCGATGCTGCACTTCAGGTTTACTGTATCCCTGTGACCTTCTTATTGACGATGAAACACAGAAATTGCATCGGAATTAAATACAAAAGGCAGAATGCCGACATAAGTACAAGAAAACTGACTCCTCTTACTGTCTATGCTTTTAACCATTCCTGTAACACTAGTTATAGATTCCGATGCTTCACTTCAGGTTTACTGTATCCCTCTGACCTTCTTATTAACGATGAAACACAGAAATTGCATCGGAATTAAATACAAAAGGCACAATGCCTACTCAAGTAAAAGAAGACTGGCTCCTCTTACTGTCTATGTTTTGAACCATTCCTGTGACACTAGTAATAGATTCCAATGCTTCACTTCAGGTTTACTGTATCCCTTGGACTTTCTTGTAGACGATGAAACACAGAAATTGCATGGGAATTATATACAAAACTCACAATGCCGACTTAAGTACAAGAAGACTGACTCTTCTTACTGTCTACGTTTTGAACCACTCCTGAGACACTAGTTTTAAATTCCGATGCTTCACTTCAGGTTTACAGTATCTCTCTGACCACCTTATTGACGATGAAACACAGAAATTGCATCAGAATTAAATACAAAAGGCACAATGCCGACTGAAGTACAAGGGAACTGACTCTTCTTACTGTATATGTTTTGAAACATTCCTGTGACACTAGTTATAGATTCCGATGCTTCACTTCAGGTTTACTGTATACCTGTGACCTTCTTATTGACGATGTAACACAGAAATTGCTTCGGAATTATATACAGAAGGCACAATGCCGACTTAAGTACAAGAAAACTGACTCTTCTTACTGTCTATGTTTTTAACCATTCCTGTGACACTAGTTGTAGATTCCGATGCTTCACTTCAGTTTCACTGTATCCCTCTGACCTTCTTATTGACGATGAAACACAGAAATTGCATCAGAATTAAATACAAAAGGCACAGTGCCGACTGAAGTACAAGAAAACCGACTCTTCTTACTGTATATGTTTTGAACCATTCCTGTGACACTAGTTATAGATTCCGATGCTTCACTTCAGGTTTACTGTATACCTGTGACCTTCTTATTGACGATGTAACACAGAAATTGCTTCGGAATTATATACAGAAGGCACAATGCCGACTTAAGTACAAGAAAACTGACTCTTCTTACTGTCTATGATTTTAACCATTCCTGTGACACTGGTTATAGATTCCGATACTTCACATTAGGTTTACTGTATCCTTCTGACCTTCTTATTGACGATGAAACACAGATATTGCATCGGAATTAAATAGAAAAGGCACAATGCCGACTTAAGTTCAAGAAGACTGACTCTTCCTACTGTCTATGTTTTGAACCATTCCTGTGAGACTAGTTATAGATTCCGACGCTTCACTTCAGGTTTACTGTATCCAGCTGACCTTGTTATTGATGATGAAGCACAGTTATTGCATCGGAGTTAAATTCAAAAGGCACAATGCCGACTTCAGTACAAGAAGACTGACTCTTCTTACTGTCTATGTTTTGAACCATTCCTGTGACACTAGTTATACATTCCGATACTTCACTTCAGTTTTACTGTATCCCTCTGACCTTCTTATTGACGATGAAACACAGAAATTGCATCTAAATTAAATACAAAGCACAATGCCGACTTAAGTACAAGAAGACTGACTCTTCTTATTGTCCATGTTTTGAACCATTCCTGTGACACTAGTTATTGATTCCGATGCTTCACTTCAGGTTAACGTATCCCTATGCCCTTCATATTGACGATCAAACAGAGAAATTTCATCGCAATTAAATACAAAAGGCACAATGCCGACTCAGGTACAAGAAGACTGGCTCTTCTTAAAGCCTATGTATTGAACCATTCCTGTGACACTAGTTATACATTCCGATGCTTCACTTCAGGTTTACTGTATTCAGCTGAACTTCTTATTGACGATGAAACACAGAAATTGCATCGGAATTATATACAAAAGGCACAATGCCGACTTAGGTACAAGAAGACTGACTCTTCTTACTGTCTATGATTTGAACCATTCCTGTGACACTAGTTATAGATTCCGATGCTTCACTTCAGTTTTACTGTATCCCTCTGACCTTCTTATTGACGGTGAAACACAGAAATGGCATCGGAAGTAAATACAAATGGCACAATGCCGACTCAAGTACAAGAAGACTGGCTCCTCTTACTGTCTATGATTTGAACCTTTCCTGTGAGCCTGGTTTTAGATTACGATGCTTCTCTTCAGGTTTACTGTATCCCTTGGACATTTCTATTGACGACGAAACACAGAAATTGCATCGGAATTAAATACAAAAGGCACAATGCCGACTTAAGTACAAGAAGACTGACTCTTCTTACTGTCGATGTTTTGAACCATTCCTGTGACACTAGTTATAGATTCCGATGCTTCACTTCAGTTTTACTGTATCCCTCTGACCTTCTTATTGACGATGAAACACAGAAAATGCATCGGAATTAAATACAAAAGGCACAATGCCGACTCAAGTACAAGAAGAATGGCTCTTCATACTGTCAATGTTTTGAACCTTTCCTGTGAGACCGGTTTTAGATTCCGATGCTTCACTTCAGATTTACTGTATCCCATTGACCTTCTTATTGACGACGAAAAGCAGAAATTGCATCGGAATTGAATACAAAAGGCACAATGCCGACTTAAGTACAAGAAAACTGACACTTCTTACTGTCTATGTTTTGAAGCATTCCTGTGACACTAGTTATAGATTCCGATTCTTCACTTCAGGTTTACTGTATCCCTCTTACCTTCTTATTGACGATGAAACACAGAAATTGCATCGGAATTAAATAGAAAAGGCACATTGCCGCCTTAGGTACAAGATAATTGACTCTTCTTACTGTCTATGTTTTGAACCATTCCTGTGACACTAGTTATAGATTCCGATGCTTCACTTCAGGTTGACTGTATCTCTCTTGCCTCCTTATTGACGATGAAACACAGAAATTGCATCGGAATTAAACACAAAAGGCACAATGCCGACTCAAGTACAAGAAGACTGGCTCTTCTTACTGTCTATGTTTTGAACCGTTCCTGTGAGACCGGTTCTGGATTCCGATGCTTCACTTCAGGTTTACCGTATCCCTTGGACCTTCTTATTGACGCCGAAACACAGAAATTGCATCGGAATTAAATAGAATAGACACAATGCCGACTTAAGTACAAGAAAACTAACTCTTCCTACCGTCTATGTTTTGATCCATTCCTGTGACACTAGTTATAGATTCCGATGCTGCACTTCAGGTTTACTGTATCCCTGTGACCTTCTTATTGACGATGAAACACAGAAATTGCGTCGGAATTAAATACAAAAGGCAGAATGCCGACATAAGTACAAGAAAACTGACTCCTCTTACTGTCTATGCTTTTAACCATTCCTGTAACACTAGTTATAGATTCCGATGCTTCACTTCAGGTTTACTGTATCCCTCTGACCTTCTTATTAACGATGAAACACAGAAATTGCATCGGAATTAAATACAAAAGGCACAATGCCTACTCAAGTAAAAGAAGACTGGCTCCTCTTACTGTCTATGTTTTGAACCATTCCTGTGACACTAGTTATAGATTCCAATGCTTCACTTCAGGTTTACTGTATCCCTTGGACTTTCTTGTAGACGATGAAACACAGAAATTGCATGGGAATTATATACAAAACTCACAATGCCGACTTAAGTACAAGAAGACTGACTCTTCTTACTGTCTACGTTTTGAACCACTCCTGAGACACTAGTTTTAAATTCCGATGCTTCACTTCAGGTTTACAGTATCTCTCTGACCACCTTATTGACGATGAAACACAGAAATTGCATCAGAATTAAATACAAAAGGCACAATGCCGACTGAAGTACAAGGGAACTGACTCTTCTTACTGTATATGTTTTGAAACATTCCTGTGACACTAGTTATAGATTCCGATGCTTCACTTCAGGTTTACTGTATACCTGTGACCTTCTTATTGACGATGTAACACAGAAATTGCTTCGGAATTATATACAGAAGGCACAATGCCGACTTAAGTACAAGAAACTGACTCTTCTTACTGTCTATGTTTTTAACCATTCCTGTGACACTAGTTGTAGATTCCGATGCTTCACTTCAGTTTCACTGTATCCCTCTGACCTTCTTATTGACGATGAAACACAGAAATTGCATCAGAATTAAATACAAAAGGCACAGTGCCGACTGAAGTACAAGAAAACTGACTCTTCTTACTGTATATGTTTTGAACCATTCCTGTGACACTAGTTATAGATTCCGATGCTTCACTTCAGGTTTACTGTATACCTGTGACCTTCTTATTGACGATGTAACACAGAAATTGCTTCGGAATTATATACAGAAGGCACAATGCCGACTTAAGTACAAGAAAACTGACTCTTCTTACTGTCTATGATTTTAACCATTCCTGTGACACTGGTTATAGATTCCGATACTTCACATTAGGTTTACTGTATCCTTCTGACCTTCTTATTGACGATGAAACACAGATATTGCATGGGAATTAAATAGAAAAGGCACAATGCCGACTTAAGTTCAAGAAGACTGACTCTTCCTACTGTCTATGTTTTGAACCATTCCTGTGAGACTAGTTATAGATTCCGACGCTTCACTTCAGGTTTACTGTATCCAGCTGACCTTGTTATTGATGATGAAGCACAGTTATTGCATCGGAGTTAAATTCAAAAGGCACAATGCCGACTTCAGTACAAGAAGACTGACTCTTCTTACTGTCTATGTTTTGAACCATTCCTGTGACACTAGTTATAGATTCCGATGCTTCACTTCAGTTTTACTGTATCCCTCTGACCTTCTTATTGACGATGAAACACAGAAATAGCATCTAAATTAAATACAAAAGCACAATGCCGACTTAAGTACAAGAAGACTGACTCTTCTTATTGTCCATGTTTTGAACCATTCCTGTGACACTAGTTATAGATTCCGATGCTTCACTTCAGGTTTACCGTATCCCTATGCCCTTCATATTGACGATCAAACAGAGAAATTTCATCGCAATTAAATACAAAAGGCACAATGCCGACTCAGGTACAAGAAGACTGGCTCTTCTTAAAGCCTATGTATTGAACCATTCCTGTGACACTAGTTATACATTCCGATGCTTCACTTCAGGTTTACTGTATTCAGCTGAACTTCTTATTGACGATGAAACACAGAAATTGCATCGGAATTATATACAAAAGGCACAATGCCGACTTAGGTACAACAAGACTGACTCTTCTTACTGTCTATGATTTGAACCATTCCTGTGACACTAGTTATAGATTCCGATGCTTCACTTCAGTTTTATTGTATCCCTCTGACCATCTTATTGACGATGAAACACAGAAATTGCATCGGAATTAAATACAAAAGGCGCAATGCTGACTTAAGTTTAAGATGACTGACTCTTCCTATTGCGTAAGTTTGAACCATTCCTGTGACACTAGTTTTAGATTCCGATGCTTCACTTCAGGTTTACCGTATCTCTCTGACCTCCTTATTGACGATGAAACACAGATATTGCATCTTAACTAAATACAAAAGGCACAATGCCGACTCAGGTACAAGAAGACTGGCTATTCTTAAAGCCTATGTATTGAACCATTCCTGTGACACTAGTTATACATTCCGATGCTTCACTTCAGGTTTACTGTATTCAGCTGAACTTCTTATTGACGATGAAACACAGAAATTGCATCGGAATTATATACAAAAGGCACAATGCCGACTTAGGTACAAGAAGACTGACTCTTCTTACTGTCTATGATTTGAACCATTCCTGTGACATTAGTTATAGATTCCGATGCTTCACTTCAGTTTTACTGTATCCCTCTGACCTTCTTATTGACGGTGAAACACAGAAATGGCATCGGAAGTAAATACAAATGGCACAATGCCGACTCAAGTACAAGAAGACTGGCTCCTCTTACTGTCTATGATTTGAACCTTTCCTGTGAGCCTGGTTTTAGATTACGATGCTTCTCTTCAGGTTTACTGTATCCCTTGGACATTTCTATTGACGACGAAACACAGAAATTGCATCGGAATTAAATACAAAAGGCACAATGCCGACTCAAGTACAAGAAGAATGGCTCTTCATACTGTCTATGTTTTGAACCTTTCCTGTGAGACCGGTTTTAGATTCCGATGCTTCACTTCAGATTTACTGTATCCCATTGACCTTCTTATTGACGACGAAAAGCAGAAATTGCATCGGAATTGAATACAAAAGGCACAATGCCGACTTAAGTACAAGAAAACTGACACTTCTTACTGTCTATGTTTTGAAGCATTCCTGTGACACTAGTTATAGATTCCGATTCTTCACTTCAGTTTTACTGTATCCCTCTTACCTTCTTATTGACGATGAAACACAGAAATTGCATCGGAATTAAATAGAAAAGGCACATTGCCGCCTTAGGTACAAGATAATTGACTCTTCTTACTGTCTATGTTTTGAACCATTCCTGTGACACTAGTTATAGATTCCGATGCTTCACTTCAGGTTGACTGTATCTCTCTTGCCTCCTTATTGACGATGAAACACAGAAATTGCATCGGAATTAAACACAAAAGGCACAATGCCGACTCAAGTACAAGAAGACTGGCTCTTCTTACTGTCTATGTTTTGAACCTTTCCTGTGAGACCGGTTCTGGATTCCGATGCTTCACTTCAGTTTTACTGTATCCCTCTGACCTTCTTATTGACGCCGAAACACAGAAATTGCATCGGAATTAAATAGAATAGACACAATGCCGACTTAAGTACAAGAAAACTAACTCTTCCTACCGTCTATGTTTGATCCATTCCTGTGACACTAGTTATAGATTCCGATGCTTCACTTCAGGTTTACTGGATCCCTGTGACCTTCTTATTGACGATGAAACACAGAAATTGCATCGGAATTAAATACAAAAGGCACAATGCCGACATAAGTAGAAGAAAACTGACTCTTCTTACTGTCTATGCTTTTAACCCATTCCTGTGACACTAGTTATAGATTCCGATGCTTCACTTCAGGCTTGCTGTATCCCTCTGACCCTCTTATTGACGATGAAACACAGAAATTGCATCGGAATTAAATACAAAAGGCACAATGCCTACTCAAGTAAAAGAAGACTGGCTCCTTTTACTGTCTATGTATTGAGCCATTCCTGTGACACTAGTTATAGATTCCAATGCTTCACTTCAGGTTTACTGTATTCTTTGGACTTTCTTATAGACGATGAAACACAGAAATTGCATCCGAATTAAATACAAAAGGCACAATGGCGACTTAAGTACAAGAAGACTGACTCTTCTTACTGTCTACGTTTTGAACCACTCCTGAGACACTAGTTTTAAATTCCGATGCTTCACTTCAGGTTTACAGTATCTCTCTGACCACCTTATTGACGATGAAACACAGAAATTGCATCAGAATTAAATACAAAAGGCACAATGCCGACTGAAGTACAAGGGAACTGACTCTTCTTACTGTATATGTTTTGAACCATTCCTGTGACACTAGTTATAGATTCCGATGCTTCACTTCAGGTTTACTGTATACCTGTGACCTTCTTATTGACGATGTAACACAGAAATTGCTTCGGAATTATATACAGAAGGCACAATGCCGACTTAAGTACAAGAAAACTGACTCTTCTTACTGTCTATGTTTTTAACCATTCCTGTGACACTAGTTGTAGATTCCGATGCTTCACTTCAGTTTTACTGTATCCCTCTGACCTTCTTATTGACAATGAAACACAGAAATTGCATCAGAATTAAATACAAAAGGCACAATGCCGACTGAAGTACAAGAAAACTGACTCTTCTTACTGTATATGTTTTGAACCATTCCTGTGACACTAGTTATAGATTCCGATGCTTCACTTCAGGTTTACTGTATACCTGTGACCTTCTTATTGACGATGTAACACAGAAATTGCTTCGGAATTATATACAGAAGGCACAATGCCGACTTAAGTACAAGAAAACTGACTCTTCTTACTGTCTATAATTTTAACCATTCCTGTGACACTGGTTATAGATTCCGATACTTCACATTAGGTTTACTGTATCCCTCTGACCTTCTTATTGACAATGAAACACAGATATTGCATCGGAATTAAATAGAAAAGGCACAATGCCGACTTAAGTTCAAGAAGACTGACTCTTCCTACTGTCTATGTTTTGAACCATTCCTGTGACACTAGTTATAGATTGCGATGCTTCACTTCAGGTTTACTGTATCCAGCTGACCTTGTTATTGATGATGAAGCACAGTAATTGCATCAGAGTTAAATACAAAAGGCACAATGCCGACTTCAGTACAAGAAGACTGACTCTTCTTACTGTCTATGTTTTGAACCATTCCTGTGACACTAGTTATAGATTCCGATGCTTCACTTCAGTTTTACTGTATCCCTATGACCTTCTTATTGTCGATGAAACACAGAAATTGCATCTCAATTAAATACAAAAGCACAATGCCGACTTAAGTACAAGAAGGCTGACTCTTCTTATTGTCCATGTTTTGAACCATTCCTGTGACACTAGTTATAGATTCCGATTCTTCACTTCAGGTTTACCGTATCCCTATGACCTTCATATTGACGATCAAACACAGAAATTTCATCGGAATTATATACAAAAGGCACAATGCCGACTCAAGTACAAGAAGACTGGCTCTTCTTAAAGCCTATGTATTGAACCATTCCTGTGACACTAGTTATACATTCCGATGCTTCACTTCAGGTTTACTGTATTCAGCTGAACTTCTTATTGACGATGAAACACAGAAATTGCATCGGAATTATATACAAAAGGCACAATGCCGACTTAGGTACAAGAAGACTGACTCTTCTTACTGTCTATGATTTGAACCATTCCTGTGACACTAGTTATAGATTCCGATGCTTCACTTCAGTTTTATTGTATCCCTCTGACTTTCTTATTGACGATGAAACACAGAAATTGCATCGGAATTATATACAAAAGGCGCAATGCTGACTTAAGTTTAAGATGACTGACTCTTCCTATTGCGTAAGTTTTGAACCATTCCTGTGACACTAGTCTTAGATTCCGATGGTTCACTTCAGGTTTACCGTATCTCTCTGACCTCCTTATTGACGATGAAACACAGATATTGCATCGTAACTAAATACAAAAGGCAAAATGCAGACTTCAGTACAAGAAGACTGACTCTTCTTACTGTCTATAGTTTGAACCATTCCTGTGACACTAGTTACAGATTCAGATGCTGCACTTTAGGTATACTGTATCCAGCTGACGTTCTTATTGATGATGAGGCACAGAAATTGCATCGGAGTTAAATACGAAAGGCACAAATCCGACTTAAGTTCAAGAAGACTGACTCTTCCTACTGTCTAAGATTTGAACCATTCCTGTAACAGTTGTTTTAGATTCCGATGCTTCACTTCAGGTTTACTGTATCTCTCTGACCACCTTATTGACGATGAAACACAAAAATTGCATCCTAACTAATTACAAAAAGCACAATGCAGACTTAAGGACAAGTAGACTGACTCTTACTATTGTCTATGCTTTGAACCATTCCTGTGACACTAGTTATAGATTCCGATGCTTCACTTCAGGTTTACTGTATCTCTCTGACCTTCTTATTTACGATCAAACACAGATTTTTCATCGGAATTAAATCCAAAAGGCACAATGCCGACTTAAGTACAAGAAAAGTGACTCTTCGTACTGTCTATGTTTTGAACCATTCCTGTGACACTAGTTATCGATTCCGATGCTTCACTTCAGATTTACTGTATCCCTGTGACCTTCTTATTGACGATGAATCACAGAAATGGCATCGGAAGTAAATACAAATGGCACAATGCCGACTCAAGTACAAGTAGACTGGCTCTTCTTACTGTCTATGTTTTGGAACTTTCCTGTGAGCCTGGTTTTAGTTTCCGATGCGTCACTTCAGGTTTACTGTATCCCTTGGACATTTCTATTGACGACGAAACACAGAAATTGCATCGGAATTAAATACAAAAGGCACAATGCTGACTTAAGTACAAGAAGACTGGCTCCTCTTAATGTCTATGATTTGAAAAATTCCTGTGACACTAGTTATAGATTCCGATGCTTCACTTCAGGTTTACTGTATCAAGCTGACCTTCTTATTGATGATGAAGCACAGTAATTGCATCGGAGTTAAATACAAAAGGCACAATGCCGACTTCAGTACAAGAAGACTGACTCTTCTTATTGTCTATGTTTTGAACCATTCCTGTGACACTAGTTATAGATTCCGATGCTTCACTTCAGTTTTACTGTATCCCTCTGACCTTCTTATTGACGGTGAAACACAGAAATTGCATCGGAATTAAATACAAAAAGGGACAATGCCGACTCAAGTACAAGAAGACTGACTTTTCCTACTGTCTATGTTTGAACCATTCCTGTGACACTAGTTATAGATTCCGATGCTTCACTTCAAGTTTACTGTATCCCTATGACCTTCTTATTGACGATGAAACACAGAAATTGAATCGGAATCAAATACAAAAGGCACAATGCTGACTTATGTTCAAGATGACTGACTCTTCCTACTGTCTAAGCTTTGAACCATTCCTGTGACACTAGTTTTAGATTCCGATGCTTCACTTCAAGTTTACTGTATCTCTCTGACCTCCTTATTGACGATGAAACACAGATATTGCATCTTAACTAAATACAAAAGGCACAATGCAGATGTAGTACAAGAAGACTGACTCTTCTTACTGTCTATGGTTTGAACCATTCCTGTGACACTAGTTATAGATTCACATGCTGCACTTCAGGTATACTGTATCCAGCAGACCTTCTTATTGATGATGAAGCACTGAAATTGCATCGGAGTTAAATGCAAAAGGCACAATGCCGACTTAAGTACAAGAAGACTGACTCTTCCTACTGTCTATGGTTTGAACCATTCCTGTGACACTAGTTACAGATTCAGATGCTGCACTTCAGGTATACTGTATCCAGCTGTCGTTCCTATTGATGATGAAGCACAGAAATTGCATCGGAGTTAAATACGAAAGGCACAATGCCGACTTAAGTTCAAGAAGACTGACTCTTCCTACTGCCTAAGATTTGAACCATTCCTGTGACAGTTGTTTTAGATTCCGATGCTTCACTTCAGGTTTACTGTATCTCTCTGACCTCCTTATTGACGATGAAACACAGAAATTGCATCCTAACTAATTACAAAAGTCACAATGCAGACTTAAGTACAAGTAGACTGACTCTTATTATGGTCTACGCTTTGAACCATTCCTGTGACACTAGATATAGATTCCGATGCTTCACTTCAGGTTTACTGTATCTCTCTGACCTTCTTATTGACGATCAAACACAGATATTTCATCGGAATTAAATACAAAACGCACAATGCCGACTTAAGTACAAGAAAACTGACTCTAATTACTGTCTATGTTTTGAACCATTCCTGTGACACTAGTTATAGATTCTGATGCTTCACTTCAGGCTTACTGTATCCCTGTGACCTTCTTATTGACGATGAAACACAGAAATGGCATCGGAAGTAAATACAAATAGCACAATGCCGACTCAAGTACAAGAAGACTGGCTCTTCTTACTGTCTATGTTTTGAACCTTTCCTGTGAGCCAGGTTTTAGTTTCCGATGCTTCACTACAGGTTTACTGTATCCCTTGGACATTACTATTGACGACCAAACACAGAAATTGCATCGAAATTAAATACAAAAGGCACAATGCCGACTTAAGTACAAGAAGACTGTCTCTTCTTACTGTCTATGTTTTGAAACATTCCTGTGACACTAGTTATAGATTCCAATGCTTCACTTCAGTTTTACTGTATCCCTCTGACCTTCTTATTGACGATGAAACACAGAAAATGCATCGGAATTAAATACAAAAGGCACAATGCCGACTCAAGTACAGGAAGACTGGCCCTTCTTACTGTCTATGTTTTGAACCTTTACTGTGAGACCGGTTTTAGATTCCGATGCTTCACTTCAGGTTTACTGTATCCCGTTGACCTTCTTATTGACGACGAAAAGCCGAAATTGCATCTGAATTGAATACAAAAGGCACAATGCCGACTTAAGTACAAGAAAACTGACTCTTCTTACTGTCTATGTTTTGAACCATTCCTGTGACACTAGTTATAGATTCCGATGCTTCACTTCAGGTTTACTGTATCCCTTGGACATTCCTATTGACGACGAAACACAGAAATTGCATCGGAATTAAATAGAAAAGGCACAATACCGACTTAGGTTCAAGAAAACTGACTCTTCTTACTGTCTATGGTGGAACCGTTCCTGTGACACTAGTTATAGATTCCGATGCTTCACTTCAGGTTATCTGTATCCCTCTTGCCTCCTTATTGACGATGAAACACAGAAATTGCATCGGAATTAGACACAAAAGGCACAATGCCGACCTAAGTACAAGAAAACAGACTCTTCATACTGTATATGTTTTGAACCGTTCCTGTGGCACTAGTTATTCTTTCCGAAGCTTCACTTCAGGATTACTGTATCCCTCTAACCTTCTTATTGACGATGAAACACAGAAATTGCATCGGAATTAAATACAAAAGGCACAATGCTGACTTATGTTCAAGATGACTGACTCTTCCTACTGTCTAAGTTTTGAACCATTCCTGTGACACTAGTTTTAGATTCCGATGCTTCACTTCAGGTTTACTGTATCTCTCTGACCTCCTTATTGACGATGAAACACAGATATTGCAACTTAACTAAATACAAAAGGCACAATGCAGACTTAAGTACAAGAAGACTGACTCTTCTTACTGTCTATGGTTTGAACCATTCCTGTGACACTAGTTATAGATTCAGATGCTGCACCTCAGGTATACTGTATCCAGCAGACCTTCTTATTGATGATGAAGCACTGAAATTGCATCGGAGTTAAATACAAAAGGCACAATGCCGACTTAAGTACAAGAAGACTGACTCTTCCTACTGTCTATGGTTTGAACCATTCCTGTGACACTAGTTACAGATTCAGATGCTGCACTTCAGGTATACTGTATCCAGCTGACGTTCTTATTGATGATGAAGCACAGAAATTGAATCGGAGTTAAATACGAAAGGCACAATGCCGACTTAAGTTCAAGAAGACTGACTCTTCCTACTGTCTAAGATTTGAACCATTCCTCTGACAGTTGTTTTAGATTCCGATGCTTCACTTCAGGTTTACTGTATCTCTCTGACCTCCTTATTGACGATGAAACACAGAAATTGCATCCTAACTAATTACAAAAGGCACAATGCAGACTTAAGTACAAGTAGACTGACTCTTATTATGGTCTACGCTTTGAACCATTCCTGTGACACTAGATGTAGATTCCGATGCTTCACTTCAGGTTTACTGTATCTCTCTGACCTTCTTATTGACGATCAAACACAGATATTTCATCGGAATTAAATACAAAAGGCACAAGGCCGACTTAAGTACAAGAAAACTGACTCTAATTACTGTCTATGTTTTGAACCATTACTGTGACACTAGTTATAGATTCCGATGCATTACTTCAGATTTACTGTATCCCTGTGACCTACATATTGACGATGAAACACAGAAATTGCATCGGAATTAAATACAAAAGGCACAATGCCGACTTAAGTACAAGAAAACTGACTCTTCGTATTTTTTATGTTTTGAACCATTCCTGTGACACTAGTTATGGATTCTGATGCTTCACTTCAGGTTTACTGTATCCCTGTGACCGTCTTATTGACGATGAAACACAGAAATGGCATCGGAAGTAATTACAAATGGCACAATGCCGACTCAAGTACAAGAAGACTGGCTCTTCTTACTGTCTATCTTTTGAACCTTTCCTGTGAGCCAGGTTTTAGTTTCCGATGCTTCACTATAGGTTTACTGTATCCCTTGGACATTTCTATTGACGACGAAACACAGACATTGCATCGAAATTAAATACAAAAGGCACAATGCCGACTTAAGTACAAGAAGACTGTCTCTTCTTACTGTCTATGTTTTGAACCATTCCTGTGACACTAGTTATAGATTCCGATGCTTCACTTCAGTTTTACTGTATCCCTCTGACCTTCTTATTGACGATGAAACACAGAAAATGCATCGGAATTAAATACAAAAGGCACAATGCCGACTCAAGTACAGGAAGACTGGCCCTTCTTACTGTCTATGTTTTGAACCTTTACTGTGAGACCGGTTTTAGATTCCGATGCTTCACTTCAGGTTTACTGTATCCCGTTGACCTTCTTATTGACGACGAAAGGCAGAAATTGCATCTGAATTGAATACAAAAAGCACAATGCCGATTTAAGTACAAGAAGACTGACACTTCTTACTGTCTATGTTTTGAAGCATCCCTGTCACACTAGTTACAGACTCCGATGCTTCGCTTAATGTTTACTGTATCCCTCTTACCTTCTTATTGACGATGAAACACGGATATTGCATCGGAATTAAATGGAAAAGGCACAATGCCGACTTAAGTACAAGAAAACTGACTCTTCTTACTGTCTATGTTTTGAACCATTCCTGTGACTCTAGTTATAGATTCCGATGCTTCACTTCTGGTTTACTGTATCCCTTGGACATTCCTATTGACGACGAAACACAGAAATTGCATCGGAATTAAATAGAAAAGGCACAATACCGACTTAGGTTCAAGAAAACTGACTCTTCTTACTGTCTTTGGTGGAACCGTTCCTGTGACACTAGTTATAGATTCCGATGCTTCACTTCAGGTTAACTGTATCCCTCTTGCCTCCTTATTGACGATGAAACACAGAAACTGCATCAGAATTAGTCACAAAAGGCACAATGCCGACCTAAGTACAAGAAAACAGACACTTCATACTGTCTATGTTTTGAACTGTTCCTGTGACACTAGTTATTCTTTCCGAAGCTTCACTTCAGGTTTACTGTATCACTCTAACCTTCTTATTGACGATAAAACACAGAAATTGCATCGGAATTAAATACAAAATGCACAATGCCGACTCAAGTACAAGAAGACTGGCTCTTCTTACTGTCTATGTTTTGAACCTTTCCTGTGAGACCGGTTTTAGATTCCAAGGCTTCACTTCAGGTTTACCGTATCCCTTGAACCTTCTTATTGACGCCGAAACACAGAAATTGCATCGGAATTAAATAGAATAGGCACAATGCCGACTTTAGTACAAGAAAACTAACTCTTCCTACTATGTTTTGATCCATTCCTGTGACACTAGTTATAGATTCCGATGCTTCACTTCAGGTTTACTGTATCCCTGTGACCTTCTTATTGACGATGAAACGCAGAAATTGCTTCGGAATTATATACAAAAGGCACAATGCCGACGTAAGTACAAGAAAACTGACTCCTCTTACTGTCTATGTTTTTAACCATTCCTGTGACACTAGTTATAGATTCCGATGCTTCACTTCAGGTTTACTGTATCCCTTGGACTTTCTTATAGACGATGAAACACAGAAATTGCATCGGTATTATATACAAAACGCACAATGCCGGCTTAAGTACAAGAAGACTGACTCTTCTTACTGTCTACGTTTTGAACCATTCCTGAGACACTAGTTTTAGATTCCGATGCTTCACTTCAGGTTTACAGTATCTCTCTGACCTCCTTATCGACGATGAAACACAGAAATTGCATCTTAACAAAAAACAAAAGGCACAATGCAGACTTAAGTACAAGAAGACTGACTCTTCTTACTGTCTATGTTTTGAACCATTCCTGTGACACTAGTTACAGATTCAGATGCTGTACTTCAGGTATACTGTATCCAGCAGACATTCTTATTGATGATGAATCACTGATATTTCATCGGAGTTAATTAAAAAAGGCACAATGCCGACTTAAGTACAAGAAGACTGACTCTTCTTACTGTCTATGTTTGAACCATTCCTGTGACACTAGTTATAGATTCCGATGCTTCACTTCAGGTTAACTGTTACCCTCTGACCTTCTTATTGACGATGAAACACAGAAATTGCATTGGAATTAAATACAAAAGGCACAATGCCGACTCAAGTAAAAGAAGACTGGCTCCTCTTACTGTCTATGTTTTGAACCATTCCTGTGACACTAGTTATAGATTCCGATGCTTCACTTCAGGTTTACTGTATCCCTCTGACCTTCTTATTGACGATGAAACACAGAAATTGCATCGCAATTAAATACAAAAGGCACAATGCCGACTGAAGTAAAAGAAGACTGACTCTTCCTACTGTCTATGTTTTGAACCTTTACTGTGAGACCGGATTTAGATTCCAAGGCTTCACATCAGGTTTACCGTATCCCTTGAACCTTCTTATTGACGCCGAAACACAGAAATTGCATCGGAATTAAATAGAATAGGCACAATGCCGACTTAAGTACAAGAAAACTAACTCTTCCTACTCTCTATGATTTGATCCATTCCTATGACACTAGTTATAGATTCCGATGCTTCACTTCAGGTTAACTGTATCCCTGTGACGTTCTTATTGACGATGAAACGCAGAAATTGCTTCGGAATTATATACAAAAGGCACAATGCCGACGTAAGTACAAGAAAACTGACTCTTCTCACTGTCTATGTTTTTAACTATTCCTGTGACACTAGTTATAGATTCCGATGCTTCACTTCAGGTTTACTGTATCCCTCTGACCTTCTTATGACGATGGAACACAGAAATTGCATTGGAATTAAATACAAAAGGCACAATGCCGACTCAAGTAAAAGAAGACTGGCTCCTTTTACTGTCTATGTTTTGAACCATTCCTGTGACACTAGTTATAGATTCCGATGCTTCACTTCAGGTTTACTGTATCCCTTGGACCTTCTTATAGACGATGAAACACAGAAATTGCATCGGAATTATATACAAAACGCACAATGCCGGCTTAAGTACAAGAAGACTGACTCTTCTTACTGTCTATGGTTTGAACCATTCCTGTTACACTAGTTACAGATTCAGATGCTGCACTTCAGGTATACTATATCCAGCAGACATTCTTATTGATGATGAATCACTGATATTGCATCGGAGTTAAATACAAAAGGCACAATGCCGACTGAAGTAAAAGAAGACTGACTCTTCCTACTGTCTATGTTTTGAACCATTCCTGTGACACTAGTTTTAAATTCCGATGCTTCACTTCAGGTTTACTGTATCCCTCGGACCTCCTTATTGACGATGAAACACAGAAATTGCATCTTACTTAAATACAAAAGCACAATTCCGACTTAAGTACAAGAAGACTGACTCTTCTTATTGTCTATGATTTGAACAATTCCTGTGACACTAGTTATAGATTCCGATGCTTCACTTCAGGTTTACTGTATCCAACTGACCTTCTTATTGACGATGAAACACTGAAATTGCATCGGAATTAAATACAAAAGGCACAATGCCGACTCAAGTAAAAGGAGACTGGCTCCACGTACTGACTATGTTTTGAACCATTCCTGTGACACTAGTTATAGATTCCGATGCTTCACTTCCGGTTTACTGTTTCCAACTGACCATCTTATTGACGATGAAACACAGAAATTGCATCGGAATCATATACAAAAGCACAATGCCGACTTAGGAACAAGAAGACTGACGCCTCTTACTGTCTATGTTTTGAACCATTCCTGTGACTCTAGATATAGATTCCGATGCCTCAGTTCAGTTTTACTGTATCCCTCTGACCTTCTTATTGACGATGAGACACAGAAATTGCATCGGAATTAAATACAAAAGGCACAATGCAGACTTAAGTTCCAGAGGACTGACTCTTCCTACTGTCTAAGATTTGAACCATTCCTGTGACTCTAGTTTTAGATTCCGATGCTTCACTTCAGGTTTACTGTATCTCGCTGACCTCTTTATTGTTGATGAAACACAGAAATTGCATCTTAAATAATTACAAAAGGCGCAATGTTACGATGCTTCACTTCAGGTTTCCTGTATCGCTCTGACCTTCTTTTTGACGATGAAACACATAAAGTGCATCGTAATTAAACTCAAACGGCACAATGCCGACATAATTACAAGAAAACGTACTCTTCTTACTGTCTATGATTTGAACCATTCCTTTGACACTAGTTATAGAATCCGATGCTTCATATCAGGGATAATGTATCCCTCTGACCTTCTGATGGACGATGAAACACAGAAATTGCAACGGAATTAAATACAAAAGGCACAATGCCGACTCAAGTACAAGAAGACTGGCTCTTCTTACTGTCTATGATTTTAACCTTTCCTGTGAGACCGGTTTTTGATTCCGATGCTTCACTTCAGGTTTACTGTATCCCGTGGACCTTCTTATTGACGACGAAAAGCAGAAATTGCATCGGAATTGAATACAAAAAGCACAATGCCGTCTTCAGTACAAGAAAATTGACACTTCTAACTGTCTATGTTTTGAACCATTCCTGTGACACTAGTTATAGATTTCGATGCTTCACTTCAGGTGTACTGTATCCCTCTGACCTTCTTATTGACGATGAAACCCAGAACTTGCATCGGAATTAAATAGAAAAGGCACAATGCCGACTAATGTACAAGAGGACTGACACTCTAACTTTCTATGATTTGAACCTCTCCTGGAAGTCCAGTTTTGGATTCCAATGCTTCACTTCAGGTTTAGTGTATCCCTTGGACCTTCTTATTGACGATGAAACACAGAAATTCCGTTTGAATTTAATACAAAAGGCACAATGCCGACTTATGGACAAGAGGCCTGACACTTTAACTTTCTATGATTTGAACCTCTCCTCTGAGTCCATTTTTAGATTCCGATGCTTCACTTCAGGTTTGCTGTATCCCTTGGACCTTCTTATTGACGGTGAAACACAGAAATTGCATCCGAATATAATACAAAAGGCACAATGCCGAATTAAGTACAAGAGGACTGACACTCTTTCTTTCTATGATTTGAACCTCTCCTGTGAGTCCAGTTTTAGCTTCCGATGCTTCACTTCGGGTTTACTGTATCCCTTGGACCTTCTTATTGACGATGAAACACAGAAATTGCATCGGAATTAAATACAAAAGGCACAATGCCGACTCTAGTACAAGAGGACTGACACTCTAACTTTCTACGATTTGAACCTCTCCTGTGAGTCCAGTTTTAGATTCCGATGCTTCACTTCAGCTTTACTGTATCCCTTGGACTGTCTTATTGACGATGAAACACAGAAATTCCATCTGAATTTAATACAAAAGGCACAATGCCGACTTAATTACAAGAGGACTGTCACTCAAACTTTCTATGATCTGAACCTCTCCTGTGAGTCCAGTTTTAGATTTCGATGCTTCACTTCAGGTTACTGTATACCTTGCACCTTCTTGTTGACGATGAAACACAGAAATTGCATCCGAATTTAATACAAAATTCACAATGCCGACTTAAGTACAAAATTACTGACACTCCAACTTTCTATGATTTGAACCTCTCCTGTGAATCTAATTTTAGATTTCTATGCTTCACTTCAGATTTACTGTATACCTCGGACCTTCTTATTGACGATGAAACACAGAAATTGCACCCGAATTTAATACAAAAGGCACAATGCCGACTTAAGTACAAGAGGACTGACAGTCCAACTTTCTATGAATTGAACCTCTCCTGTGAGTCCAGTTTTAGATTCCGATGCTTCATTTCAGGTTTACTGTATACCTTGGACAGTCGTATTGAAGATGAAACACAGACATTGCATCGGAATTAAATACAAAAGGCACAATGCCGACTTAAGTACAAGAGGAGTGATACTCTACCTTTCTATGATTTGAACCTCTCCTGTGAGTTCAGTTTTAGATTCCGATGCTTCTCTTCAGGTTTACTGTGTACCTTGGACCTTCTTATTGACGATGAAACACAGAGTTTGCATCCGAATTTAATACAAAAGGCACAATACCGACTTAAGCACAAGAGGAATGACACTCTGACTTTCTATGATTTGAACCTATCCTGTGCGTCCAGTTTAAGATTCCGATTCTTCACTTCAGGTTTACTGTATACCTTGCACCTTCTTATTGACGATGAAACAAAGAAATTGCATCGGAATTTAATACAAAAGGCACAATGCCGATTGAAGTAAAAGAGGACTGACACTCTCACTTTGTATGATTTGAACCTCTCCTGTGAGTCCAGTTTTAGATTCCGATGTTTCACTTCAGGTTTACTGTATCCCTTGGACCTTCTTATTGTTGATGGAACACAGCAATTGCATCGGAATTAAATTCAAAAGTCACAATGCCGACTTAAGTACAAGAGGACTGACACTCTAACCTTCTATGATTTGACCCTGTCCTGTGAGTCTAGTTTTAGGTTCCGATGCTTCGCTTCAGGTTGGCAGTATCTCTTGGACCTTCTTATTGACGATGAAACACAGAGTTTGCATCCGAATTTAATACAAAAGGCACAATGCCGACTAAAGTACAAGAATACTAAACTCTCACTTTCTATGATTTGACCCTCTCCTGTGAGTCCAGTTTTAGATTCCGATTCTTCACTTCAGGTTTACTGTATCCCTTGGAACTTCTTATTGACGATGAAACACAGAAATTGCATCTGATTTTAATACAAACGGCACAATACCGACTTAAGTACAAGAGGACTGGCACTCTCACTTTCTATGACTTGAACCTCTCCTGTGAGTCCAGTTTTAGAGTCCGATGCTTCACTTCAGGTTTACTGTATACCTTGCACCTTCTTATTGACGATGAAGCACAGAAATTGCATCCGAATTTAATACAAAATGCACAATGCCCACTTAAGTACAAGAGGACTGACATTCTGACTTTCTATGATTTGAACCTCTCCTATGAGTCCAGTTTTAGATTCCGATGCTTCACTTCATGTTTACTGTATTCCTTGGACCTTCTTATTGACGATGAAACACAGAATTTGCATCCGAATTAAATACAAATGGCACAATGCCAACTTAAGTACAAGAGGACTGACACTCTCACTTTCTATGATTTGAACCTCTCCTGTGAGTCCAGTTTTAGATTCCACGCTTCACTTCAGGTTTACTGTATACCTAGCACCTTCTCATGAACGATGAAACACAGAAATTGCATCGGAATTTAATACAAAAGGCACAATGCCTACTTAAGTAAAAGAGGACTGACACTCTAAATTTCTATGATTTGAACCTCTCCTGTGAGTCCTGTTTTAGATTCCGATGCTTCACCTCAGGTTTACTGTATCCCTTGGTCCTTCTTATTGACGATGAAACACAGAAATTGCATCGGAGTTAAATTCAAATGGCACAATGCCGATTTAAGTAAAAGAGGACTGACACTCTAACTTTCTATGATTTGTGCCTCTCCCATGAGTCCAGTTTCAGATTCCGATGCTTCACTTCATGTTTACTGTATTCCTTGGACCTTCTTATTGATGATGAAACACAGAAATTGCATCCGAATTTAATACAAATGGCACAATGCCGACTTAAGTACAAGAGGACTGACACTCTCACTTTCTATGATTTGAACCTCTCATGTGAGTCCAGTTTTAGATTCCGATGCTTCACTTCAGGTTTACTGTATACCTAGCACCTTCTCATGGACGATGAAACACAGAAATTGCATCGGAATTTAATACAAAAGGCACAATGCCTACTTAAGTAAAAGAGGACTGACACTCTAAATTTCTATGATTTGAACCTCTCCTGTGAGTCCTGTTTTAGATTCCGATGCTTCACTTCAGGTTTACTGTATCCCTTGGTCCTTCTTATTGACGATGAAACACAGAAATTGCATCCGAATTTAATACAAAAGGCACAATGCCGACTCAAGTACAAGAGGACTGACACTCTAACTGTCTATGATTCGAATCACTCCTGTGAGTCCAGTTTTAGATTCCGATGGTTCACTTCAGTTTTACTGTATCCCTTGGTTCTTCTTATTGACGATGAAACACAGAAATTCCATCGGAATTAAATTCAAAAGGCACTGTGGGGCGGCGGATGAGTTTTTGTCTGGATTAATTAAATCTGCTGTATAAATGATTGCATGTTCAATCAGTTTCTGGCTTTTAGAATGTTGTTAATGCTGTCTTTCGCCGTTCTCAACACTGGCTCTCTATTTACTTTTTAGCTCTCAGAAAGTGATTTAACAAAACGTGGAGCCAGTAATTAGAGATCCTAGTGCCCACTTTATTTGAGATACCATTATAGCTGCAGTTTATAGCTCTGAGGAATTAGGAGATTGTCCGGGACTTCTAATCAAAAACGGTTTTCCAAAATAGTTGAGTATATTCTGAAATTTACTGATAAAAAAAACCACAAGTATCCCTTCAACCTAGCTAACAGAGCAGTTCAGTGTCTAATGCGCTGATGCAACTATAAATGTCCGAATTAAATGTTAAAAAAAATGCTCGCCATAATTTGATGAAAATATTTCATCAAACGCCACGCTAAATATTTGGTAGAATGTCTGTCTCGCGACGGCACGTGAAAATACGACAATACGCAAACTGAAACTAGATAATGAAAATCATTCCAGAATTAACACTTCACATAAAATGTTTTCATGGTTCCGCGTATCTCTAGTAACTTAATACGGCACCCGAGGCTGTTTGTAGCAGATACACTGATGCGACGCGACTACCGACACTGATGGCGTGTCATTCAGCGTCTGGAGAGAACTGGGGCCTTCCTTCCTCGCGCAGCGTCCTTATATATAAACCCGCGGTGCGGACGGCGAAGGGAACGCCTGATCTTTTAGGCTCTCTCGACTAGCCGCTGGGCTAGTAACGCACCACTTCAAGTTACATAATAATTTATAGCTTCTTTTGCTGATGGCCGAAGAAGCTCTTAATATAAACGTGCATTCAGCACGCAGGTAAGTATTGATAAAAAATTTTGACGTGGCTTGGTTAAATATTTTGGGCGAGAGAATTAATTAAATTACACTGCACGCAGCAGATGAGCTCTGAACTGTCCCTTTTTAGATCCGCTATCGCTATAATTTCATAGGTATTCAAAAGAAACTTTTCACATCTTCATAGTCATAGCGGACCTCCAACCTATTTAAATCTAAACATCCTAGCCTTATTTACTAGCCTACTTAATCTATCTTGCTTCCTTCAGTTTTGAGATGAAAATGAGAAAATCATGAATTTCCACTAAAGTCTTAATATGTTAAATCCAAAGTACTATTTTTATTAAATCATTATGAAAGATGAATCTAAATATAAATTTTGAAGTCTCTAGCTCTTTTCTGTTGCGCCAATGATTTTTTCAGAAAAACGTCCAAATTTCGAAAATGGCTGAAGTTATATAACTGATATTTAACACACATCAATGTAGTATTATTCCTGACATGCTAGAAAAGTTTTAGGTCATTTGCTTGATTTTTAAGTTATTGCGCAACATTTATGACGTCAGAGCTAGTTACAGCAGACTGGCTGGCACATAATGGAAACTGATGTGAATTTACAACAGCGTGAGTAGGCTGCTTCCCTACATCACCCTCTACTTAAATTTTTTGTTTATGAATGTTAATGAATGAAAAAAAAATTTAATTACGAAAGGGAAGCAAGAGTACAGTTTAACTCCCTATGAAAAATAAAAATTGAAATATAAACCTGTAGAAACATTAAAGAAAACTTATCCCCTACATTAATTATCTAAATTGTGGGCATGTTTACTGCCTTTCAAACAATGTCATTACTCAAAATTTTAAGCAAAGTCAATGAAATATTTTGGCATACATATTGCCTTAGACAAACAAACATATACAAATTGAAAAATTGTGAAAATCTTAGATCCATTAAATACATTAAATACATTTTTACATACACAAATGCAAAGAAATAAGTTATTTAAGATACATAAACAGATAATTATTTCTTAGCAGTCTTTTCTAAACCTGAAAGAAAAGTTCACAAATACTTTTTACACACGTGGTTGTAGCCGCTTTGGCTGGCGTCCTACACTTCCATTCACAAGGGTAGAGGAGGGGAAGTTGCTATGGTGTGCGTCCTTCACGTTCTCTCTAAATTACATGGGGGAAAGGGGGAGGGGTCACTGTGAGTTGTGTCCAAGTCACTCCACGCTTTCACGCAGCTACCAGGCTGCCATTATCTGGTTTGTCCTGTAGAACAAACAAAAAGAGTGCCTCAGACTCTGTTCACTTAATATCTAAGGGTGGGTCACAATGAAATGGGGATATATACATTTTATCCTTCAGTATGTTACTGGAACAAAGTTAACAGAATTTTTTTCAATTCTACTCTTACGGTTACTTAACTGTCATAAAATCGTTAAACATATGGCTTAAAACGCCGTCAATGACGTACTTGAGAAAATTTATGCTCAAGGCATACAATCATAAATCATACACTCCTGGAAATGGAAAAAAGAACACATTGACACCGGTGTGTCAGACCCACCATACTTGCTCCGGACACTGCGAGAGGGCTGTACAAGCAATGATCACACGCACGGCACAGCGGACACACCAGGAACCGCGGTGTTGGCCGTCGAATGGCGCTAGCTGCGCAGCATTTGTGCACCGCCGCCGTCAGTGTCAGCCAGTTTGCCGTGGCATACGGAGCTCCATCGCAGTCTTTAACACTGGTAGCATGCCGCGACAGCGTGGACGTGAACCGTATGTGCAGTTGACGGACTTTGAGCGAGGGCGTATAGTGGGCATGCGGGAGGCCGGGTGGACGTACCGCCGAATTGCTCAACACGTGGGGCGTGAGGTCTCCACAGTACATCGATGTTGTCGCCAGTGGTCGGCGGAAAGTGCACGTGCCCGTCGACCTGGGACCGGACCGCAGCGACGCACGGATGCACGCCAAGACCGTAGGATCCTACGCAGTGCCGTAGGGGACCGCACCGCCACTTCCCAGCAAATTAGGGACACTGTTGCTCCTGGGGTATCGGCGAGGACCATTCGCAACCGTCTCCATGAAGCTGGGCTACGGTCCCGCACACCGTTAGGCCGTCTTCCGCTCACGCCCCAACATCGTGCAGCCCGCCTCCAGTGGTGTCGCGACAGGCGTGAATGGAGGGACGAATGGAGACGTGTCGTCTTCAGCGATGAGAGTCGCTTCTGCCTTGGTGCCAATGATGGTCGTATGCGTGTTTGGCGCCGTGCAGGTGAGCGCCACAATCAGGACTGCATACGACCGAGGCACACAGGGCCAACACCCGGCATCATGGTGTGGGGAGCGATCTCCTACACTGGCCGTACACCACTGGTGATCGTCGAGGGGACACTGAATAGTGCACGGTACATCCAAACCGTCATCGAACCCATCGTTCTACCATTCCTAGACCGGCAAGGGAACTTGCTGTTCCAACAGGACAATGCACGTCCGCATGTATCCCGTGCCACCCAACGTGCTCTAGAAGGTGTAAGTCAACTACCCTGGCCAGCAAGATCTCCGGATCTGTCCCCCATTGAGCATGTTTGGGACTGGATGAAGCTTCGTCTCACGCGGTCTGCACGTCCAGCACGAACGCTGGTCCAACTGAGGCGCCAGGTGGAAATGGCATGGCAAGCCGTTCCACAGGACTACATCCAGCATCTCTACGATCGTCTCCATGGGAGAATAGCAGCCTGCATTGCTGCGAAAGGTGGATATACACTGTACTAGTGCCGACATTGTGCATGCTCTGTTGCCTGTGTCTATGTGCCTGTGGTTCTGTCAGTGTGATCATGTGATGTATCTGACCCCAGGAATGTGTCAATAAAGTTTCCCCTTCCTGGGACAATGAATTCACGGTGTTCTTATTTCAATTTCCAGGAGTGTATTTAATCTGAATTTATTATTTCTGGGCCGGAACACTGAACCAATGCTCGGTACATTCCTGACAAATCTGCATTTTATTTACTTAACTGAGTCATCTTTGATTATTTTATTCTTAGAGATAGTATGAGTATGATTAGTGGTTGATTTCTTAGCTTCTTTGTGCATGTGAGTAACTTGTGGTAATAGTACAGTTGTGAGTGTTCAAAACACACTACGTTTCGTTGACTACTAAATCCACTTATTGGTCCTCTGCTGTTGTCAGTTCCACATCTGCAATTAGGTACTTACTTACTTTGAAGTGTATTTATGCTGAGCTAAAATAATGTTTCACGTCTGTCAGTATGTTATTTATTTATTTTGCTAGTGTATGTACTTATTTAGCACTCACTCTATTAATATTTAAAGCATAGGATAGCACATTTATTTCATATCTTTAGTGTATTGCAGCTGATCAGTTTGCTCACGTGGCAATCCATTTCCACTCGATCGGACGCTGAAACCTCAGGTAGTCTCTCTCAGACCTACCACTAACTTTAGTGTATTGCAGCTGATCAGTTTGCTCACGTGGCAATCCATTTCCACTCGATCGGACGCTGAAACCTCAGGTAGTCTCTCTCAGACCTACCACTAAAGTGCATCAAGTAATTATGGACGAGCGTAATGCTAAATTCCTTAAACCTATAGGACACCATGAGCTGCTCTGTCTCATTTAACATAAGGGTACCTATGGTCGCATTCACGCCTCCAACTCATAACCTCAATACGTGTGGGTGTATCCTGTCACACACTACACTAAAATAATGGCCAGCTCCAACCTTATAAATACTTCAGGGACGTGTCCTTCACGTCTCAACCACAAACACTGCTCAATTCTATTACACTGCCTTTCCTTGCTACACCAGGTGAATTTAATCTTACAATTTATCTGCATATTTTTCCTAACACTAAGCAATCTCTTTTACTATTTCTTAATTAGCTCTAATGCATACACTAGGTTTCACTACCACTTCAGATCCTGCTTGTACATGAATTCATATATCTTTTTAAATTAGTGTTGGTGAACCATTTCCAATAAAATAACACTTTGTACTTACTATATTACCAGGGTTCTATACATACTTGTTACTCAAATACATTTGTATCTTCATTACGTCATACTTCTCTATTGTTTGTCACTATTAGGTCTGTCACATTAGGTATTTTTTATTTAATCGGTAGATAGAATGGTTACATAACTCATGGCTTGATACCCATGACAGAAAATTTTCATGTATGAAAGAAGAGGTCGAAATTTTTGTGGATAGGAAAGATGAAAAGTGAGTGAGACCTGAAATGGAAGGAAGATCTCACACAGCTGGGACTGCACAGCTGCCACACTGTGTAGAGGTTACAGAACAACCTCCTCCCTACAGCATTCATTGGTTTATTATTGGTTTGATAGTCATAACGGAAAATTTTAATGTATGAAAGAAGAGGTCGAAATTTTTGTGGATAGGAACGATGAAGAATGAGTGAGACCTGAAAGGGAAAGAAGATCTCACACAGCTGGGACTGCACAGCTGCCACACTGTGTAGAGGTTACAGAACAACCTCCTCCCTACAGCATTCATTCATAACCTTTGACCGCGCCACGTCGATCTGAAAATACTTTATGATGCCTTTTTAGAACCTGTCTCAGTTCTTCCTTCTGATTGGCTGAAATCTTATCGATTTCCTGCAATTTAGCTTCTATTTTGTCTAAAATAATTGCTTCTTCTTCTTCTGTGTTCAGCTTACTTGTACTAAGATTAACATCCTCGTCCCAATACCTCCTATTTTTCAGAACTCGTATAGGCAGCTCCCAAGTTTCATGATCAGTTACTACATGTTTATCACTAAAAGGTACTATAATTACTCCGGTTATTGGCAAGACCATTTTTAACTGGCTTCTTTCAAAGTCAACAACACTCTGATATTTTGACAAGAAATCTATGCCAATTAAAACGTCAATACTGAGATTGTTTACAATTAAACATGGATGATCAAGTAAATTACCATTAATGTTAAAGGGCAGCAAAGCTTCTTGCTTTACCGTTTTTGACACCTTGCCAGTAGCACTAATTATTCTGAGTCCTGATACCCTCATTACAGTAAGTTTGTCTTTACCAGGTAATGCATCAAAGAAGGACTGAGATATCGCACTCACCTCACTTCCACTGTCTAAGAGACAACGTAAATTGATACCCAACATATTCACTATTATTATAGGGTGGCTTATTCTAGGTTGTACAGGTGGTTCCTCACATTCATCTAGTAGTTCCTTTTGGATATGTCTCCAACTAAAGTGATCGACATCTGTCTTCATTACATTTAGGTTACAGTGTGTAGGGGTTTCCTGAATTACATTTTCAGCTGCCTTTTCCAGTCGGTCTATTAATTTTAAATCGAAACACCGCACGACTTCATTAAATTTAGTTTGCTGAACATGACCCAAATTACTGTAGTCTGAGCGATTCTGCGCCTTCAGACCGGGCATAACATTAGTTACAGCTAAACCACTTTCACCATTATCGTCGGTTTCCTTCTCAAGTGACAACTGGTCACAGCTACTGGGTTCATCGACCCCAAACAGCCTGCCCTCTACATTCCCACTTATCTCCTGTCCGAAATCTATTAGTACATTATCAACATCCTGCACAGGCACTTTAGATAAGAGCACATCATCCTCATCGTAAATATAAGCATGAATTTCTTCTGCTTCTTCACCTAACAATTCAGTATTTTGTAGCTCGTCCCTATCGTTACACTGCTGCGCTTTCTCTTTCTCCTCCCACTTAGAAAGCGTCTCTAACACGGTATCTATGAAATACTGTGAGTGATCTAATATTTCTGTTGTATCCTTAGGTGCTACCGACACTTCATCCACCTGTTCAGTTTGAGTATTCTGATCTGTCTTACCAATTCCCTTAACTACTGGCTTAGGAAAAGTAACCGCCTGGTGAGCGCCAGTGTCCTCATAGACGGGAACTAGTTTTCCTGCCTCGGCCTACTGCTGTTTCCTTTAGTTTCATTATAGTTGACTGGCACAGCATTACTTTCCGTACTGTTGTTTACATGCATTTTTCTGTTTGGAACAACATCATTATCCCTTGGACGCCATTGTTGGTTCTGATAATTATTTCCCCAATTCCTACCTCTCTTAGGATTACGAACACCTACTTTTCTGATATTTACATTGCCATTTTGCTCGTTCCTAAAATTACTATTATTGTTATTGGCATTTCGGTTATTACGTGCTTGCTCCTCATTGGCAGTAACACGTTCTACACGTTCCAAATACTCAATGAAACGATCCAGATTGTCTCTATGGGCAGATATAATTCTAGTTTGCCAATACCATGGCAATTTGGCTTCAAGACCCAGTATTATCATTTCAGGTTTTAGCTTTTCGTCCAAATGTGATAAACGTGAAATCCATGACCTAGCAAACTCTTTAATTGATTCCTTGCCTGCATTGAAGCGTTTCCCACTCCAAAATTCTCTCAACACTTCATTTTGCTTATTGCTAGAGCAATACTCATTAATAAAAGCTGTTTTAAATTCCGCTAATGTTTTACATTTCAACATAACATCAGCTGACCAACGCATGGCGTCACCTGCTAAATGGCTTTTAACAAACGAGATTTTCTCTCGTTCAGACCAAGTTGGTGGAATCACATCTTCAAAATCGTTCCAGAAATCTAGCAGATGGATATTTTTATCCGGATCGAACCGCAAGAACTGCCGACACCCGATAAAAGCGGCGTTTGCAGCTAAAACTTGTTGTATACTACCATTACCAGAAGTTACTGAAGCTACTTTATTTTCAATGTTAGCAATGTTCGTACTGATATTTTCTACTTTCATTTCAACATTGTCTACTCTTTGTACAATATGAGTAGTGTCAGTTTTGATTGCTTCTACTTCTGCTTGACATATGTTTACTTTTATATTAACATCTTTAAATCTATCTGAGCACAGTTCAGATTCCGCCTCGATCTTTTCTGTTAACTTGTGCTCCAGCTTCGCATCTTCCATTTGGAAGTCTTTGCGAACCTCAGCGACTTCGGATTTTATTGTCTTATACATTACAGAAAATTGTTGAGCAACCTTTTTCTTAATATCCTCATGGTTGTAATCAATTTTATAATTCAAACTGTCTAAATCCGCTTTCAACTTATTGCAACCAGCCTTGAAGTTATCGTCCATTACCTCCAATCGTTTATTAAAATTAGTTTGACTGGCCACAATCCTATTATTTACCTCAATTATATCAGATTTTAATTCAGCATTACTGCTTTTGACCTGTTCACTTATTTCAGACTTTAATTCAGCTGTCATTTGTGCATTACTGGCAGCTATTGCTTGTAATATAACATTTAAATCAACAGCCCCAGCGTCTTTGGGTTGCTCACGAGCTGGCTTTTTATCACACCCAGGTGACGAAAAACTAGCTCCAATACCAGAATCATCAAAACTACATGAAACTTCTGATTGATTAGTCATATCCAATTGCTCCTTCTTAAACTCTACCATCTCTGATGACTGTTTCATTTTTAATTCATCAGAGAAACTATCATCCCATAAATTTACAATTTCTACTTTCCGCTTTACTACTGGGGTCTCTATTATTGAATCATTGCCCCTTCCCACACTACTGTCAGGAGACAATACTTCATTTTTCACTTTGACATTACTACTTTCATGCATATTTACTCTCGAACCGTTGTCTGGATTTACAGTTCCCTCAACAGACATAGGTTCTGATTTAAGTTTAACCTCGGCTTCTTTTGACGGTTCCATCGCCAACAGTCTTTTAGTGCAGGTTAGTAAAATTTTTAACAGCTTTTCACTTAACTTAGTTCCTTCTGCACGACGTATGACGTTGCCGGCTCGGTGTACCAGGATTCCTGATGCGACGTGGCACGTTGAACTGCAGACGGCTCTCCGACGGCTGTTGTGTGTTTGCGTGGCCCGCAATTGCAGGCTCTGCGCCGGCTGCTCCAGCGGACGACTGCAGTGCGGCGAGACTGACTTCTCGCGATGCCGGCAGCACCGCTAGACTCAGTGCCAGCTCCGTCAATCCAGATGTGTTGTTAATCCAATTGCGTCGTCCACATGCACACGTAACACATTCATTGTTTTATACTCAGTTGCGTGTCGCATTTCACTCGCGAATCCGAATAGTTAAAAATCACTTTCACTTAGTTGATTTGCCGGCCGATGCACCATATGTGGGGCGGCGGATATTTTTGTAAAAATAATTTGCTGCATAAATGCTTACATGTTGAATCTGTTTCTGGCTTTTAGAATGTTGTTAATGCTGTCTTTCGCCGTTCTCAACACTGGCTCTCTATTTACTTTTTAGCTCCCAGAAAGTGATTTAACAAAACGTGGAGCCAGTAATTAGAGATCCTAGTGCCCACTTTATTTGAGATACCATTATAGCTGCAGTTTATAGCTCTGAGGAATTAGGAGATTGTCCGGGATTTCTAATCAAAAACGGTTTTCCAAAACAGTTGAGTATATTCTGAAATTTACTGATAAAAAAAACCACAAGTATCCCTACAACCTAGCTAACAGAGCAGTTCAGAGTCTAATGCGCTGATGCAACTATAAATGTCCGAATTAAATGTTAAAAAAAATGCTCGCCATAATTTGATGAAAATATTTCATCAAACGCCACGCTAAATATTTGGTAGAATGTCTGTCTCACGACGGCACGTGAAAATACGACAATACGCAAACTGAAGCTAGATAATGAAAATCATTCCAGAATTAACACTTCACATAAAATGTTTTCATGGTTCCGCGTATCTCTAGTAACTTAATACGGCACCCGAGGCTGTTTGTAGCAGATACACTGATGCGACGCGACTACCGACACAGATGGCGTGTCATTCAGCGTCTGGAGAGAACTGGGGCCTTCCTTCCTCGCGCAGCGTCCTTATATATAAACCCGCGGTGCGGACGGCGAAGGGAACGCCTGATCTTTTAGGCTCTCTCGACTAGCCGCTGGGCTAGTAACGCACCACTTCAAGTTACATAATAATTTATAGCTTCTTTTGCTGATGGCCGAAGAAGCTCTTAATTTAAACGTGCATTCAGCACGCAGGTAAGTATTGATAATAAAATTTTGACGTGGCTTGGTTAAATATTTTGGGCGAGAGAATTAATTAAATTACACTGCACGCAGCAGATGAGCTCTGAACTGTCCCTTTTTAGATCCGCTATCGCTATAATTTCATAGGTATTCAAAAGAAACTTTTCACATCTTCATAGTCATAGCGGACCTCCAACCTATTTAAATCTAAACATCCTAGCCTTATTTACTAGCCTACTTAATCTATCTTGCTTCCTTCAGTTTTGAGATGAAAATGAGAAAATCATGAATTTCCACTAAAGTCTTAATATGTTAAATCCAAAGTACTATTTTTATTAAATCATTATGAAAGATGAATCTAAATATAAATTTTGAAGTCTCTAGCTCTTTTCTGTTGCGCCAATGATTTTTTCAGAAAAACGTCCAAATTTCGAAAATGGCTGAAGTTATACAACTGATATTTAACACACATTAATGTAGTATTATTCCTGACATGCTAGAAAAGTTTTAGGTCATTTGCTTGATTTTTAAGTAATTGCGCAACATTTATGACGTCAGAGCTAGTTACAGCAGACTGGCTGGCACATAATGGAACTGATGTGAATTTACAACAGCGTGAGTAGGCTGCTTCCATACAGCACAATGCCGACTTAAGTACAAGAGGACTGACACTCTAATTTTCTATGATTTGAACCTCTCCTATGAGTCCAGTTTTAGATTCCGATGTTTCACTTCATGTTTACTGTATCCCTTGGACCTTCTTATTGATGATGAAACACAGAAATTGCATCCGGATTTAATACAAATGGCACAATGCCGACTTAAGTACAAGAGGACTGACACTATCACTTTCTATGATTTGAACCTCTCCTGTGAGTCCAGTTTTAGATTCCGATGCTTCACTTCAGGTTTACTGTATACCTAGCACCTTCTCATGGACGATGAAACACAGAAATTGCATCGGAATTTAATACAAAAGGCACAATGCCGACTTAGGTAAAAGAGGACTGACACTCTAAATTTCTATGATTTGAACCTCTCCTGTGAGTCCAGTTTTGGATTCCGATGCTTCACTTCAGGTTTACTGTATCCCTTGGCAGTTCTTATTGACGATTAAACACAGAAATTGCATCCGAATTCAACACAAATGGCACAATGCGGACTTAAGTAGAAGACGACTGACACTCTCACTTTCTATGATTTGAACCTCTCCTGTGAGTCCAGTTTTAGTTTCCGATGCTTCACTTCAGGTTTACAGTATCCCTTGGACCTTCTTATTGACGATGAAACACAGAAATTGCATCGGAGTTAAATTTAAAAGGCACAATGCCGACTTAAGTAAAAGAGGACTGACACTCTCACTTTCTATGATTCGAACCTCTCCTGTGAGTCCAGTTTTAGATTCCGATGCTTCACTTCAGGTTTACAGTATCCCTTGGACCTTCTTATTGACGATGAAACACAGAGTTTGCATCCGAATTTAATACAAAAGGCACAATGCCGACTAAAGTACAAGAGGACCAAGACTCTCACTTTCTATGATTTGAACCTCTCCTGTGAGTCCAGTTTTAGATTCCGATTCTTCACTTCAGGTTTACTGTATCCCTTGGAACTTCTTATTAACGATGAAACACAGAAATTGCATCTGAATTTAATACAAACGGCACAATACCGACATAAGTACAAGAGGACTGACACTCTCACTTTCTATGATTTGAACCTCTCCTGTGAGTCCAGTTTTAGATTCCGATGCTTCACTTCAGGTTTACTGTATACCTTGCACCTTCTTATTGACGATGAAACACAGAAATTGCATCCGAATTTAATACAAAAGGCACAATGCCCACTTAAGTACAAGAGGACTGACATTCTAACTTTCTATGATTTGAACCTCTCCTATGAGTCCAGTATTAGATTCCGATGCTTCACTTCATGTTTACTGTATCCCTTGGACCTTCTTATTGACGATGGAACACAGAAATTGCATCCGAATTTAATACAAATGGCACAATGCCGACTTAAGTACAAGAGGACTGACACTCCCACTTTCTATGATTTGAACCTCTCCTGTGAGTCCAGTTTTAGATTCCGATGCTTCACTTCAGGTTTACTGTATACCTAGCACCTTCTCATGGACGATGAAACACAGAAATTGCATCGGAATTTAATACAAAAGGCACAATGCCGACTTAAGTAAAAGAGGACTGACACTCTAAATTTCTATGATTTGAACCTCTCCTGTGAGTCCTGTTTTAGATTCCGATGCTTCACTTCAGGTTTATTGTATCCCTTGGTCCATCTTATAGACGATGAAACACAGAAATTGCATCCGAATTTAATACAAAAGGCACAATGCCAACTTAAGTACAAGAGGACTGCCACTCTAACTATCTATGATTCGAATCACTCCTGTGAGTCCAGTTTTAGATTCCGATGCTTCACCTCAGGTTTACTGTATCCCTTGAACCTTCTTATTGACGATGAGACACTGAAATTGCATCCGAATTCAATACAAATGGCACAATGCCGAATTAAGTACAAGTGGACTGACACTCTTACTTTCTATGATTTGAACCTCTCCTGTGAGTCCAGTTTCAGATTCGGATGCTTCACTTCAGGATTACTGTATTTCTTGGACCTTCTTATTGACGATGAAGCACAGAAACTGCATCGGAATTAAATTCAAAAGGCACAATGCCGACTTAAGTAAAAGAGGACTGACACTCTCACTTTCTATGATTTGAACCTCTCCTGTGAGTCCTGTTTTAGATTCCGATATTTCACTTCAGGTTTACTGTATCCCTTGGACCTTCTTATTGACGATGAAACACAGAAATTGCATCGGAATTAAATTCAAAAGGCACAATGCCGACTTAAGTACAAGAGGAATGACACTCTTACTTTCTATGATTTGAACCTCTCCTGTGAGTCCAGTTTTAGATTCCGATTCTTCACTTCAGGTTTACTGTATCCCTTGGAACATCTTATTGACGATGAAACACAGAAATTGCATCTGAATTTAATACAAACGGCACAATACCGACTTAAGTACAAGAGGACTGACACTCTCACTTTCTAAAATTTGAACCTCTCATGTAAGTCCAGTTTTAGATTCCGATGCTTCACTTCAGGTTTACTGTATCCCTTGGACCTTCTCATTGACGATGAAACACAGAAATTGCATCGGAATTAAATTCAAAAAGCAAAATGCCGACTAAAGTAAAAGAGGACTGACACTCTCACTTTCTATGATTTGAACCTTTCCTGTGAGTTCGGTTTTAGATTCCGATGCTACACTTCAGGTTTACTGTATCCCTTGGACCTTCTTATTGACGATGAAACACAGAAATTGCATCGGAATTAAATTCAAAAGGCACAATGCCGACTTAAGTACAAGAGGAATGACACTCTTACTTTCTATGATTTGAACCTCTCCTGTGAGTCCAGTTTTAGATTCCGATGCTTCACTTCAGGTTTACAGTATCCCTTGGACCTTCTTATTGACGATGAAACACAGAGTTTGCATCCGAATTTAATACAAAAGGCACAATGCCGACTAAAGTACAAGAGGACTAAGACTCTCACTTTCTATGATTTGAACCTCTCCTGTGAGTCCAGTTTTAGATTCCGATTCTTCACTTCAGGTTTACTGTATCCCTTGGAACTTCTTATTGACGATGAAACACAGAAATTGCATCTGAATTTAATACAAACGGCACAATACCGACTTAAGTACAAGAGGACTGACACTCTCACTTTCTAAAATTTGAACCTCTCATGTAAGTCCAGTTTTAGATTCCGATGCTTCACTTCAGGTTTACTGTATCCCTTGGACCTTCTCATTGACGATGAAACACAGTAATTGCATCGGAATTAAATTCAAAAAGCAAAATGCCGACTAAGGTAAAAGAGGACTGACACTCTCACTTTCTATGATTTGAACCTTTCCTGTGAGTCCGGTTTTAGATTCCGATGCTACACTTCAGGTTTACTGTATACCTTGCACCTTCTTATTGACGATGAAACACAGAAATTGCATCCGAATTTAACACAAAAGGCACAATGCCCACTTAAGTACAAGAGGACTGACACTCTCACTTTCTATGATTTGAACCTCTCCTGTGAGTCCAGTTTTAGATTCCGATGCTTCACTTCAGGTTTACTGTATCTTTTGGACCAACTTATTGACGATGAAACACAGAAATTGCATCGGAATTAAATACAAATGGCACAATGCCGACATAAGTACAAGAGGACTGACACTAATTTTCTATGATTTGAACCTCTCCTGTGAGTCCAGTTATAGATTCCGATGCTTCACTTCAGGTTTACTGTATACATTGCACCTTCTTATTGACGATGAAACACAGAAATTGCATCCGAATTTAATACAAAAGGCACAATGCCGACTATAGTTCAAGAGGACTAAGACTCTCACCTTCTATGATTTGAACCTCTCCTGTGAGTCCAGTTTTAGATTCAGATCCTTCACTTACGGTTTGCTGTATCTCTTGGACCTTCTTATTGACGATGTAACACAGAAATTGCATCAGAATTTAATACAAATGGCACAATGCCGACTTCAGTACAAGAGGACTGACACTCTCACTTTCTAAAATTTGAACCTCTCATGTGAGTCCACTTTTAGATTCCGATGCTTCACTTCAGGTTTACTGTATCCCTTGGACCTTCTTATTGACGATGAAACACAGAAATTGCCTCCAAATTTAATACAAATGCACAATACCGACATAAGTACAAGAGGAGCGACACTCTAACTTTCTATGATTTGAATCTCTCCTGTGATTCCAGTTTTAGATTCCGATGCTTGACTTCAGGTTTAGTGTATCCCTTGGACCTTCTTATTGACGATGTAACACACAAATTGCATCCGAATTTAATACAAATGGCACAATGCCGACTTAAGTACAAGAGGACTGACACTCTCATTTTCTATGATTTGAACCCCTCCTGTGAGTCCAGTTTTAGATTCCGATGCCTCACTTCAGGTTCACTGTATCCCTTGGAGCTTCTTATTGACGATGAAACACAGAAATTGCATCGGAATTAAATTCAAAAAGCACAATGCCGACTTAAGTAAAAGAGGACTGACACTCTCACTTTCTATGCTTTGAACCCTAATGTGAGTCCAGTTATAGATTCCGATGCTTCACTTCAGGTTTACTCTATCCCTTGGACCATCTTATTGACGATGAAACACAGAAATTGCATCCGAATTTAATACAAATGGCACAATGCCGACTTAACTACAAGAGGACTGACACTCTCACTTTCTATGGTTTGAACCTCTCCTGTGAGTCCAGTTTTAGATTCCGATGCTTCGCTTCAGGTTTAATGTATACCTTGCACCTTCTTATATACGATGAAACACAGAAATTGCATCGGAATTAAATTCTAAAGGCACAATGCCGACTTAAGTAAAGAAGGACTGACACTCTCACCTTCTATGATTTGAACCTCTCCTGTGAGTCCAGTTTTAGATTCCGATGCTTCACATCAGGTTAGCAGTATCCCTTGGCCCTTCATATTGGCGATGAAACACAGAGTTTGCATCCGAATTTAATACAAAAGGCAAATTGCCAACTTAAGTACTAGAGGGTTGACGCTCTAAAACTGGACTCACAGGAGAGGTTCAAATCATTGAAAGTTAGATTCCGATGCTTCACTTCAGGTTTACTGTATCCCTCGGACCTTCTTATGACGATGAAACACGGAAATTGCATCCGAATTGAATACAAAAGGCACAATGGCGACTTACGTAAAAGAGGAATGCCACTCTCACTTTCTATCATTTGAACCTCTAATGTGAGTCCAGTTTTAGATTCCGATGCTTCACTTCAGGTTTACTGTATCCCTTGGAATTTTTTATTGACGATTGAACACAGAAATTGCATCGGAATAAAATTCAAAAGGCACAATGCCGACTTAAGTACAAGAGGACTGACACTCTAACCTTCTATGATTTGAACCTCTCCTGTGAGTCCAGTTTTAGATTCCGATGCTTCACTTCAGGTTTACTGTATCCCTCGGACCTTCTGATTGACGATGAAACACAGAAATTGCATCCGAATTTAATACAAAAGGCACAATACCGACATAAGTACAAGAGGAATGACACTCTAACTTTCTATGATTTAAACCTCTCCTGTGAGACCAGTTTTAGATTCCGATGCTTCACTTCAGGTTTACTGTATACCTTGGACCTTCTTATTGACGATGAAACATAGAAATTGCATCCGAATTTGATACAAATGGCACAATGCCGACTTAAGTACAAGAGCACTGACACTCTCACTTTCTATGATTTGAACCTTTCCTGTGAGTCCAGTTTTAGATTCCGATGCTTCACTTCAGGTTTACTGTATACCTTGGACCTTCTTGTTGACGATGAAACACAGAAATTGCATCGGAATTTAATACAAAAGGCACAATGCTGACTTAAGTAAAAGAGGACTGACACTCTATATTTCTATGATTTGTACCTCTCCTGTGAGTCCTGTTTTAGATTCCGATGCTTCACTTCAGGTTTACTGTGTCCCTTGGACCTTCTTATAGACGATGAAACACAGAAATTGCATCGGAATTAAATTCAAAAGGCACAATGCCGACTTAAGTACAAGAGTACCGACACTCTAACTTTCTATGATTTGAACCTCTCCTGTGGGTCCAGTTTTGGATTCCGATGCTTCACTTCAGGTTTACTGTATCCATGGACCTTCTTATTGACGATGAAACACAGAAATTGCATCCGAATTTAATACAAAAGGCACAATGCCGACTGAAGTACAAGAGGACTAAGACTGTCACTTTCTATGATTTGAACCTCTCCTGTGAGTCCAGTTTTAGATTTCGATGTTTCACTTCAGGTTTACTGTATCCCTTGGACCTTCTTATTGACGATGAAACACAGAAATTACATCCGAATTTGATACAAATGGCACAATGCCGACTTAAGTAAAAGAGGACTGACACTCCCACTTTCTATGATTTGAACCTCTCCTGTGAGTCCAGTTTTCGATTCCGATGCTTCACTTCAGGTTTACTGTATACCTAGCACCTTCTTATTGGCGATGAAGCACAGAAATTGCATCGGAATTTAATACAAAAGGCACAATGCCGACTTAAGTAAAAGAGGACTGACACTCTATATTTCTATGATTTGAACCTCTCCTGTGAGTCCTGTTTTAGATTCCGATGCTTCACTTCAGGTTTACTGTATCCCTTGGACCTTCGTATTGACGATGAAACACACAATTTGCATCCGAATGTAATACAAAAGGCACAATGCCGACTTAAGTACAAGAGGACTGACACTCTAACATTCTATGATTTGAACCTCTCCTGTGAGTCCAGTTTTAGATTCCTATGCTTCACTTACGGTTTACTGTATCCCTTGGACCTCCTTATTGACGATGAAACACAGAAATTGCATCCGAATTTAACACAAAAGGCACAATACCGTCATAAGTACAAGAGGAGTGACACTCTAACTATCTATGATTCGAATCACTAATGTGAGTCCAGTTTCAGATTCCGATCTTTCACTTCAGGTTTACTGTATCCCTTGGCCCTTCTTATTGACGATGAAACACAGATATTGCATCCGAATTTGATACAAATGGCACAATGCCGACTTAAGTAAAAGAGGACTGACACTCTAACTGTCTACGATTTGAACCTCTCCTGTGAGTCCAGTTTTAGATTCCAATGCTTCACGTCAGGTTTACTGTATCCCTTGGACGTTCTTATTGACAATGAAACACAGAAATTGCATTCGAATTTAATACAAAAGGCACAATACCGACTTAAGTACAAGAGGAGTGACACTCTAACTCTCTATGATTTGAACCTCTCCTGTGAGTCCAGTTTTAGATTCTGATGCTTCACTTCAGGTTTACTGTATCCCTTGGAACTTCTTATTGACGATGAAACACAGAAATTGCATCCGAATTTAATACAAAAGGCACAATGACGACTTAAGTACAAGAGGACTGACACTCTCACTTTCTATGATTTGAACCTCTCCTCTGAGTCCAGTTTTAGATTCCGATGCTTAACTTTGGGTATACTGTATACCTTGTACCTTCTTATTGACGATGAAACACAGAAATTGCATCCGAATTTAATACAAAAGGCACAATGCCGACTTAAGTACAAGAGGACTGACACTCTCACTTTCTGTGATTCGAACCTCTACTGTGAGTCCAGTTTTAGATTCCGATGCTTCACTTCAGGTTTACTATACCCCTTGGACCTTCTTATTGACGATGAAACACAGAGTTTGCATCCGAATTTAATACAAAAGGCACAATGCCGACTAAAGTACAAGAGGACTGACACTCTCACTTTCTACAATTTGAACCTCTCCTGTGAGTCCAGTTATAGATTCCGATGCTTCACTTCAGGTTTACTGTATCCCTTGGTCCTTCTAATTGAGAATGAAACAATTAAATTGCAACCGAATTTAATACAAAAGGCACAATGCCGACTCATGTACAAGAGGACTGACACTCTATATTTCTATGATTTGAACCTCTCCTGTGAGTCCTGTTTTAGAATCCGATGCTTCACTTCAGGTTTACTGTATCCCTTGGACCTTCGTATTGACGATGAAACACACAATTTGCATCCGAATGTAATACAAAAGGCACAATGCCGACTTAAGTACAAGAGGACTGACACTCTAACATTCTATGATTTGAACCTCTCCTGTGAGTCCAGTTTTAGATTCCTATGCTTCACTTACGGTTTACTGTATCCCTTGGACCTCCTTATTGACGATGAAACACAGAAATTGCATCCGAATTTAACACAAAAGGCACAATACCGACATAAGTACAAGAGGAGTGACACTCTAACTATCTATGATTCGAATCACTAATGTGAGTCCAGTTTCAGATTCCGATCTTTCACTTCAGGTTTACTGTATCCCTTGGCCCTTCTTATTGACGATGAAACACAGATATTGCATCCGAATTTAATACAAATGGCACAATGCCAACTTAAGTACAAGAGGACTGACACTCTCACTTTCAATGATTTGAACCTGTCCTTTGAGTCCAGTTTTAGATTCCGATTCTTCACTTTAGGTTTACTGTATACCCTGCACCTTCTTGTTAACGATGGAACACAGAAATTTTATCGGAATTAAATTCAAAACGCACAATACCGACTTAAGTACAAGAGGAATGACACTCTAACTTTCTATGATTTGAACCTCTCCTGTGAGTCCAGTTTTAGATTCCTATGCTTCACTTACGGTTTACTGTATAACTTGGACCTTCTTATTGACAATGAAACACAGAAATTGCATTCGAATTTAATACAAAAGGCACAATACCGACTTAAGTACAAGAGGAGTGACACTCTAACTCTCTTTGATTTGAACCTCTCCTGTGAGTCCAGTTTTAGATTCTGATGCTTCACTTCAGGTTTACTGTATCCCTTGGAACTTCTTATTGACGATGAAACACAGAAATTGCATCCGAATTTAATACAAAAGGCACAATGACGACTTAAGTACAAGAGGACTGACACACTCACTTTCTATGATTTGAACCTCTCCTCTGAGTCCAGTTTTAGATTCCGATGCTTAACTTTGGGTATACTGTATACCTTGTACCTTCTTATTGGCGATGAAACACAGAAATTGCATCCGAATTTAATACAAAAGGCACAATGCCGACTTAAGTACAAGAGGACTGACACTCTCACTTTCTGTGATTCAAACCTCTACTGTGAGTCCAGTTTTAGATTCCGATGCTTCACTTCAGGTTTACTATACCCCTTGGACCTTCTTATTGACGATGAAACACAGAGTTTGCATCCGAATTTAATACAAAAGGCACAATGCCGACTAAAGTACAAGAGGACTGACACTCTCACTTTCTACAATTTGAACCTCTCCTGTGAGTCCAGTTATAGATTCCGATGCTTCACTTCAGGTTTACTGTATCCCTTGGTCCTTCTAATTGAGAATGAAACAATTAAATTGCAACCGATTTTAATACAAAAGGCACAATGCCGACTCATGTACAAGAGGACTGACACTCTCACTTTCTACGATTTGAACCTCTCCTGTGAGTCCAGTTTTGGATTCCGATGCTTCCCTTCATATTTACTGTATCCCTTGGACCTTCTTTTGACGATCAAACACAGAAATTGCATCCGAATTTAATACAAAAGGCACAATGCCGACTAAAGTACAAGAGGACTGACACTCTCACTTTCTACAATTTGAACCTCTCCTGTGAGTCCAGTTATAGATTCCGATGCTTCACTTCGGGTTTACTGTATCCCTTGGACCTTCTTATTGCCGATGAAACACAGAAATTGCATCGAATTTAATACAAAAGGCACAATGCCGACTGAAGTACAAGTGGACTGACACTCTCACTTTCTACGATTTGAACCTCTCCTGTGAGTCCAGTTTTGGATTCCGTTGCTTCAATTCAGGTTTACTGTATCCCTTGGACCTTCTTATTTACGATGAAACACAGAAATTACATCCGAATTTAATACAAAAAGCACAATGCCGACATAAGTACAAGAGGACTGACACTCTAACTTTCTATAATTTGAACCTCTCCTGCGAGTCCGGTTTTAGATTCTGATGCATCACTTCACGTTTACTGTATACCTCGCACCTTCTTATTGACGAAGAGACACAGAAATTGCATCCGAATTTAATACAAAAGGCAAAATGCCGACATAAGTACAAGCATACTGACACTCTCACTTTCTACGAATTGAACCTCTCCTGTGAGTCCAGTTTTAGATTCCGATGCTTCACTTCAGGTTCACTGTATCTCTTGGACCTTCTTATTGACGATGAAACACAGAAATTGCATCGGAGTTAAATTCAAAGGGCACAATGCCGACTTAAGTAAAAGAGGACTGACACTCTCACTTTCTATGATTTGAACCTGTCCTGTGAGTCCAGTTTTAGATTCCGATGTTTCACTTCAGGTTTACTGTGTCCCTTGGACCTTCTTATTGACGATGAAACACAGAAATTGCATCGGAATTAAATTCAAAAGTCACAATGCCGACTTAAGTACAAGAGGACTGACACTCTAACTTTTTATGATTTGAACCTCGCCTGTGAGTCCAGTTTTAGATTTCGATGCTTCACTTCATGTTTACAGTATCCCTTGGACCCTTTTATTGACAATGAAACACAGAGTTTGCATCCGAATTTAATACAAATGGCACAATGCCGACTTAAGTACAAGATGACTGACACTCTCACTTTCTATGGTTTGAACCTCTCCTGTGAGTCCAGTTTTAGATCCCAATGCTTCACTTCAGGTTTACTGTATCACTGGGACCTTTTTATTGGCGATGAAAGGCAAATAATTGCATCCAAATTTAATACAAAAGGCACAATACCGACTTAAGTACAAGAGGACTGTCACTCTTACTTTCTAAGATTTGAACCTCTCCTGTGCGTCCTGTTTTAGATTCCGATTCTTCACTTCAGGGATACTGTATCCCTCGGACCTTCTTATTGACGATGAAACACAGAAATTGCATCGGAATTAAATTCAAAAGTCACAATGCCGACTTAAGTACAAGAGGACTGACACTCTAACTTTTTATGATTTGAACCTCTCCTGTGAGTCCAGTTTTAGTTTCCGATCCTTCACTTCAGGTTTACTGTATCCCTTGGACCTTCTTATTGACGATGAAACACAGAAATTGCATCCGAATGTTATACAAAAGGCACAATACCAACTTAAGTACAAGAGGACTGACACTCTAGCTTTATACGATTTTTGCCTCTCCTGTGAGTCCAGTTTTTGATTCCGATGCTTCACTTAAGGTTTTCTGTATACCTTGCACCTTCTTATTGACGATGAAACATAGAAATTGCATCCGAATTTAATACAAATGGCACAATGCCGACTTAAGTACAAGATGACAGACACTCTCACTTTCTACGATTTGAACCTCTCCTGTGAGTCCAGTTTTGGATTCCGATACTTCCCTTCATATATACTGTATCCCTTGGACCTTCTTTTGACGATCAAACACAGAAATTGCATCCGAATTTAATACAAAAGTCACAATACCAACTTAAGTACAAGAGGACTGACACTCTCACTTTCTATGATTTTTACCTGTCCTGTGAGTCCAGTTTTTCATTCCGATGCTTCACTTAAGGTTTTCTGTAGACCTTGGACCTTCTTATTTACGATGAAACACAGAAATTACATCCGAATTTAATACAAAAGGCACAATGCCGACATAAGTACAAGAGGACTGACACTCTAACTTTCTATAATTTGAACCTCCCCTGCGAGTCCGGTTTTAGATTCCGATGCATCTCTTCAGGTTTACTGTATACCTCGCACCTTCTTATTGACGAAGAGACACAGAAATTGCATCCGAATTTAATACAAAAGGCAAAATGCCGACATAAGTACAAGCATACTGACACTCTCACTTTCTACGAATTGAAACTCTCCTGTGAGTCCAGTTTTAGATTCCGATGCTTCACTTCAGGTTTACTGTATCCCTTGGACCTTCTTATTGACGATGAAACACAGAAATTGCATCCGAATTTAATACAAAAGGCACAATGCCGACTTAAGTACACGAGGACTGACACTCTCACTTTCTACGATTTTAACCTCTCCTGTGAGTCCAGTTTTTGATTCCGATGCTTCACTTCAGGTTTACTGTATAAGTTGCACATTCTTATTGACGATGAAACACAGATATTGCATCCGAAATTCATACAAAAGGCAAAATGCCGACTTAAGTAGAAGAGGACTGACACTCTCATTTGCTACGATTCGAACCTCTCCTGTGAGTCCAGTTTTAGTTTCCGATCCTTCACTTCAGGTTTACTGTATCCCTTGGACCTTCTGATAGACGATGAAACACAGAAATTGCATCCGAATTTAATACAAAAGGCACAATGACGACGCAAGTACACGAGGACTGACACTCTCACTTTCTACGATTTTAACCTCTCCGGTGAGTCCAGTTTTTGATTCCGATGCTTCACTTCAGGTTTACTGTATAAGTTGCACATTCTTATTGACGATGAAACACAGATATTGCATCCGAAATTCATACAAAAGGCAAAATGCCGACTTAAGTAGAAGAGGACTGACACTCTCATTTGCTACGATTCGAACCTCTCCTGTGATTCCAGTTTTAGTTTCCGATCCTTCACTTCAGGTTTACTGTATCCCTTGGACCTTCTGATAGACGATGAAACACAGAAATTGCATCCTAATTTAATACAAAAGGCACAATGACGACGTAAGTACACGAGGACAGACACTCTCACTTTCTACGATTTTAACCTCTCCTGTGAGTCCAGTTTTTGATTCCGATGCTTCACTTCATATTTTCTGTATACCTTGGACCTTCTTATTGACGATGAAACACGGAAATTGCATCCGAATTTATACAAAAGGCACAATACCAACTTAAGTACAAGAGGACTGACACTCTCGCTTTATACGACTTTTGCCTCTCCTGTGAGTCCAGTTTTTGATTCCGATGCTTCACTTTAGGTTTTCTGGATACCTTGCACGTTCTTAATGACGATGAAACACAGAAATTGCATCCGAATTTAATACAAAAGGCACAATGCCGACTTAAGTAAAAGAGGACTGACACTCTCACTTTCTATGATTTGAACCTCTCCTGTGAGTCCAGTTTTAGATTCCGATCCTTCACTTCAGGTTTACTGTATACCTTGCACCTACTTATTGACGGTGAATAACAGAAATTGCATATGAAATTAATACAAAAGGCACAATGCCGACTTAAGTACAAGAGGACTGACACTCTCACTTTCTACGATTTGAACCTCTCCTGTGAGTCCAGTTTTAGATTCCGATGCTTCACTTCAGGTTCACTGTATCTCTTGGACCTTCTTATTGACGATGAAACACAGAAATTGCATCGGAGTTAAATTCAAAGGGCACAATGCCGACTTAAGTAAAAGAGGACTGACACTCTCACTTTCTATGATTTGAACCTCTCCTGTGAGTCCAGTTTTAGATTCCGATGTTTCACTTCAGGTTTACTGTATCCCTTGGACCTTCTTATTGACGATGAAACACAGAAATTGCATCAGAATTAAATTCAAAAGTCACAATGCCGACTTAAGTACAAGAGGACTGACACTCTAACTTTTTATGATTTGAACCTCGCCTGTGAGTCCAGTTTTAGATTTCGATGCTTCACTTCAGGTTTACAGTATCCCTTGGACCCTCTTATTGACAATGAAACACAGAATTTGCATCCGAATTCAATACAAATGGCACAATGCCGACTTAAGTACAAGATGACTGACACTCTCACTTTCTATGGTTTGAACCTCTCCTGTGAGTCCAGTTTTAGATCCCAATGCTTCACTTCAGGTTTACTGTATAACTTGCACATTCTTATTGACGATGAAACACATATATTGCATCCGAAATCCATACAAAAGGCCAAATGCCGACTTAAGTACAAGAGGACTGACACTCTCATTTGCTACGATTCGAACCTCTCCTGTGAGTCCAGTTTTAGTTTCCGATCCTTCACTTCAGGTTTACTGTATCCCTTGGACCTTCTTATTGACGATGAAACACAGAAATTGCATCCGGATGTTATACAAAAGGCACAATACCAACTTAAGTACAAGATTACTGACACTCTCGCTTTATACGATTTTTGCCTCTCCTGTGAGTCCAGTTTTTGATTCCGATGCTTCACTTTAGGTTTTCTGTATACCTTGCACCTTCTTATTGACGATGAAACACAGAAATTGCATCCGAATTTAATACAAAAGGCAAAATGCCGACTTAAGTACGAGCATACTGACACTCTCACTTTCTACGAATTGAAACTCTCCTGTGAGTCCAGTTTTAGATTCCGATGCTTCACTTCAGGTTTACTGTATCCCTTGGACCTTCTTATTGACGATGAAACACAGAAATTGCATCCGAATTTAATACAAAAGGCACAATGCCGACTTAAGTACACGAGGACTGACACTCTCACTTTCTACGATTTTAACCTCTCCTGTGAGTCCAGTTTTTGATTCCGATGCTTCACTTCAGGTTTACTGTATAACTTGCACATTCTTATTGACGATGAAACACAGATATTGCATCCGAAATCCATACAAAAGGCCAAATGCCGACTTAAGTACAAGAGGACTGACACTCTCATTTGCTACGATTCGAACCTCTCCTGTGAGTCCAGTTTTAGTTTCCGATCCTTCACTTCAGGTTTACTGTATCCCTTGGACCTTCTTATAGACGATGAAACACAGAAATTGCATCGGAATTAAATTCAAAAGTCACAATGCCGACTTAAGTAATAGAGGACTGACACTCTAACTTTTTATGATTTGAACCTCGCCTGTGAGTCCAGTTTTAGATTTCGATGCTTCACTTTAGGTTTACAGTATCCCTTGGACCCTCTTATTGACAATGAAACACAGAGTTTGCATCCGAATTTAATACAAATGGCACAATGTCGACTTAAGTACAAGATGACTGACACTCTCACTTTCTATGGTTTGAACCTCTCCTGTGAGTCCAGTTTTAGATCCCAATGCTTCACTTCAGGTTTACTCTATCACTGGGACCTTCTTATTGGCGAAGAAACGCAAATAATTGCATCCAAATTTAATACAAAAGGCACAATACCGACTTAAGTACAAGAGGACTGACACTCTTACTTTCTAAGATTTGAACCTCTCCTGTGAGTCCTGTTTTAGATTCCGATTCTTCACTTCAGGGTTACTGTATCCCTCGGACCTTCTTATTGACGATGAAACACAGAGTTTGCATCCGAATTTAATACAAAAGGCACAATGCCGACTTAAGTACACGAGGACTGACACTCTAACTTTCTATGATGTGAATCTCTCCTGCGAGTCCGGTTTCAGGTTCCGATGCATCACTTCAGGTTTACTGTATACCTTGCACCTTCTCATTGACGATGAAACACACAAATTGCATCCGAATTTAATACAAAAGGCAAAATGCCGACATAAGTACAAGCATACTGACACTCTCACTTTCTACGAATTGAAACTCTCCTGTGAGTCCAGTTTTAGATTCCGATACTTCACTTCAGGTTTACTGTATCCCTTGGACCTTCTTATTGACGATGAAACACAGAAATTGCATCCGACTTTAATACAAAAGGCAAAATGCCGACTTAAGTACGAGCATACTGACACTCTCACTTTCTACGAATTGAAACTCTCCTGTGAGTCCAGTTTTAGATTCCGATGCTTCACTTCAGGTTTACTGTATCCCTTGGACCTTCTTATTGACGATGAAACACAGAAATTGCATCCGAATTTAATACAAAAGGCACAATGCCGACTTAAGTACACGAGGACTGACACTCTCACTTTCTACGATTTTAACCTCTCCTGTGAGTCCAGTTTTTGATTCCGATGCATCACTTCAGGTTTACTGTATACCTCGCACCTTTTTATTGACGAGGAGACACAGAAATTGCATCCGAATTTAATACAAAAGGCAAAATGCCGACATAAGTACAAGCATACTGACACTCTCACTTTCTACGAATTGAAACTCTCCTGTGAGTCCAGTTTTAGATTCCGATGCTTCACTTCAGGTTTACTGTATCCCTTGGGCTTTCTTGTTGACGATGAAACACAGAAATTGCATCCGAATTTAATACATAAGGCACAAAGGCGACTTAAGTACAAGAGGACTGACACTCTCACTTTCTATGATTTGAACCTCTCCTGTGAGTCCAGTTTTAGATTCCGATTCTTCACTTCAGGTTTACTGTATACCTTGAACCTTCTTATTGACGATGGAACACAGAAATTGCATCGGAATTAAATTCAAAAGGCACAATGCCGACCTAAGTACAAGAGGACTGACACTCTAACTTTCTATGATTTGAACCTCTCCTGTGAGTCCAGTTTTAGATTCCGTTCCTTCACTTCAGGTTTACTGTATACCTTGCACCATCTTATTGACGATGAAACACAGAAATTGCAACGGAATTAAATTTAAAAGGCACAATGCAGACTTAAGTACAAGAAGACTGACACTCTAACTTTCTATGATTTGAACCTCTCCTGTGAGTCCAGTTTGAGATTCCGATGCTTCACTTCAGGTTTACTGTATCCCTCGGACCTTCTTATTGATGATGAAACACAGAAATTGCATCCGAATTTAATACAAATGGCACAATGCCGACTTAAGTACAAGATGACAGACACTCTCACTTTCTATGATTTGAACCTCTCCTGTGAGTCCAGTTTTGGATTCCGATGCTTCCCTTCATATATACTGTATCCCTTGGACCTTCTTTTGACGATCAAACACAGAAATTGCATCCGAATTTAATACAAAAGTCACAATACCAACTTAAGTACAAGAGGACTGACACTCTCACTTTCTATGATTTTTACCTGTCCTGTGAGTCCAGTTTTTCATTCCGATGCTTCAATTCAGGTTTTCTGTATACCTTGGACCTTCTTATTTACGATGAAACACAGAAATTACATCCGAATTTAATACAAAAGGCACAATGCCGACATAAGTACAAGAGGACTGACACTCTAACTTTCTATAATTTGAACCTCTCCTGCGAGTCCGGTTTTAGATTCCGATGCATCACTTCAGGTTTACTGTATACCTCGCACCTTCTTATTGACGAAGAGACACAGAAATTGCACCCGAATTTAATACAAAAGGCAAAATGCCGACATAAGTACAAGCATACTGACACTCTCACTTTCTACGAATTGAAACTCTCCTGTGAGTCCAGTTTTAGATTCCGATGCTTCACTTCAGGTTTACTGTATCCCTTGGACCTTCTTATTGACGATGAAACACAGAAATTGCATCCGAATTTAATACAAAAGGCACAATGCCGACTTAAGTACACGAGGACTGACACTCTCACTTTCTACGATTTTAACCTCTCCTGTGAGTCCAGTTTTTGATTCCGATGCTTCACTTCAGGTTTACTGTATAAGTTGCACATTCTTATTGACGAAGAAACACAGATATTGCATCCGAAATTCATACAAAAGGCAAAATGCCGACTTAAGTAGAAGAGGACTGACACTCTCATTTGCTACGATTCGAACCTCTCCTGTGAGTCCAGTTTTAGTTTCCGATCCTTCACTTCAGGTTTACTGTATCCCTTGGACCTTCTGATAGACGATGAAACACAGAAATTGCATCCTAATTTAATACAAAAGCACAATGACGACGTAAGTACACGAGGACAGACACTCTCACTTTCTACGATTTTAACCTCTCCTGTGAGTCCAGTTTTTGATTCCGATGCTTCACTTCATATTTTCTGTATCCCTTGGACCTTCTTATTGACGATGAAACACAGAAATTGCATCCGACTTTTATACAAAAGGCACAATACCAACTTAAGTACAAGAGGACTGACACTCTCGCTTTATACGACTTTTGCCTCTCCTGTGAGTCCAGTTTTTGATTCCGATGCTTCACTTTAGGTTTTCTGGATACCTTGCACGTTCTTAATGACGATGAAACACAGAAATTGCATCCGAATTTAATACAAAAGGCACAATGCCGACTTAAGTACAAGAGGACTGACACTCTCACTTTCTACGATTTGAACCTCTCCTGTGAGTCCAGTTTTAGATTCCGATGCTTCACTTCATATTTTCTGTATACCTTGGACCTTCTTATTGACGATGAAACACGGAAATTGCATCCGAATTTATACAAAAGGCACAATACCAACTTAAGTACAAGAGGACTGACACTCTCGCTTTATACGACTTTTGCCTCTCCTGTGAGTCCAGTTTTTGATTCCGATGCTTCACTTTAGGTTTTCTGGATACCTTGCACGTTCTTAATGACGATGAAACACAGAAATTGCATCCGAATTTAATACAAAAGGCACAATGCCGACTTAAGTAAAAGAGGACTGACACTCTCACTTTCTATGATTTGAACCTCTCCTGTGAGTCCAGTTTTAGATTCCGATCCTTCACTTCAGGTTTACTGTATACCTTGCACCTACTTATTGACGGTGAATAACAGAAATTGCATATGAAATTAATACAAAAGGCACAATGCCGACTTAAGTACAAGAGGACTGACACTCTCACTTTCTACGATTTGAACCTCTCCTGTGAGTCCAGTTTTAGATTCCGATGCTTCACTTCAGGTTCACTGTATCTCTTGGACCTTCTTATTGACGATGAAACACAGAAATTGCATCGGAGTTAAATTCAAAGGGCACAATGCCGACTTAAGTAAAAGAGGACTGACACTCTCACTTTCTATGATTTGAACCTCTCCTGTGAGTCCAGTTTTAGATTCCGATGTTTCACTTCAGGTTTACTGTATCCCTTGGACCTTCTTATTGACGATGAAACACAGAAATTGCATCAGAATTAAATTCAAAAGTCACAATGCCGACTTAAGTACAAGAGGACTGACACTCTAACTTTTTATGATTTGAACCTCGCCTGTGAGTCCAGTTTTAGATTTCGATGCTTCACTTCAGGTTTACAGTATCCCTTGGACCCTCTTATTGACAATGAAACACAGAATTTGCATCCGAATTCAATACAAATGGCACAATGCCGACTTAAGTACAAGATGACTGACACTCTCACTTTCTATGGTTTGAACCTCTCCTGTGAGTCCAGTTTTAGATCCCAATGCTTCACTTCAGGTTTACTGTATAACTTGCACATTCTTATTGACGATGAAACACATATATTGCATCCGAAATCCATACAAAAGGCCAAATGCCGACTTAAGTACAAGAGGACTGACACTCTCATTTGCTACGATTCGAACCTCTCCTGTGAGTCCAGTTTTAGTTTCCGATCCTTCACTTCAGGTTTACTGTATCCCTTGGACCTTCTTATTGACGATGAAACACAGAAATTGCATCCGGATGTTATACAAAAGGCACAATACCAACTAAGTACAAGATTACTGACACTCTCGCTTTATACGATTTTTGCCTCTCCTCTGTGAGTCCAGTTTTTGATTCCGATGCTTCACTTTAGGTTTTCTGTATACCTTGCACCTTCTTATTGACGATGAAACACAGAAATTGCATCCGAATTTAATACAAAAGGCAAAATGCCGACTTAAGTACGAGCATACTGACACTCTCACTTTCTACGATTGAAACTCTCCTGTGAGTCCAGTTTTAGATTCCGATGCTTCACTTCAGGTTTACTGTATCCCTTGGACCTTCTTATTGACGATGAAACACAGAAATTGCATCCGAATTTAATACAAAAGGCACAATGCCGACTTAAGTACACGAGGACTGACACTCTCACTTTCTACGATTTTAACCTCTCCTGTGAGTCCAGTTTTTGATTCCGATGCTTCACTTCAGGTTTACTGTATAACTTGCACATTCTTATTGACGATGAAACACAGATATTGCATCCGAAATCCATACAAAAGGCCAAATGCCGACTTAAGTACAAGAGGACTGACACTCTCATTTGCTACGATTCGAACCTCTCCTGTGAGTCCAGTTTTAGTTTCCGATCCTTCACTTCAGGTTTACTGTATCCCTTGGACCTTCTTATAGACGATGAAACACAGAAATTGCATCGGAATTAAATTCAAAAGTCACAATGCCGACTTAAGTAATAGAGGACTGACACTCTAACTTTTTATGATTTGAACCTCGCCTGTGAGTCCAGTTTTAGATTTCGATGCTTCACTTTAGGTTTACAGTATCCCTTGGACCCTCTTATTGACAATGAAACACAGAGTTTGCATCCGAATTTAATACAAATGGCACAATGTCGACTTAAGTACAAGATGACTGACACTCTCACTTTCTATGGTTTGAACCTCTCCTGTGAGTCCAGTTTTAGATCCCAATGCTTCACTTCAGGTTTACTCTATCACTGGGACCTTCTTATTGGCGAAGAAACGCAAATAATTGCATCCAAATTTAATACAAAAGGCACAATACCGACTTAAGTACAAGAGGACTGACACTCTTACTTTCTAAGATTTGAACCTCTCCTGTGAGTCCTGTTTTAGATTCCGATTCTTCACTTCAGGGTTACTGTATCCCTCGGACCTTCTTATTGACGATGAAACACAGAGTTTGCATCCGAATTTAATACAAAAGGCACAATGCCGACTTAAGTACACGAGGACTGACACTCTAACTTTCTATGATGTGAATCTCTCCTGCGAGTCCGGTTTCAGGTTCCGATGCATCACTTCAGGTTTACTGTATACCTTGCACCTTCTCATTGACGATGAAACACACAAATTGCATCCGAATTTAATACAAAAGGCAAAATGCCGACATAAGTACAAGCATACTGACACTCTCACTTTCTACGAATTGAAACTCTCCTGTGAGTCCAGTTTTAGATTCCGATACTTCACTTCAGGTTTACTGTATCCCTTGGACCTTCTTATTGACGATGAAACACAGAAATTGCATCCGACTTTAATACAAAAGGCAAAATGCCGACTTAAGTACGAGCATACTGACACTCTCACTTTCTACGAATTGAAACTCTCCTGTGAGTCCAGTTTTAGATTCCGATGCTTCACTTCAGGTTTACTGTATCCCTTGGACCTTCTTATTGACGATGAAACACAGAAATTGCATCCGAATTTAATACAAAAGGCACAATGCCGACTTAAGTACACGAGGACTGACACTCTCACTTTCTACGATTTTAACCTCTCCTGTGAGTCCAGTTTTTGATTCCGATGCATCACTTCAGGTTTACTGTATACCTCGCACCTTTTTATTGACGAGGAGACACAGAAATTGCATCCGAATTTAATACAAAAGGCAAAATGCCGACATAAGTACAAGCATACTGACACTCTCACTTTCTACGAATTGAAACTCTCCTGTGAGTCCAGTTTTAGATTCCGATGCTTCACTTCAGGTTTACTGTATCCCTTGGCTTTCTTGTTGACGATGAAACACAGAAATTGCATCCGAATTTAATACATAAGGCACAAAGGCGACTTAAGTACAAGAGGACTGACACTCTCACTTCTATGATTTGAACCTCTCCTGTGAGTCCAGTTTTAGATTCCGATTCTTCACTTCAGGTTTACTGTATACCTTGAACCTTCTTATTGACGATGGAACACAGAAATTGCATCGGAATTAAATTCAAAAGGCACAATGCCGACCTAAGTACAAGAGGACTGACACTCTAACTTTCTATGATTTGAACCTCTCCTGTGAGTCCAGTTTTAGATTCCGTTCCTTCACTTCAGGTTTACTGTATACCTTGCACCATCTTATTGACGATGAAACACAGAAATTGCAACGGAATTAAATTTAAAAGGCACAATGCAGACTTAAGTACAAGAAGACTGACACTCTAACTTTCTATGATTTGAACCTCTCCTGTGAGTCCAGTTTGAGATTCCGATGCTTCACTTCAGGTTTACTGTATCCCTCGGACCTTCTTATTGATGATGAAACACAGAAATTGCATCCGAATTTAATACAAATGGCACAATGCCGACTTAAGTACAAGATGACAGACACTCTCACTTTCTATGATTTGAACCTCTCCTGTGAGTCCAGTTTTGGATTCCGATGCTTCCCTTCATATATACTGTATCCCTTGGACCTTCTTTTGACGATCAAACACAGAAATTGCATCCGAATTTAATACAAAAGTCACAATACCAACTTAAGTACAAGAGGACTGACACTCTCACTTTCTATGATTTTTACCTGTCCTGTGAGTCCAGTTTTTCATTCCGATGCTTCAATTCAGGTTTTCTGTATACCTTGGACCTTCTTATTTACGATGAAACACAGAAATTACATCCGAATTTAATACAAAAGGCACAATGCCGACATAAGTACAAGAGGACTGACACTCTAACTTTCTATAATTTGAACCTCTCCTGCGAGTCCGGTTTTAGATTCCGATGCATCACTTCAGGTTTACTGTATACCTCGCACCTTCTTATTGACGAAGAGACACAGAAATTGCACCCGAATTTAATACAAAAGGCAAAATGCCGACATAAGTACAAGCATACTGACACTCTCACTTTCTACGAATTGAAACTCTCCTGTGAGTCCAGTTTTAGATTCCGATGCTTCACTTCAGGGTTTACTGTATCCCTTGGACCTTCTTATTGACGATGAAACACAGAAATTGCATCCGAATTTAATACAAAAGGCACAATGCCGACTTAAGTACACGAGGACTGACACTCTCACTTTCTACGATTTTAACCTCTCCTGTGAGTCCAGTTTTTGATTCCGATGCTTCACTTCAGGTTTACTGTATAAGTTGCACATTCTTATTGACGAAGAAACACAGATATTGCATCCGAAATTCATACAAAAGGCAAAATGCCGACTTAAGTAGAAGAGGACTGACACTCTCATTTGCTACGATTCGAACCTCTCCTGTGAGTCCAGTTTTAGTTTCCGATCCTTCACTTCAGGTTTACTGTATCCCTTGGACCTTCTGATAGACGATGAAACACAGAAATTGCATCCTAATTTAATACAAAAGCACAATGACGACGTAAGTACACGAGGACAGACACTCTCACTTTCTACGATTTTAACCTCTCCTGTGAGTCCAGTTTTTGATTCCGATGCTTCACTTCATATTTTCTGTATCCTTGGACCTTCTTATTGACGATGAAACACAGAAATTGCATCCGACTTTTATACAAAAGGCACAATACCAACTTAAGTACAAGAGGACTGACACTCTCGCTTTATACGACTTTTGCCTCTCCTGTGAGTCCAGTTTTTGATTCCGATGCTTCACTTTAGGTTTTCTGGATACCTTGCACGTTCTTAATGACGATGAAACACAGAAATTGCATCCGAATTTAATACAAAAGGCACAATGCCGACTTAAGTACAAGAGGACTGACACTCTCACTTTCTACGATTTGAACCTCTCCTGTGAGTCCAGTTTTAGATTCCGATGCTTCACTTCAGGTTCACTGTATCTCTTGGACCTTCTTATTGACGATGAAACACAGAAATTGCATCGGAGTTAAGTTCAAAGGGCACAATGCCGACTTAAGTAAAAGAGGACTGACACTCTCACTTTCTATGATTTGAACCTCTCCTGTGAGTCCAGTTTTAGATTCCGATGTTTCACTTCAGGTTTACTGTATCCCTTGGACCTTCTTATTGACGATGAAACACAGAAATTGCAACAGAATTAAATTCAAAAGTCACAATGCCGACTTAAGTACAAGAGGACTGACACTCTAACTTTTTATGATTTGAACCTCGCCTGTGAGTCCAGTTTTAGATTTCGATGCTTCACTTCAGGTTTACAGTATCCCTTGGACCCTCTTATTGACAATGAAACACAGAGTTTGCATCCGAATTCAATACAAATGGCACAATGCCGACTTAAGTACAAGATGACTGACACTCTCACTTTCTATGGTTTGAACCTCTCCTGTGAGTCCAGTTTTAGATCCCAATGCTTCACTTCAGGTTTACTGTATAACTTGCACATTCTTATTGACGATGAAACACATATATTGCATCCGAAATCCATACAAAAGGCCAAATGCCGACTTAAGTACAAGAGGACTGACACTCTCATTTGCTACGATTCGAACCTCTCCTGTGAGTCCAGTTTTAGTTTCCGATCCTTCACTTCAGGTTTACTGTATCCCTTGGACCTTCTTATTGACGGTGAAACACAGAAATTGCATCCGGATGTTATACAAAAGGCACAATACCAACTTAAGTACAAGATAACTGACACTCTCGCTTTATACGATTTTTGCCTCTCCTGTGAGTCCAGTTTTTGATTCCGATGCTTCACTTTAGGTTTTCTGTATACCTTGCACCTTCTTATTGACGATGAAACACAGAAATTGCATCCGAATTTAATACAAAAGGCACAATGCCGACTTAAGTAAAAGAGGACTGACACTCTCACTTTCTATGATTTGAACCTCTCCTGTGAGTCCAGTTTTAGATTCCGATGCTTCACTTCAGGTTTACTGTATCCCTTGGACCTTCTTATTGACGATGAAACACAGAAATTGCATCCGAATTTAATACAAAAGGCACAATGCCGACTTAAGTACACGAGGACTGACACTCTCACTTTCTACGATTTTAACCTCTCCTGTGAGTCCAGTTTTTGATTCCGATGCTTCACTTCAGGTTTACTGTATAAGTTGCACATTCTTATTGACGATGAAACACAGATATTGCATCCGAAATTCATACAAAAGGCAAAATGCCGACTTAAGTAGAAGAGGACTGACACTCTCATTTGCTACGATTCGAACATCTCCTGTGAGTCCAGTTTTAGTTTCCGATCCTTCACTTCAGGTTTACTGTATCCCTTGGACCTTCTGATAGACGATGAAACACAGAAATTGCATCCTAATTTAATACAAAAGCACAATGACGACGTAAGTACACGAGGACAGACACTCTCACTTTCTACGATTTTAACCTCTCCTGTGAGTCCAGTTTTTGATTCCGATGCTTCACTTCATATTTTCTGTATCCCTTGGACCTTCTTATTGACGATGAAACACAGAAATTGCATCCGAATTTTATACAAAAGGCACAATACCAACTTAAGTACAAGAGGACTGACACTCTCGCTTTATACGACTTTTGCCTCTCCTGTGAGTCCAGTTTTTGATTCCGATGCTCCACTTTAGGTTTTCTGGATACCTTGCACGTTCTTAATGACGATGAAACACAGAAATTGCATCCGAATTTAATACAAAAGGCACAATGCCGACTTAAGTAAAAGAGGACTGACACTCTCACTTTCTATGATTTGAACCTCTCCTGTGAGTCCAGTTTTAGATTCCGATCCTTCACTTCAGGTTTACTGTATACCTTGCACCTACTTATTGACGGTGAATAACAGAAATTGCATATGAAATTAATACAAAAGGCACAATGCCGACTTAAGTACAAGAGGACTGACACTCTCACTTTCTACGATTTGAACCTCTCCTGTGAGTCCAGTTTTAGATTCCGATGCTTCACTTCAGGTTCACTGTATCTCTTGGACCTTCTTATTGACGATCAAACACAGAAATTGCATCGGAGTTAAATTCAAAGGGCACAATGCCGACTTAAGTAAAAGAGGACTGACACTCTCACTTTCTATGATTTGAACCTCTCCTGTGAGTCCAGTTTTAGATTCCGATGTTTCACTTCAGGTTTACTGTATCCCTTGGACCTTCTAATTGACGATGAAACACAGAAATTGCATCAGAATTAAATTCAAAAGTCACAATGCCGACTTAAGTACAAGAGGACTGACACTCTAACTTTTTATGATTTGAACCTCGCCTGTGAGTCCAGTTTTAGATTTCGATGCTTCACTTCAGGTTTACAGTATCCCTTGGACCCTCTTATTGACAATGAAACACAGAGTTTGCATCCGAATTCAATACAAATGGCACAATGCCGACTTAAGTACAAGATGACTGACACTCTCACTTTCTATGGTTTGAACCTCTCCTGTGAGTCCAGTTTTAGATCCCAATGCTTCACTTCAGGTTTACTGTATAACTTGCACATTCTTATTGACGATGAAACACATATATTGCATCCGAAATCCATACAAAAGGCCAAATGCCGACTTAAGTACAAGAGGACTGACACTCTCATTTGCTACGATTCGAACCTCTCCTGTGAGTCCAGTTTTAGTTTCCGATCCTTCACTTCAGGTTTACTGTATCCCTTGGACCTTCTTATTGACGGTGAAACACAGAAATTGCATCCGGATGTTATACAAAAGGCACAATACCAACTTAAGTACAAGATTACTGACACTCTCGCTTTATACGATTTTTGCCTCTCCTGTGAGTCCAGTTTTTGATTCCGATGCTTCACTTTAGGTTTTCTGTATACCTTGCACCTTCTTATTGACGATGAAACACAGAAATTGCATCCGAATTCAATACAAAAGGCACAATGCCGACTTAAGTAAAAGAGGACTGACACTCTCACTTTCTATGATTTGAACCTCTCCTGTGAGTCCAGTTTTAGATTCCGATGCTTCACTTCAGGTTTACTGTATCCCTTGGACCTTCTTATTGACGATGAAACACAGAAATTGCATCCGAATTTAATACAAAAGGCACAATGCCGACTTAAGTACACGAGGACTGACACTCTCACTTTCTACGATTTTAACCTCTCCTGTGAGTCCAGTTTTTGATTCCGATGCTTCACTTCAGGTTTACTGTATAACTTGCACATTCTTATTGACGATGAAACACAGATATTGCATCCGAAATTCATACAAAAGGCAAAATGCCGACTTAAGTAGAAGAGGACTGACACTCTCATTTGCTAGGATTCGAACCTCTCCTGTGAGTCCAGTTTTAGTTTCCGATCCTTCACTTCAGGTTTACTGTATCCCTTGGACCTTCTTATAGACGATGAAACACAGAAATTGCATCGGAATTAAATTCAAAAGTCACAATGCCGACTTAAGTAAAAGAGGACTGACACTCTAACTTTTTATGATTTGAACCTCGCCTGTGAGTCCAGTTTTAGATTTCGATGCTTCACTTTAGGTTTACAGTATCCCTTGGACCCTCTTATTGACAATGAAACACAGAGTTTGCATCCGAAATTAATACAAATGGCACAATGTCGACTTAAGTACAAGATGACTGACACTCTCACTTTCTATGATTTGAACCTCTCCTGTGAGTCCAGTTTTAGATCCCAATGCTTCACTTCAGGTTTACTCTATCACTGGGACCTTCTTATTGGCGAAGAAACGCAAATAATTGCATCCAAATTTAATACAAAAGGCACAATACCGACTTAAGTACAAGAGGACTGACACTCTTACTTTCTAAGATTTGAACCTCTCCTGTGAGTCCTGTTTTAGATTCCGATTCTTCACTTCAGGGTTACTGTATCCCTCGGACCTTCTTATTCACGATGAAACACAGAGTTTGCATCCGAATTTAACACAAAAGGCACAATGCCGACTTAAGTACACGAGGACTGACACTCTAACTTTCTATGATTTGAACCTCTCCTGTGAGTCCAGTTTTAGATTCCGATGTTTCACTTCAGGTTTACTGTATCCCTTGGACCTTCTTATTGACGATGAAACACAGAAATTGCATTGGAATTAAATTCAAAAGGCACAATGCCGGCTTAAGTAAAAGAGGACTGACACTCTCACTTTCTGTGATTTGAACCTCTCCTGTGAGTCCAGTTTTAGATTCCGATGTTTCACTTCAGGTTCACTGTATCTCTTGGACCTTCTTATTGACGATGAAACACAGAAATTGCATCGGAGTTAAATTCAAAGGGCACAATGCCGACTTAAGTAAAAGAGGACTGACACTTTCACTTTCTATGATTTGAACCTCTCCTGTGAGTCCAGTTTTAGATTCCGATGTTTCACTTCAGGTTTACTGTATCCCTTGGACCTTCTTATTGACGATGAAACACAGAAATTGCATTGGAATTAAATTCAAAAGTCACAATGCTGACTTAAGTACAAGAGGACTGACACTCTAACTTTTTATGATTTGGACCTCTCCTGTGAGTCCAGTTTTAGATTCCGATGCTTCACTTCAGGTTTACAGTATCCCTTGGACCTTCTTATTGACGATGAAACGCAGAGTTTGCATCCGAATTTAATACAAATGGCACAATGCCGACTTAAGTACAAGATGACTGACACTCTCACTTTCTATGGTTTGAACCTCTCCTGTGAGTCCAGTTTTAGATCCCAATGCTTCACTTCAGGTTTACTCTATCACTGGGACCTTCTTATTGGCGATGAAACGCAAATAATTGCATCCAAATTTAATACAAAAGGCACAATACCGACTTAAGTACAAGAGGACTGACACTCTTACTTTCTAAGATTTGAACCTCTCCTGTGAGTCCTGTTTTAGATTCCGATTCTTCACTTCAGGGTTACTGTATCCCTCGGACCTTCTTATTGACGATGAAACACAGAGTTTGCATCCGAATTTAATGCAAAAGGCACAATGCCGACTTAAGTACACGAGGACTGACACTCTAACTTTCTATGATGTGAATCTCTCCTGCGAGTCCGGTTTCAGGTTCCGATGCATCACTTCAGGTTTACTGTATACCTTGCACCTTCTCATTGACGATGAAACACACAAATTGCATCCGAATTTAATACAAAAGGCAAAATGCCGACATAAGTACAAGAATACTGACACTCTCACTTTCTACGAATTGAAACTCTCCTGTGAGTCCAGTTTTAGATTCCGATACTTCACTTCAGGTTTACTGTATCCCTAGGACCTTCTTATTGACGATGAAACACAGAAATTGCATCCGAATTTAATACAAAAGGCACAATGCCGACTTAAGTAAAAGAGGACTGACACTCTCACTTTCTGTTATTTGAACCTCTCCTGTGAGTCCAGTTTTAGATTCCGATGTTTCACTTCAGGTTTACTGTATCCCTTGGACCTTCTTATTGACGATGAAACACAGAAATTGCATTGGAATTAAATTCAAAAGTCACAATGCCGACTTAAGTACAAGATGACAGACACTCTCACTTTCTATGATTTGAACCTCTCCTGTGAGTCCAGTTTTGGATTCCGATGCTTCCCTTCATATTTACTGTATCCCTTGGACCTTCTTTTGACGATCAAACACAGAAATTGCATCCGAATTTAATACAAAAGTCACAATACCAACTTAAGTACAAGAGGACTGACACTCTCACTTTCTATGATTTTTACCTGTCCTGTGAGTCCAGTTTTTGATTCCGATGGTTCACTTCAGGTTTACTGTATCCCTTGGACCTTCTTATTGACGATGAACTCAGAAATTGCATCCGAATTTAATACAAATGGCATAATGCCGACTTCATTACAAGAGGACTGACACTCTCACTTTCAATGATATGAAAATCTCCTGTGAGTCCAGTTTTAGATTCCGATGCTTCACTTCAGGTTTACTGTATCGCTTGGACCTTCTTATTGACGATGAAACACAGAAATTGCATCCGAAATATTATACAAAAGGCACAATACCGTCTTAAGTAAAAGAGGACTGACACTCTTACTTTCTATGATTTGAAACTCTCCTGTGAGTCCAGTTGTAGATGCCGATGCTTCACTTCATATTTACTGTATACCTTGGACCTTCTTATTGACGATGAAACATAGAGTTTCCATCCAAATTTAATACAAAAGGCACAATGCCGAATTAAGTACAAGAGGACTGACACTCTCACTTTCTATGATTTGAACCTCTCCTGTGAGTCCAGTTTTAGGTTGCGATGCTTCACTTCAGGTTTACTGTATCCCTTGGGCTTTCTTGTTGACGATGAAACACAGAAATTGCATCCGAATTTAATACATAAGGCACAAAGGCGACTTAAGTACAAGAGGACTGACACTCTCACTTTCTATGCTTTTAACCTCTCCTGTGAGTCCAGTTTTAGATTCCGATGCTTCACTTCAGGTTTACTGTATACCTTGAACCTTCTTATTGACGATGGAACACAGAAATTGCATCGGAATTAAATTCAAAAGGCACAATGCCGACTTAAGTACAAGAGGACTGACACTCTAACTTTCTATGATTTGAACCTCTCCTGTGAGTCCAGTTTTAGATTCCGTTCCTTCACTTCAGGTTTACTGTATACCTTGCACCTTCTTATTGACGATGAAACACAGAAATTGCAACGGAATTAAATTCAAAAGGCACAATGCAGACTTAAGTACAAGAAGACTGACACTCTAACTTTCTATGATTTGAACCTCTCCTGTGAGTCCAGTTTGAGATTCCGATGCTTCACTTCAGGTTTACTGTATCCCTCGGACCTTCTTATTGATGATTAAACACAGAAATTGCATCCGAATTTAATACAAATGGCACAATGAAGACTTAAGTAAAAGAGGACTGACACTCTAACTTACTATGCTTTGAACCTCTCCTGTGAGTCCAGTTTTAGATTGCGATCCTTCACTTCAGGTTTACTGTATCCCTTGCACCTTCTTATTGACGATGTAACACAGGAATTGCATCGGAATTAAATTCAAAAGCCACAATGCCGACTTAAGTACAAGAGGACTGACACTCCAACTTACTATGATTTGAACCTCTCCTGTGAGTCCAGTTTCAGATTCCGATGCTTTACTTCATGTTTACTGCATACCTTGGACCTTCTTGTTGACGATGAAACACAGAGTTTGCATCCGAATTCTTTACAAATGGCACAATGCCGACTTAAGCACAAGAGGACAGACACTCTAACTTTCTATGATTTGAACCTCTCCTGTGAGTCCAGTTTTAGATTGCGATGCTTCACTTCAGGTTTACTGTATCCCTTGGCCTTCTTATTGACGATGAAACACAGAAATTGCATCCGAACTTAATACAAAAGGCACAATGGCTACTTGAGTACAAGAGGACAGACACTCTCACTTTCTATGATTTGAACCTCTCCTGTGAGTCCAGTTTTAGATTCCGATGCGTCACTTCAGGTTTACTGCGTACCTTGCACCTTCTTATTGACGATGGAACACAGATATTGCATCGGAATTAAATTCAAAAGGCACAATGCCGACTTAAGTACAAGAGGACTGAAACTCTAATTTTCTATGATTTGAACCTCTCCTGTGAGTCCAGTTTTAGATTCCGATGCTTCACTTCAGGTTTACTGTATCCCTTGGACCTTCTTATTGACGATAAAACACAGAAATTGCATCCGAAATTAATACAAATGGCATAATGCCGACTTAATTACAAGAGGACTGACACTCTCACTTTCTATGATTTGAACCTCTCCTGTGAGTCCAGTTTTAGATTCCGATGCTCACTTCAGGTTTACTGTATCCCTAGGACCGTCTTATTGACGATGAAACACAGAAATTGCATCCGAATTTAATACAAATGGCACAATGCCGACTTAAGTGGAAGAGGACTGACACTCTCACTTTCTATGATTTGAACCTCTTCTGTGAGTCCAGTTTTAGATTCCGATGCTCACTTCAGGTTCACTGTATCCCTTGGGCATTCTTATTGAAGATGAAACACAGATATTGCTTCCCAATTTAATACAAATGGCACAATGCCGACTTAAGTACAAGAGGACTGACACTCTCACTTTCTATGATTTGAACCTCTTCTGTGAGTCCAGTTTTAGATTCCGATGCTTCACTTCAGGTTTACTGTATCCCTTGCACCTTCTTATTGACGATGTAACACAGAAATTGCATCGGAATTAAATTCAAAAGGCACAATGCCGACTTAAGTACAAGAGGACTGACACTCCAACTTACTATGATTAGAACCTCTCCTTTGAGTCCAGTTTTAGATTCCGATGCTTCACTTCAGGTTTACTGTATCCCTTAAACCTTCTTATGGACGATGAAACACAGAAATAGCATCCGAATTTAATACAAAAGGCATAATACCGACTTAATTACAAGAGGACTGACACTCTCACTGTCTATGATTTGAACCGCTCCTGTGAGTCCAGTTTTAGATTCCGATGCTTCACTTCTGTTTTACTGTATACCTTGCACCTTCTTATTGACGATGAAACACAGACATTGCATCGGAATTTAATACAAAAGGCAGAATGCCGACTTAAGTAAAAGAGGACTGACACACTCACTTTCTATGATTTGAATCCCTCCTGTGGTCCAGTTTTAGATTCCGATGCTTCACTTCATGTTTACTGTATCCCTTGGACCTTCTTATTGACGATGAAACACAGAGATTGCATCCGAATTTAATACAAAAGGCACAATGCCGTCTTAAGTACAAGAGGGATGACACTCTAACTTTCTATGATTTGAACCTCTCCTGTGAGTCCAGTTTTAGTTTCCGATGCTTCATTTCAGTTTTACTGTATCCTTTGGACCTTCTTATTGACGATGAAACACAGAAATTGAATCCGAAGTATACACAAATGGCATAATGCCGACTTAATTACAAGAGGACTGACACTCTCACTTTCTATGACTTGAACCTCTCCTGTGAGTCCAGTTTTAGATTCCGATGCTTCACTACAGGTATACTGTATCCCTTGGACCATCTTATTGACGATGAAACACAGAAATTGCATCGGAATTAAATTCAAAATGCACAAAGCCGACTTAATTACAAGAGGACTCACACTCTCACTTTCTATGATTTGAACCTCTCCTGTGAGTCCAGTTTCAGTTTCCGATGCTTCACTACAGGTTTACTGTATTCCTTGGACCTTCTTATTGACGATGAAACACAGAAATTGCATCGGAATTAAATTCAAAAGGCCCCATGCCGTCTTAATTACAAGAGGACTCACACTCTCACTTTCTATGATTTGAACCTCTCCTGTGAGTCCAGTTTTAGATTCCGATGCTTCACTACAGGTTTACTGTATTCCTTGGACCTTCTTATTGATGATGCAACACAGAAATTGCATCGGAATTAAATTCAAAAGGCACAATGCCGACTTAATTACAAGAGGACTCACACTCTCACTTTCTATGATTTAACCTCTCCTGTGAGTCCAGTTTTAGATTGCGAAGCTTCACTTCAGGTTTACTGTATCCCTTGGACCTTCTTATTGACGATGAAACATAGAAATTGAATCCGAAGTATACACAAATGGCATAATGCCGACTTAATTACAAGAGGACTGACACTCATACTTTCTATAATTTGAACCTCTCCTGTGAGTCCAGTTTTAGATTCCGATGCTTCATTACAGGTTTACTATATTCCTTGGACCTTCTTATTGACGATCAAACACAGAAATTGCATCGGAATTAAATTCAAAAGGCACAATGCCGCCTTAATTACAAGAGGACCCCCACTCTCACTTTCTATGATTTGAACCTTTCCTGTGAGTCCAGTTTTAGATTCCAATGCTTCACTACAGGTTTACTGTATTCCTTGGGCCTTCTTATTGACGACGAAACACAGAAATTGCATCCGATTTAATACAAATGGCACAATGCCGACTTAAGTACAAGAGGACTGACACTCTCACTTTCTATGATCTGATCCTCTCCTGTGAGTCCAGTTTTAGATTCCGATGCTTCACTTCAGGTTTACTGTATACCTTGCACCTTCTTATTGACGATGAGACACAGAAATTGAATCCGAAGTATACACAAATGGCATAATGCCGACTTAATTACAAGAGGACTGACACTCTCACTTTCTATGAGTTGAACTTCTCCTGTGAGTCCAGTTTTAGATTCCGATGCTCCACTACAGGTTTACTGTATTCCTTGGACCTTCTTATTGACGATGAAACACAGAAATTGCATCGGAATTAAATTCAAAAGGCACAATGCCGACTTAATTACAAGAGGACTCGCACTCTCACTTTCTATGATTTGAACCTCTCCTGTGAGTCCAGTTTTAGATTCCGATGCTTCACTTCAGGTTTACTGTCTCCCTTGGACCTTCTTATTGACGATGAAACACAGAAATTGAATCCGAAGTATACACATATGGGATAATGCCGACTTAATTACAAGAGGACTGACACTCTCACTTTCTATGATTTGAACCTCTCCTGTGAGTCCAGTTTTACATTTCGATGCTTCACTACAGGTTTACTTTATCCCTTGGGCCTTCTTATTGACGACGAAACACAGAAATTGCATCGGAATTAAATTCAAAAGGCACAATGCCGACTTAATTACAAGAGGACACACACTCTCACTTTCTATGATTTGAACCTCTCCTGTGAGTCCAGTTTTAGATTCCGATGCTTCACTACAGGCTTACTGTATTCCTTGGACCTTCTTATTGACGATGAAACACAGAAATTGCATCCGATATAATACAAATGGCACAATGCCGACATAAGTACAAGAGGACTGACACTCTCACTTTCTACGATTTGATCCCATCCTGTGAGTCCAGTTTTAGATTCCGATGCTTCACTTCAGAATTACTGTATACCTTGCACCTTCTTATTGACGATGAGACACAGAAATTTCATCGTAATTTAAGACAAAAGGCACAATGCCGACTTAAGTACAAAAGGACTAACACTCTCACTTTCTATGCTTTGAACCTCTCCTGTGAGTCCAGTTTTAGTTTCCGATGCTTCACTTCAGGTTTACTGTATACCTTGCACCTTCTTATTGACGATGAAAGACAGAAATTGCATCGGAATTAAATTCAAATGCACATTGCCGACTTAAGTAAAAGAGGACTGACACTCTAACTTTCTATGATTTGAACCTCTCCTGTGAGTCCAGTTTTAGATTCCGATGCTTCACTTCCGGTTTACTGTATCCCTTGGACCTTCTTATTGACGATGAAACACAGAAATTGCATCCGAATTTAATACAACAGGCACAATACCGACTTAAGTACAAGAGGAGTGACCCTCTAACTTTCTATGATTTGAACCTTTCCTGTGAGTCCAATTTTAGATTCCGAAGCTTCACTTCAGGTTTACTGTATCCCTTGGACCTTCTTATTGACGATGAAACATAGAAATTGAATCCGAAGTATACACAAATGGCATAATGCCGACTTAATTACAAGAGGACTGACACTCATACTTTCTATGATTTGAACCTCTCCTGTGAGTCCAGTTTTAGATTCCGATGCTTCATTACAGGTTTACTATATTCCTTGGACCTTCTTATTGACGATCAAACACAGAAATTGCATCGGAATTAAATTCAAAAGGCACAATGCCGCCTTAATTACAAGAGGACTCCCACTCTCACTTTCTATGATTTGAACCTGTCCTGTGAGTCCAGTTTTAGATTCCGATGCTTCACTACAGGTTTACTGTATTCCTTGGGCCTTCTTATTGACGACGAAACACAGAAATTGCATCTGATTTAATACAAATGGCACAATGCCGACTTAAGTACGAGAGGACTGACACTCTCACTTTCTATGATTTGATCCTCTCCTGTGAGTCCAGTTTTAGATTCCGATGCTTCACTTCAGGTTTACTGTATACCTTGCACCTTCTTATTGACGATGAGACACAGAAATTGAATCCGAAGTATACACAAATGGCATAATGCCGACTTAATTACAAGAGGACTGACTCTCTCACTTTCTATGAGTTGAACTTCTCCTGTGAGTCCAGTTTTAGATTCCGATGCTCCACTACAGGTTTACTGTATTCCTTGGACCTTCTTATTGACGATGAAACACAGAAATTGCATCGGAATTAAATTCAAAAGGCACAATGCCGACTTAATTACAAGAGGACTCGCACTCTCACTTTCTATGATTTGAACCTCTCCTGTGAGTCCAGTTTTAGATTCCGATGCTTCACTTCAGGTTTACTGTCTCCCTTGGACCTTATTATTGACGATGAAACACAGAAATTGAATCCGAAGTATACACAAATGGGATAATGCCGACTTAATTACAAGAGGACTGACACTCTCACTTTCTATGATTTGAACCTCTCCTGTGAGTCCAGTTTTACATTTCGATGCTTCACTACAGGTTTACTCTATCCCTTGGGCCTTCTTATTGACGACGAAACACAGAAATTGCATCGGAATTAAATTCAAAAGGCACAATGCCGACTTAATTACAAGAGGACACACACTCTCACTTTCTATGCTTTGAACCTCTCCTGTGAGTCCAGTTTTAGATTCCGATGCTTCACTACAGGCTTACTGTATTCCTTGGACCTTCTTATTGACGATGAAACACAGAAATTGCATCCGATATAATACAAATGGCACAATGCCGACATAAGTACAAGAGGACTGACACTCTCACTTTCTACGATTTGATCCTATCCTGTGAGTCCAGTTTTAGATTCCGATGCTTCACTTCAGAATTACTGTATACCTTGCACCTTCTTATTGACGATGAGACACAGAAATTGCATCGTAATTTAAGACAAAAGGCACAATGCCGACTTAAGTACAAAAGGACTAACACTCTCACTTTCTATGCTTTGAACCTCTCCTGTGAGTCCAGTTTTAGTTTCCGATGCTTCACTTCAGGTTTACTGTATACCTTGCACCTTCTTATTGACGATGAAACACAGAAATTGCATCGGAATTAAATTCAAATGCACATTGCCGACTTAAGTACAAGAAGACTGACTCTTCCTACTGTCTACGTTTTGAACCATTCCTGTGACACTAATTATAAATTCCGATGCTTCACTTCAGGTTTACTCTATCCCTCTGACCTTCTTATTGACGATGAAACACAGAAATTGCATCCGAATTTAATACAACAGGCACAATACCGACTTAAGTACAAGAGGAGTGACCCTGTAACTTTCTATGATTTGAACCTCTCCTGTGGGTCCAGTTTTAGATTCCGATGCTTCACTTCAGGTTTACTGTATCTCTTGGACCTTCTTATTGAAGAGGAAACACAGAAATTGCATCCCAATTTAATACAAATGGCACAATGCCGACTTAAGTACAAGAGCACTGACACTCTCACTTTCTATGATTTGAACCTCTCCTGTGAGTCCAGTTTTAGATTCCGATGCTTCACTACAGGTTTACTGTATCCCTTGGACCCTCTTATTGACGATGAAACACAGAAATTGTATCCGAATTTAATACAAATGGCATAATGCCGACTTATGTACAAGAGGACTGACATTCTAACTTTGTATGATTTGAACCTCTCCTGTGAGTCCAGCTTTAGATTCCGATGCTTCACTTCAGCTTTACTGTACACCTTGCACCTTCTTATTGACGATGAGACACAGAACTTGCATCGGAATTTAATAGAAAAGACACAATGCCGAGTTAAGTACAAGAGGACTGATACTCTCACTTTCTATGATTAGAACCTCTCCTGTGAGCCCAGTTTTAGATTCTGATGCTTCACTTCAGGTTTACTGTATCCCTTGGACCTTCACATTGACGATGAAACACAGAAATTGCATCAGAATTAAATACAAATGGCACAATGCCGACTTAGGTACAAGAGGAGTGACACTATAATTTTCTATGATTTTAACCTCTCCTGTGAGTCCAGTTTTAGATTCCGATGCTTCACTTCAGGATTACTGTATCCCTTGGAACTTCACATTGACGCTGAAACACAGAAATTGCATCCGAATTAAATACAAAAGGCACAATGCCGACTTAAGTACAAGAGGACTGACACCCTAACCCTCTAACTCTCTGTGATTTGAACCTCTCCTGTGAGTCCAGTTTAGGATTCCGATGCTTCACTTCAGGTTTACTGTTTCACTTGGACCTTCTTATTGACGATGAAACACAGAAATTGCATCCGAATTTAATACAAATGGCACAATGTCGACTTAAGTACAAGAGGACTGACACTCTCACTTTCTATGATTTGAACCACTGCTGTGAGTCCAGTTTTAGATTCCGATGCTTCACTTCAGGTTTACTGTATACCTTGTACCTTCTTATTGACGATGAAACACAGAAATTGCATCGGAATTAAATTCAAAAGGCACAATGCCAACTTAAGTACAAGAGGACTGACACTCCAACTTTCTATGATTTGATCCTCTCCTTTGAGTCCAGTTTTAGATTCCGATGCTTCACTTCAGGTTTACTGTATGCCTTGGACCTTCTTATTGACGATGAAACACAGAAATTGCATCCGAATTTAATACAAAAGGCACAATACCGACTTAAGTGCAGGAGGAGTGAGTCTCTAACTTTCTATGATTTGAACTTCTCCTGTGAGTCCAGTTTTAGATTCCAATGCTTCACTTCAGGTTTACTGTATACCTTGCACCTTCTTATTGACGATGAAACACAGAAATTGCATCCGAATTTAATACAAATGGCATATTGCCGACTTAATTACAAGAGGACTGACACTCTCACTTTATATGATTTGAACCTCTCCTGTGAGTACAGTTTTAGTTTCTGATGCTTCACTTCAGGTTTTCTTCATCCCTTGGACCTTCTTATTGACTATGAAACACAGAAATTGCAGCCGAATTTAATACAAATGGCACAATGCCGACTTAAGTACAAGAAGGCTGACACACTAATTTTCTATGATTTGAATCCCTCCTGTGAGTCAAGATTTAGATTCGGATGATTCACTTCAGGTTTACTGTATCCCTTGGACCTTCTTATTGACGATGAAACACAGAGTTTGCATCCGAATGTAATACAAAAGGCACAATGCCGTCTTAAGTACAAGAAGGCTGACACACTAATTTTCTATGATTTGAACCTCTCCTGTGAATCCAGTTTTAGATTCCGATGCTTCACTTCAGGTTTACTGTATCCCTTGGACCTTCTTATTGACGATGAAACACAGAGTTTGCATCCGAATTTAATACAAAAGGCACAATGCCGACTTAAGTACAAGAGGGCTGACACTCTAACTTTCTATGATTTGAACATCTCCTGTGAGTCCAGTTTTAGATTGCGATGCTTCACTTCAGGTTTACTGTATCCCTTGGATCTTCATATTGACGATGAAACACAGAAATTGCATCCGAATTTAATACAAAAGGCACAATGGCGAATTAAGTACAAGAGGACTGACACTCTCACTTTCCATGATTTGAACCTCTCCTGTTAGTCCAGTTTTAGAATTTGATGCTTCACTTCAGGTTTACTGTATCCCTTGGACCTTCATATTGACGATGAAACACAGAAATTGCATCCGAATTTAATACAAAAGGCACAATGGCGAAATAAGTACAAGAGGACTGACACTCTCACTATCCATGATTTGAACCTCTCCTGTTAGTCCAGTTTTAGAATTTGATGCTTCACAACAGGTTTACTGTATACCTTGCACCTTCTAATTGACGATGAAACACAGAAATTGCATCGGAATCAAGTTCAAAAAGCACAATGCCAACTTAAGTACAAGAGGACTGACACTCCAACTTTCTATGATTTGAACCTCTCCTTTGAGTCCAGTTTTAGATTCCGATGCTTCACTTCAGGTTTACTGTATCCCTTGGACCTTCTTATTGACGATGAAACACAGAAATTGCATCCGAATTTAATACAAATGGCATATTGCCGACTTCATTACAAGAGGACTCACACTTTCACATTCTATGATTCGAACCTCTCCTGTGAGTCCAGTTTTAGTTTCCGATGCTTCACTTCAGGTTTTCTTTACCCTTGGACCTTCTTAATTACGATGAAACACAGAAATTGCAGCCGAATTTAATACAAATGGCACAATGCCGACTTAAGAAAAAGAGGACTGACACCCTCACTCTCTATGATTTGAAGCGCTCCTGTGAGTCCAGTTTTAGATTCCGATGCTTCACTTCAGGTTTACTGTATCCCTTGGACCTTCTTATTGACGATGAAACACAGAGTTTGCATCCGAATTTAATACAAAAGGCACAATGCCGTCTTAAGTACAAGAAGGCTGACACACTAATTTTCTATGATTTGAACCTCTCCTGTGAGTCCAGTTTTAGATTCCGATGCTTCACTTCAGGTTTACTGTATCCCTTGGACCTTCTTATTGACGATGAAACACAGAAATTGCATCCCAATTTAATACAAAAGGCACAATAGCGTCTTAAGTACAAGAGGACTGACACTCTCACTTTCTATGATTTGAACCTCTCCTGTGTGTCCCGTTATAGATTCAGATGCTTCACTTCAGGTTTACTATATATCTTTCAACTTCATATTGACGATGAAACACAGAAATTGCATCCGAATTTAATACAAAAGGCACAATGGCGACTTAAGTACAAGAGGACTGACACTCTAACGCTCTAATTCTCTATGATTTGAACCTCTCCTGTGAGTCCAGTTTAGGATTCCGATGCTTCACTTCAAATTTACAGTATCCCTTGGACATTCTTATTAACGATGAAACACAGAAATTGCATCCGAATTTAATACAAATGGCACAATGCCGACTTAAGTACAAGAGGACTGACACTCTCCCTTTCTATGATTTGAACCTCTCCTTTGAGTCCAGTTTTAGATTCCGATGCTTCACTTCAGGTTTACTGTATACCTTGCAGCTTCTTATTGACGATGAGACACAGAAATTGCATCGGAATTTAATACAAAAGGCACAATGCCGACTTAAGTACAAGAGGACTGACACTCTCACTTTCTATGATTTGAACCACTGCTGTGAGTCCAGTTTTAGATTCCGATGCTTCACTTCAGGTTTACTGTATACCTTGTACCTTCTTATTGACGATGAAACACAGAAATTGCATCGGAATTAAATTCAAAAGGCACAATGCCAACTTAAGTACAAGAGGACTGACACTCCAACTTTCTATGATTTGATCCTCTCCTTTGAGTCCAGTTTTAGATTCCGATGCTTCACTTCAGGTTTACTGTATGCCTTGGACCTTCTTATTGACGATGAAACACAGAAATTGCATCCGAATTTAATACAAAAGGCACAATACCGACTTAAGTGCAGGAGGAGTGAGTCTCTAACTTTCTATGATTTGAACTTCTCCTGTGAGTCCAGTTTTAGATTCCAATGCTTCACTTCAGGTTTACTGTATACCTTGCACCTTCTTATTGACGATGAAACACAGAAATTGCATCCGAATTTAATACAAATGGCATATTGCCGACTTAATTACAAGAGGACTGACACTCTCACTTTATATGATTTGAACCTCTCCTGTGAGTACAGTTTTAGTTTCTGATGCTTCACTTCAGGTTTTCTTCATCCCTTGGACCTTCTTATTGACTATGAAACACAGAAATTGCAGCCGAATTTAATACAAATGGCACAATGCCGACTTAAGTACAAGAAGGCTGACACACTAATTTTCTATGATTTGAATCCCTCCTGTGAGTCAAGATTTAGATTCGGATGATTCACTTCAGGTTTACTGTATCCCTTGGACCTTCTTATTGACGATGAAACACAGAGTTTGCATCCGAATGTAATACAAAAGGCACAATGCCGTCTTAAGTACAAGAAGGCTGACACACTAATTTTCTATGATTTGAACCTCTCCTGTGAATCCAGTTTTAGATTCCGATGCTTCACTTCAGGTTTACTGTATCCCTTGGACATTCTTATTGACGAAGAAACACAGAAATTGCATCCTTTTTAATACAAAAGGCACAATAGCGACTTAAGTACAAGAGGACTGACACTCTCACTTTCTATGATTTGAACCTCTCCTGTGAGTCCAGTTTTAGATTCCGAAGCTTCACTACAGGTTTACTGTATCCTTTGGACCTTCTTATTGACGATGAAACACAGAGTTTGCATCTGAATTTAATACAAAAGGCACAATGCCGGCTTAAGTACAAGAGGACTGACACTCTAACTTTCTATGATTTGAACATCTCCTGTGAGTCCAGTTTTAGATTCCGATGCTTCACTTCATGTTTACTTTATCCCTTGGACCTCCTTATTGACGATGAAACACAGAAATTGCATCCGAATTTAATACAAAAGGCACAATGGCGACTTAAGTACTAGAGGACTGATTCTCTCACTTTCCATGATTTGAACCTCTCCTGTGAGTCCAGTTTTAGATTCCGATGGTTCACTTCAGGTTTACTGTATACCTTGCACCCTCTTACTGACGATGAAACACAGAAATTGCATCCGAATTTAATACAAATGGCATAATGCCGACATAATTACAAGAGGACTGACACTCTCACTTTCCATGATTTGAACCTCTCCTGTGAGTCCAGTTTTAGATTCCGATGCTTCACTTCAGGTTTACTGTATACCTTGCATCTTCTTATTGACGATGAAACACAGAAATTGCATCCGAATTTAATACAAATGGCATAATGCCGACTTAATTACAAGAGGACTGACACACGCACTTTCTATGATTTGAACCTCTCCTGTGAGTCCAGTTTTAGATTCCGATGCTTCACTTCAGGTTTACTGTATCCCTTGGACCTTCTCCTTGACGATGAAACACAGAAATTGCATCAGAATGTAATACAAATGGCACAATGCCGACTTAAGTACAAGAGGACTGACACTCTCACTTTCTATGATTTGAACCTCTCCTTTGAGTCCAGTTTTAGATTCCGATGCTTGACTTCAGGTTTACTGTATCCCTTGGACCTTCTTATTGACGATGAAACACAGAAACAGCATCCGAATTTAATACAAAAGGCACAATACCGACTTAAGTACAAGAGGAGTGAGTCTCTAACTGTCTATGACTTGAACTTATCCTGTGAGTCCAGTTGTAGATTCCGATGCTTCACTTCAGGTTTACTGTATACCTTGCACCTTCTTATTGACGATGAAACACAGAAATTGCATCCGAATTTAATACAAATGGCATAATGCCGACTTAATGACAAGAGGACTGACACTCTCACTTTCTATGATTTGGACCTCTCCTGTGAGTCCAGTTCCAGTTTCCGATGCTTCACTTCAGGTTTTCTGTATCCCTTGGACCTTCTTATTTACGATGAAACACAGAAATTGCAGCCGAATTTAATACAAATGGCACAATGCAGACTTAAGTACAAGAGGACTGACACCCTCACTTTCTATGATTTGAACCGCTCCTTTGAGTCCAGTTTTAGATTCCGATGCTTCACTTCTGGTTTACTGTATGCCTTGCACCTTCTTATTGACAATGAGACACAGAAATGACATCGGAATTTAATCCAAAAAGCACAATGCCGACTTATGTACAAGAGGACTGACACTCTAACACTCTAACTCTCTATGAATTGAACCTCTCCTGTGAGTCCAGTTTAGGATTCCGATGCTTCACTTCAGGGTTACTGTATCACTTGGACCTTCTTATTGGCGATGAAACACAGAAATTGCATCCGAATTTAATACAAATGGCACAATGCCGACTTAAGTACAAGAGGACTGACACTCTCACTTTCTATGATTTGAACCTCTCCTGTGAGTCCAGTTTTAGATTCCGAGGCTTCACTTCAGGTTTACAGTATACCTTGGACCTTCATATCGACGATGAAACACAGAAATTGCATCCAAATTTAATACAAAAGGCACAATGCCGACTTAAGTACAAGAGGACTGACACTCTCCCTTTCTATGATTTGAACCTCTCCTGTGAGTCCAGTTTTAGATTCCGAGGCTTCACTTCAGGTTTACTGTATACCTTGGACCTTCATATCGACGATGAAACACAGAAATTGCATCCGAATTTAATACAAAAGGCACAATGCCCGACTTAAGTACAAGAGGACTGACACTCTCCCTTTCTATGATTTGAACCTCTCCTGTGAGTCCAGTTTTAGATTCCGATGCTTCACTTCAGGTTTACTGTATACCTTGCAGCTTCTTATTGGCGATGAGACTCAGATATTGCATCGGAATTTAATACAAAAGGCACAATGCCGACTTAAGTACAAGAGGACTGACACTCTCACTTTCTATGATTTGAACCTCTGCTGTGAGTCCAGTTTTAGATTCCGATGCTTCACTTCAGGTTTACTGTATACCTTGTACCTTCTTATTGACGATGAAACACAGAAATTGCATTGGAATTAAATTCAAAAGGCACAATGGCGATTTAAGTACAAGAGGACTGACACTCTAACTTTCTATGATTTGATCCTCCCCTTTGAGTCCAGTTTTAGATTCCGATGCTTCACTTCAGGATTACTGTATCCCTTGGACCTTCTTATTGACGATGAAACACAGAAATTGCATCCGAATTTAATACAAAAGGCACAATACCGACTTAAGTGTAAGAGGAGTGAGTCTCTAACTTTCTATGATTTGAACTTCTCCTGTGAGTCCAGTTTTAGATTCCAATGCTTCACTTCAGGTTTACTGCATACCTTGCACCTTCTTATTGACGATGAAAGACAGAAATTGCATCCGAATTTAATACAAATGGCGTATTGCCGACTTAATTACAAGAGGACTGACACTCTCTCTTTCTATGATTTGAACCTCTCCTGTGAGTCCAGTTTTAGTTTCTGATGCTTCACTTCAGGTTTTCTTCATCCCTTGGACCTTCTTATTGACTATGAAACACAGAAATTGCAGCCGAATTTAATACAAATGACACAATGCCGACATAAGTACAATAAGGCTGACACACTAATTTTCTATGATTTGAATACCTCCTGTGAGTCCAGATTTAGATTCCGATGCTTCACTTCAGGTTTACTGTATCCCTTGGACCTTCTTATTGACGATGAAACACAGAGTTTGATCCGAATTTAATACAAAAGGCACAATGCCGTCTTAAGTACAAGAAGGCTGACACACTAATTTTCTATGATTTGAACCTCTCCTGTGAATCCAGTTTAGATTCCGATGCTTCACTTCACGTTTACTGTATCCCTTGGACATTCTTATTGACGAAGAAACACAGAAATTGCATCCTTTTTAATACAAAAGGCACAATAGCGACTTAAGTACAAGAGGACTGACACTCTCACTTTCTATGATTTGAACCTCTCGTGTGAGTCCAGTTTTAGATTCCGATGCTTCACTTTCAGGTTTACTGTATACCTTGCACCTTCATATTGAGGATGAAACACAGAAATTGCATCCGAATTTAATACAAAAGGCACAATGCCGACATAAGTACAAGAGGAGAGACACTCTAACGCTCTAACTCTCTATGATTTGAACCTCTCCTGTGAGTCCAGTCTTAGATTCCGAAGCTTCACTACAGGTTTACTGTATCCCTTGGACCTTCTTATTGACGATGAAACACAGAGTTTGCATCTGAATTTAATACAAAGGGCACAATGCCGGCTTAAGTACAAGAGGACTGACACTCTAACTTTCTATGATTTGAACATCTCCTGTGAGTCCAGTTTTAGATTCCGATGCTTCACTTCATGTTTACTTTATCCCTTGGACCTTCTTATTGACGATGAAACACAGAAATTGCATCCGAATTTAATACAAAAGGCACAATGGCGACTTAAGTACTAGAGGACTGATTCTCTCACTTTCCATGATTTGAACCTCTCCTGTGAGTCCAGTTTTAGATTCCGATGCTTCACTTCAGGTTTACTGTATACCTTGCACCTTCTTATTGACGATGAAACACAGAAATTGCATCCGAATTTAATACAAATGGCATAATGACGACATAATTACAAGAGGACTGACACTCTCACTTTCCATGATTTGAACCTCTCCAGTTAGTCCAGTTTTAGATTCCGATGCTCCATTCAGGTTTACTGTATACCTTGCACCTTCTTATTGACGATGAAACACAGAAATTGCATCCGAATTTAATACAAATGGCATAATGCCGACTTAATTACAAGAGGACTGACACTCTCAATTTCTATGATTTGAACCTCTCCTGTGAGTCCAGTTTTAGATTCCGATGCTTCACTTCAGGTTTACTGTATCCCTTGGACCTTCTCCTTGACGATGAAACACAGAAATTGCATCCGAATGTAATTACAAATGGCACAATGCCGACTTACGTACAAGAGGACTGACACTCTCACTTTCTATGATTTGAACCTCTCCTTTGAGTCCAGTTTTAGATTCCGATGCTTGACTTCAGGTTTACTGTATCCCTTGGACCTTCTTATTGACGATGAAACACAGAAATAGCATCCGAATTTAATACAAAAGGCACAATACCGACTTAAGTACAAGAGAGTGAGTCTCTAACTTTCTATGACTTGAACTTCTCGTGTGAGTCCAGTTGTAGATTCCGATGCTTCACTTCAGGTTTACTGTATACCTTGCACCTTCTTATTGACGATGAAACACAGAAATTGCATCCGAATCTAATACAATTGGCATAATGCCGACTTAATGACAAGAGGACTGACACTCTCACTTTCTATGATTTGAACCTCTCCTGTGAGTCCAGTTCTAGTTTCCGATGCTTCACTTCAGGTTTTCTGTATCCCTTGGACCTTCTTATTGACGATGAAACACAGAAATTGCAGCCGAATTTAATACAAATGGCACAATGCAGACTTAAGTACAAGAGGACTGACACCCTCACTTTCTATGATTTGAACCGCTCCTTTGAGTCCAGTTTTAGATTCCGATGCTTCACTTCTGGTTTACTGTATGCCTTCACCTTCTTATTGACAATGAGACACAGAAATGACATCGGAATTTAATCCAAAAAGCACAATGCCGACTTATGTACAAGAGGACTGACACTCTAACACTCTAACTCTCTATGAATTGAACCTCTCCTGTGAGTCCAGGTTTAGGATTCCGATGCTTCACTTCAGGGTTACTGTATCACTTGGACCTTCTTATTGACGATGAAACACAGAAATTGCATCCGAATTTAATACAAATGGCACAATGCCGACTTAAGTACAAGAGGACTGACACTCTCACTTTCTATGATTTGAACCTCTCCTGTGAGTCCAGTTTTAGATTCCGAGGTGTTCACTTCAGGTTTACTGTATACCTTGGACCTTCATATCGACGATGAAACACAGAAATTGCATCCGAATTTAATACAAAAGGCACAATGCCGACTTAAGTACAAGAGGACTGACACTCTCCATTTCTATGATTTGAACCTCTCCTGTGAGTCCAGTTTTAGATTCCGATGCTTCACTTCAGGTTAACTGTATACCTTGCAGCTTCTTATTGGCGAAGAGAGACACAGATATGTGCATCGGAATTTATTACAAAAGGCACAATGCCGACTTAAGTACAACAGGACTGACACTCTCACTTTCTATGATTTGAACCTCTGCTGTGAGTCCAGTTTAGATTCCGATCGTTCACTTCAGGTTTACTGTATACCTTGTACCTTCTTATTGACGATGAAAACACAGAAATTGCATCGGAATTAAATTCAAAAGGCACACATGCCAACTTAAGTACAAGAGGACTGACACTCCAACTTTCTATGATTTGATCCTCTCCTTTGAGTCCAGTTTTAGATTCCGATGCTTCACTTCAGGTTTACTGTATCCCTTGGACCTTCTTATTGACGATGAAACACAGAAATTGCATCCGAATTTAATACAAAAGGCACAATACCGACTTAAGTGCAAGAGGAGTGAGTCTCTAACTTTCTATGATTTGAACTTCTCCTGTGACTCCAGTTTTAGATTCCATTGCTTCACTTCAGGTTTACTGTATACCTTGCACTTCTTATTGACGATGAAACACAGAAATTGCATCCGAATTTAATACAAATGGGCATATTGCCGACTTAATTACAAGAGGACTGACACTCTCACTTTCTATGATTTGAACCTCTCCTGTGAGTCCCAGTTTTAGATTCTGATGCTTCACTTCAGGTTTTCTTCATCCCTTGGACCTTCTTATTGACTATGAAACACAGAAATTGCAGCCGAATTTATTACAAATAACACAATGCCGACTTAAGTACAAGAAGGCTGACACACTAATTTTCTATGATTTGAATCCCTCCTGTGAGTCCAGATTTAGATTCCGATGCTTCACTTCAGGTTTACTGTATCCCTTGGACCTTCTTATTGACGATGAAACACAGAGTTTGCATCCGAATTTAATCCAAAAGGCACAATGCCGTCTTAAGTACAAGAAGGCTGACACACTAATTTTCTATGATTTGAACCTCTCCTGTGAATCCAGTTTTAGATTCCGATGCTTCACTTCAAGTTTACTGTATCCCTTGGACATTCTTATTGACCGAAGAAACACAGAAATTGCATCCTTTTTTAATACAAAACGCACAATAGCGACTTAAGTACAAGAGGACTGACACTCTCACTTTCTATGATTTGAACCTCTCGTGTGAGTCCAGTTTAGATTCCGATGCTTCACTTCAGGTTTACTGTATACCTTGTACCTTCTTATTGACGATGAAACACAGAAATTGCATCGGAATTAAATTCAAAAGGCACAAAGCCAACTTAAGTACAAGAGGACTGACACTCCAACTTTCTATGATTTGATCTCTCCTTTGAGTCCCAGTTTTAGATTCCGATGCTTCACTTCAGGTTTACTGTATCCCTTGGACCTTTCTTATTGACGATGAAACACAGAAATTGCATCCGAATTTAATACAAAAGGCACAATACCGACTTAAGTGCAAGAGGAGTGAGTCTCTAACTTTCTATGATTTTGAACTTCTCCTGTGACTCCAGGTTTTAGATTCCAATGCTTCACTTCAGGTTTACTGTATACCTTTGCACCTTCTTATTGACGATGAAACACAGAAATTGCATCCGAATTTAATACAAATGGCATATTGCCGACTTAATTACAAGAGGACTGACACTCTCACTTTCTATGATTTGAACCTCTCCTGTGAGTCCAGTTTTAGTTTCTGATGCTTCACTTCAGGTTTTCTTCATCCCTTGGACCTTCTTATTGACTATGAAACACAGAAATTGCAGCCGAATTTAATACAAATGACACAATGCCGACTTAAGTACAAGAAGGCTGACACACTAATTTTCTATGATTTGAATCCCTCCTGTGAGTCCAGATTTAGATTCCGATGCTTCACTTCAGGTTTACTGTATCCCTTGGACCTTCTTATTGACGATGAAACACAGAGTTTGCATCCGAATGTAATACAAATGGCACAAGGCCGTCTTAAGTACAAGAAGGCTGACACACTAATTTTCTATGATTTGAACCTCTCCTGTGAATCCAGGTTTAGATTCCGATGCTTCACTTCAAGTTTACTGTATCCCTTGGACATTCTTATTGACGAAGAAACACAGAAATTGCATCCTTTTTAATACAAAACGCACAATAGCGACTTAAGTACAAGAGGACTGACACTCTCACTTTCTATGATTTGAACCTCTCGTGTGAGTCCAGTTTTGGATTCCGATGCTTCACTTCAGGTTTACTGTATACCTTGCACCTTCTTATTGACGATGAAACACAGAAATTGCATCCGAATTCAATACAAATGGCATAATGCCGACTTAATTACAAGAGGACTGACACTCTCACTTTCCATGATTTGAACCTCTCCTGTGAGTCCAGTTTTAGATTCCGATGCTTCACTTCAGGTTTACTGCATACCTTGCACCTTCTTACTGACGATGAAACACAGAGAATGCATCCGAATTTAATACAAATGGCATAATGCCGACTTAATTACAAGAGGACTGACACTCTCACTTTCTATGATTTGAACCTCTCCTGTGAGTCCAGTTTCAGATTCCGATGCTTCACTTCAGGTTTACTGTATCCCTTGGACCTTCTCATTGACGATGAAACACAGAAATTGCATCCGAATGTAATACAAATGGCACAATGCCGACTTAAGTACAAGAGGACTGACACTCTCACTTTCTATGATTTGAACCTCTCCTTTGAGTCCAGTTTTAGATTCCGATGCTTGACTTCAGGTTTACTGTATCCCTTGGACCTTCTTATTGACGATGAAACACAGAAATAGCATCCGAATTTAATACAAAAGGCACAATACCGACTTAAGTACAAGAGGAGTGAGTCTCTAACTTTCTGTGATTTGAACTTCTCCTGTGAGTCCAGTTGTAGATTCCGATGCTTCACTTCAGGTTTACTGTATACCTTGCACCTTCTTATTGACGATGAAACACAGAAATTGCATCCGAATTAAATACAAATGGCATAATGCCGACTTAATTACAAGAGGACAGACACTCTCACTTTCTATGATTTGGACCTCTCCTGTGAGTCCAGTTTTAGTTTCCGATGCTTCACTTCTGGTTTACTGTATGCCTTGCACCTTCTTATTGACAATGAGACACAGAAATGACATCGGAATTTAATCCAAAAGGCACAATGCCGACTTATGTACAAGAGGACTGACACTCTAACACTCTAACTCACTATGATTTGAACCTCTCCTGTGAGTCCAGTTTAGGATTCCGATGCTTCACTTCAGTGTTACTGTATCACTTGGACCTTCTTATTGACGATGAAACACAGAAATTACATCCGAATTTAATACAAATGGCACAATGCCGACTTAAGTACAAGAGGACTGACACTCTCTATGATTTGAACCTCTCCTGTGAGTCCAGTTTTAGATTCCGAGGCTTCACTTCAGGTTTACTGTATACCTTGCACCTTCATATCGACGATGGAACACAGAAATTGCATCCGAATTTAATACAAATGGCATAATGCCGACTTAATTACAAGAGGACTGACACTCTCACTTTCCATGATTTGAACCTCTCCTGTGAGTCCAGTTTTAGATTCCGATGCTTCACTTCAGGTTTACTGCATACCTTGCACCTTCTTATTGACGATGAAACACAGAAATTGCATCCGAATTTAATACAAATGGCATAATGCCGACTTAATTACAAGAGGACTGACACTCTCACTTTCTATGATTTGAACCTCTCCTGTGAGTCCAGTTTCAGATTCCGATGCTTCACTTCAGGTTTACTGTATCCCTTGGACCTTCTCATTGACGATGAAACACAGAAATTGCATCCGAATGTAATACAAATGGCACAATGCCGACTTAAGTACAAGAGGACTGACACTCTCACTTTCTATGATTTGAACCTCTCCTTTGAGTCCAGTTTTAGATTCCGATGCTTGACTTCAGGTTTACTGTATCCCTTGGACCTTCTTATTGACGATGAAACACAGAAATAGCATCCGAATTTAATACAAAAGGCACAATACCGACTTAAGTACAAGAGGAGTGAGTCTCTAACTTTCTATGATTTGAACTTCTCCTGTGAGTTCAGTTGTAGTTTCCGATGCTTCACTTCTGGTTTACTGTATACCTTGCACCTTGTTATTGACGATGAAACACAGAAATTGCATCCGAATTAAATACAAATGGCATAATGCCGACTTAATTACAAGAGGACAGACACTCTCACTTTCTATGATTTGGACCTCTCCTGTGAGTCCAGTTTTAGTTTCCGATGCTTCACTTCTGGTTTACTGTATGCCTTGCACCTTCTTATTGACAATGAGACACAGAAATGACATCGGAATTTAATCCAAAAGGCACAATGCCGACTTATGTACAAGAGGACTGACACTCTAACACTCAACTCTCTATGATTTGAACCTCTCCTGTGAGTCCAGTTTAGGATTCCGATGCTTCACTTCAGGGTTACTGTATCACTTGGACCTTCTTATTGATGATGAAACATAGAAATTGCATCCGAATTTAATACAAATGGCACAATGCCGACTTAAGTACAAGAGGACTGACACTCTCTATGATTTGAACCTCTCCTGTGAGTCCAGTTTTAGATTCCGAGGCTTCACTTCAGGTTTACTGTATACCTTGCACCTTCATATCGACGATGAAACACAGAAATTGCATCCGAATTTAATACAAAAGGCACAATGCCGACTTAAGTACAAGAGGACTGACACTTTAACGCTCTAACTCTCTATGATTTGAACCTCTCCTGTGAGTCCAGTTTAGGATTCCGATGCTTCACTTCAGGTTTACTGTATACCTTGGACCTTCTAATTGACGATGAAACACAGAAATTGCATCCGAATTTAATACAAATGGCACAATGCCGACTTAAGTACAAGAGGACTGACACTCTCACTTTCTATGATTTGAACCTCTCCTGTGAGTTCAGTTGTAGATTCCGATGCTTCACTGCAGGTTTACTGTATACCTCGCACCTTCTTATTGACGATGAAACAGAGAAATTGCATCGGAATTAAATTCAAAACGCACAATGCCGTCTTAAGTACAAGAGGACTGACACTCTCACTTTCTATGACTTGAACCACTCCTGTCAGTCCAGTTTTAGATTCCGATGCTTCACTTCAGGTTTACTGTATACCTTGCTGCTTCTTATTGACGATGAGAGACAGAAATTGCATCGGAATTTAATACAAATGGCACAATGCCGACTTAAGTACAAGAGGACTGACACTCTCACTTTCTATGATTTGAACCTCTCCTGTGAGTCCAGTTTTAGATTCAGGTGCTTCACTTCAGGTTTACTGTATCCCTTGGACCTTCTTATTGACGATGAAACACAGAAATTGCATCCGAATTTAATACAAATGGCACAATGCCGACTTAAGTACAAGAGGACTGACACTCTCACTTACTATGATTTGAACAACTCCTGTGAGTCCAGTTTTAGATTCCGATGCTTCACTACAGGTTTACTGTATCCCTTGGGCCCTCTTATTGACGAAGAAACACAGAGTTTGCATCTGAATTTAATACAAAAGGCACAATGCCGACTTAAGTACAAGAGGACAGACACTCTAACGCTCTAACTCTCTATGATTTGAACCTCTCCTGTGAGTCCAGTCTTGGATTCCGAAGCTTCACTACAGGTTTACTGTATCCCTTGGACCTTCTTACTGACGATGAAACACAGAGTTTGCATCTGAATTTAATACAAAAGGCACAATGCCGGCATAAGTACAAGAGGACTGACACTCTAACTTTCTATGATTTGAACATCTCCTGTGAGTCCAGTTTTAGATTCCGATGCTTCACTTCATGTTTACTGTATCCCTTTGACCTTCTTATTGACGATGAAACACAGAAATTGCATCCGAATTTAATACAAAAGGCACAATACCGACTTAAGTACAAGAGGAGTGAGTCTCTAACTTTCTATGATTTGAACTTCTCCTGTGAGTCCAGTTGTAGATTCCGATGCTTCACTTCAGGTTTACTGTATACTTTGCACCTTCATATCGACGATGAAACACAGAAATTGCATCCGAATTTAATACAAATGGCATAATGCCGACTTAATTACAAGAGGACTGACACTCTCACTTTCCATGATTTGAACCTCTCCTGTGAGTCCAGTTTTAGATTCCGATGCTTCACTTCAGGTTTACTGCATACCTTGCACCTTCTTATTGACGATGAAACACAGAAATTGCATCCGAATTTAATACAAATGGCATAATGCCGACTTAATTACAAGAGGACTGACACTCTCACTTTCTATGATTTGAACCTCTCCTGGGAGTCCAGTTTCAGATTCCGATGCTTCACTTCAGGTTTACTGTATCCCTTGGACCTTCTCATTGACGATGAAACACAGAAATTGCATCCGAATGTAATACAAATGGCACAATGCCGACTTAAGTACAAGAGGACTGACACTCTCACTTTCTATGATTTGAACCTCTCCTTTGAGGCCAGTTTTAGATTCCGATGCTTGACTTCAGGTTTACTGTATCCCTTGGACCTTCTTATTGACGATGAAACACAGAAATAGCATCCGAATTTAATACAAAAAACACAATACCGACTTAATTACAAGAGGAGTGAGTCTCTAACTTTCTATGATTTGAACTTCTCCTGTGAGTCCAGTTGTAGTTTCCGATGCTTCACTTCTGGTTTACTGTATACCTTGCACCTTCTTATTGACGATGAAACACAGAAATTGCATCCGAATTAAATACAAATGGCATAATGCCGACTTAATTACAAGAGGACAGACACTCTCACTTTCTATGATTTGGACCTCTCCTGTGAGTCCAGTTTTAGTTTCCGATGCTTCACTTCTGGTTTACTGTATGCCTTGCACCTTCTTATTGACAATGAGACACAGAAATGACATCGGAATTTAATCCAAAAGGCACAATGACGACTTATGTACAAGAGGACTGACACTCTAACACTCAACTCTCTATGATTTGAACCTCTCCTGTGAGTCCAGTTTAGGATTCCGATGCTTCACTTCAGGGTTACTGTATCACTTGGACCTTCTTATTGACGATGAAACACAGAAATTGCATCCGAATTTAATACAAATGGCACAATGCCGACTTAAGTACAAGAGGACTGACACTCTCTATGATTTGAACCTCTCCTGTGAGTCCAGTTTTAGATTCCGAGGCTTCACTTCAGGTTTACTGTATACCTTGCACCTTCATATCGACGATGAAACACAGAAATTGCATCCGAATTTAATACAAAAGGCACAATGCCGACTTAAGTACAAGAGGACTGACACTTTAACGCTCTAACTCTCTATGATTTGAACCTCTCCTGTGAGTCCAGTTTAGGATTCCGATGCTTCACTTCAGGTTTACTGTATACCTTGGACCTTCTTATTGACGATGAAACACAGAAATTGCATCCGAATTTAATACAAATGGCACAATGCCGACTTAAGTACAAGAGGACTGACACTCTCACTTTCTATGATTTGAACCTCTCCTGTGAGTTCAGTTGTAGATTCCGATGCTTCACTGCAGGTTTACTGTATACCTCGCACCTTCTTATTGACGATGAAACAGAGAAATTGCATCGGAATTAAATTCAAAACGCACAATGCCGTCTTAAGTACAAGAGGACTGACACTCTCACTTTCTATGACTTGAACCTCTCCTGTGAGTCCAGTTTTAGATTCCGATGCTTCACTTCAGGTTTACTGTATACCTTGCAGCTTCTTATTGACGATGAGAGACAGAAATTGCATCGGAATTTAATACAAATGGCACAATGCCGACTTAAGTACAAGTTGACTGACACTCTCATTTTCTATGATTTGAACCTCTCCTGTGAGTCCAGTTTTAGATTCAGGTGCTTCACTTCAGGTTTACTGTATCCCTTGGACCTTCTTATTGACGATGAAACACAGAAATTGCATCCGAATTTAATACAAATGGCACAATGCCGACTTAAGTACAAGAGGACTGACACTCTCAATTTCTATGATTTGAACAACTCCTGTGAGTCCAGTTTTAGATTCCGATGCTTCACTAAAGGTTTACTGTATCCCTTGGACCCTCTTATTGACGAAGAAACACAGAGTTTGCATCTGAATTTAATACAAAAGGCACAATGCCGACTTAAGTACAAGAGGGCTGACACTCTAACTTTCAATGATTTGAACATCTCCTGTGAGTCCAGTTTTAGATTCCGATGTTTCACTTGAGGTTTACTGTACCCCTTGGACCTTCTTATTGACGATGAAACACAGAAATTGCATCCGAAATTAATACAAAAGGCACAATAGCGACTTAAGTACAAGAGGACTGACACTCTCACTTTCTATGGTTTGAACCTCTCGTGTGAGTCCAGTTTTAGAAATCCGATGCTTCACTTCAGGTTTACTGTATACCTTGCACCTTCATATTGAGGATGAAACACAGAAATTGCATCCGAATTTAATACAAAAGGGACAATGCCGACATAAGTACAAGAGGACAGACACTCTAACGCTCTAACTCTATATGATTTGAACCTATCCTGTGAGTCCAGTCTTAGATTCCGAAGCTTCACTACAGGTTTACTGTATCCCTTGGACCTTCTTATTGACGATGAAACACAGAGTTTGCATCTGAATTTAATACAAAAGGCAAAATGCCGGCTTAAGTACAAGAGGACTGACACTCTAACTTTCTATGATTTGAACATCTCCTTTGAGTCCAGTTTCAGATTCCGATGCTTCACTTCATGTTTACTGTATCCCTTTGACCTTCTTATTGACGATGAAACACAGAAATTGCATCCGAATTTAATACAAATGGCACAATGGCGACTTAAGTACTAGAGGACTGATTCTCTCACTTTCCATGATTTGAACCTCTCCTTGAGTCCAGTTTTAGATTCCGATGCTTCACTTCAGGTTTACTGAATACCTTGCACCTTCTTATTGACTATGAAACACAGAAATTGCATCCGAATTTAATACAAATGGCATAATGCCGACTTAATTACAAGAGGACTGACACTCTCACTTTCCATGATTTGAACCTCTCCTGTGAGTCCAGTTTTAGATTCCGATGCTTCACTTCAGGTTTACTGCATACCTTGCACCTTCTTATTGACGATGAAACACAGAAATTGCATCCGAATTAAATACAAATGGCATAATGCCGACTTAATAACAAGAGGACTGACACTCTCACTTCCTATGATTTGAACCTCTCCTGTGAGTCCAGTTTCAGATTCCGATGCTTCACTTCAGGTTTACTGTATCCCTTGGACCTTCTCATTGACGATGAAACACAGAAATTGCATCCGAATTTAATACAAATTGCACAATGCCGACTTAAGTACAAGAGGACTGACACTCTCACTTTCTATGATTTGAACCTCTCCTGTGAGTTCAGTTGTAGATTCCGATGCTTCACTTCAGGTTTACTGTATACCTTGCACCTTCTTATTGACGATGAAACACAGATATTGCATCCGAATTAAATACAAATGGCACAATACCGACTTAAGTACAAGAGGAGTGAGTCTCTAACTTTCTATGATTTGAACTTCTCCTGTGAGTCCAGTTGTAGATTCCGATGCTTCACTTCAGGTTTACTGTATACCTTGCACCTTCTTATTGACGATGAAACACAGAAATTGCATCCGAATTAAATACAAATGGCATAATGCCGACTTAATTACAAGAGGACAGACACTCTCAGTTTCTATGATTTGAACCTCTCCTGTGAGTCCAGTTTTAGTTTCCGATGCTTCACTTCAGGTTTTCTGTATCCCTTGGACCTTCTTATTGACGATGAAACACAGAAATTGCAGCCGAATTTAATACAAATGGCACAATGCAGACTTAAGTACAAGAGGACTGACACCCTCACTTTCTATGATTCGAACCGCTGCTGTGAGTCCAGTTTTAGATTCCGATGCTTCACTTCTGGTTTACTGTATGCCTTGCACCTTCTTATTGACAATGAGACACAGAAATGACATCGGAATTTAATCCAAAAGGCACAATGCCGACTTATGTACAAGAGGGCTGACACTCTAACACTCTAACTCTCTATGATTTGAACCTCTCCTGTGAGTCCAGTTTAGGATTCCGATGCTTCACTTCAGGGTTACTGTATCACTTGGACCTTCTTATTGACGATGAAACACAGAAATTGCATCCGAATTTAATACAAATGGCACAATGCCGTCTTAAGTACAAGAGGACTGACACTCTCACTTTCTATGACTTGAACCTCTCCTGTCAGTCCAGTTTTAGATTCCGATGCTTCACTTCAGGTTTACTGTATACCTTGCAGCTTCTTATTGACGATGAGAGACAGAAATTGCATCGGAATTTAATACAAATGGCACAATGCCGACTTAAGTACAAGAGGACTGACACTCTCACTTTCTATGATTTGAACCTCTCCTGTGAGTCCAGTTTTAGATTCAGATGCTTCACTTCAGGTTTACTGTATCCCTTGGACCTTCTTATTGACGATGAAACACAGAAATTGCATCCGAATTTAATACAAATGGCACAATGCCGACTTAAGTACAAGAGGACTGACACTCTCACTTTCTATGATTTGAACAACTCCTGTGAGTCCAGTTTTAGATTCCGATGCTTCACTACAGGTTTATTGTATCCCTTGGACCCTCTTATTGACGAAGAAACACAGAGTTTGCATCTGAATTTAATACAAAAGGCACAATGCCGACTTAAGTACAAGAGGGCCGACACTCTAACTTTCAATGATTTGAACATCTCCTGTGAGTCCAGTTTTAGATTCCGATGCTTCACTTGAGGTTTACTGTACCCCTTGGACCTTCTTATTGACGATGAAACACAGAAATTGCATCCGAAATTAATACAAAAGGCACAATGGCGATTTAAGTACAAGATGACTGACACTCTCACCTTCCATGATTTGAACCTCTGCTGTGAGTCCAGTTTTTGATTCCGATGCTGCACTTCAGGTTTACTGTATACCTTGCGGCTTCATATTGACGATGAAACACAGAAATTGCATCCGAATTTAATACAAATGGCGTAATGCCGACTTAATTACAAGAGGACTGACACTCTCACTTTCTATTATTTGAACCTCTCCTGTGAGTCCAGTTTTAGTTTCCGATGCTTCACTTCAGGTTTTCTGTATCCCTTGGACCTTCTTATTGGCGATGAAACACAGAAATTGCAGCCGAATTTAATACAAATGGCACAATGCAGGCTTAAGTACAAGAGGAATGACACCCTCACTTTCTATGATTTGAACCGCTCCTGTGAGTCCAGTTTTAGATTCCGATGCTTCACTTCTGGTTTACTGTATGCCTTGCATCTTCTTATTGACAATGAGACACAGAAATGACATCGGAATTTAATCCAAAAGGCACAATGCCGACTTATGTACAAGAGGACTGACACTCTAACACTCTAACTCTCTATGATTTGAACCTCTCCTGTGAGTCCAGTTTAGGATTCCAATGCTTCAATTCAGGGTTACTGTATCACTTGGACCTTCTTATTGACGATGAAACACAGAAATTGCATCCGAATTTAATACAAATGGCACAATGCCGACTTAAGTACAAGAGGACTGACACTCTCTATGATTTGAACCTCTCCTGTGAGTCCAGTTTAGGATTCCGATGCTTCACTTCAGGTTTACTGTATACCTTGGACCTTCTGATTGACGATGAAGCACAAAAATTGCATCCGAATTTAATATAAATGGCACAATGCCGACTTAAGTACAAATGGACTGACACTCTCACTTTCTATGATTTGAACCTCTCCTGTGAGTTCAGTTGTAGATTCCGATGCTTCACTGCAGGTTTACTGTATACCTCGGACCCTCTTATTGACGATGAAACAGAGAAATTGCATCGGAATTAAATTCAAAACGCACAATGCCGTCTTAAGTACAAGAGGACTGACACTCTCACTTTCTATGACTTGAACCTCTCCTGTGAGTCCAGTTTTAGATTCCGATGCTTCACTTCAGGTTTACTGTATACCTTGCAGCTTCTTATTGACGATGAGAGACAGAAATTGCATCGGGATTTAATACAAATGGCACAATGCCGACTTAAGTACAAGAGGACTGACACTCTCACTTTCTATGATTTGTACCTCTCCTGTGAGTTCAGTTGTAGATTCCGATGCTTCAATGCAGGTTTACTGTATACCTCGCACCTTCTTATTGACGATGAAACAGAGAAATTGCATCGGAGTTAAATTCAAAATGCACAATGCCGTCTTACGTACAAGAGGACTGACACTCTCACTTTCTATGACTTGAACCCCTCCTGTCTGTCCAGTTTTAGATTCCGATGCTTCACTTCAGGTTTACTGTATACCTTGCAGCTTCTTATTGACGATGAGAGACAGAAATTGCATCGGAATTTAATACAAATGGCACAATGCCGACTTAAGTACAAGAGGACTGACACTCTCACTTTCTATGATTTGAACCTCTCCTGTGAGTCCAGTTTTAGATTCAGGTGCTTCACTTCAGGTTTACTGTATCCCTTGGACCTTCTTATTGACGATGAAACACAGAAATTGCATCCGAATTTAATACAAATGGCACAATGCCGACTTAAGTACAAGAGGACTGACACTCTCACTTTCTATGATTTGAACAACTCCTGTGAGTCCAGTTTTAGATTCCGATGCTTCACTACAGGTTTACTGTATCCCTTGGACCCTCTTATTGACGAAGAAACACAGAGTTTGCATCTGAATTTAATACAAAAGGCACAATGCCGACTTAAGTACAACAGGGCTGACACTCTAACTTTCAATGATTTGAACATCTCCTGTGAGTCCAGTTTTAGATTCCGATGCTTCACTTGAGGTTTACTGTACCCCTTGGACCTTCTTATTGACGATGAAACACAGAAATTGCATCCGAAATTAATACAAAAGGCACAATGGCGATTTAAGTACAAGATGACTGACACTCTCACTTTCCATGATTTGAACCTCTGCTGTGAGTCCAGTTTTTGATTCCGATGCTGCACTTCAGGTTTACTGTATACCTTGCGGCTTCTTATTGACGATGAAACACAGAAATTGCATCCGAATTTAATACAAATGGCGTAATGCCAACTTAATTACAAGAGGACTGACACTCTCACTTTCTATTATTTGAACCTCTCCTGCGGGTCCAGTTTTAGTTTCCGATGCTTCACTTCAGGTTTTCTGTATCCCTTGGACCTTCTTATTGACGATGAAACACAGAAATTGCAGCCGAATGTAATACAAATGGCACAATGCAGGCTTAAGTACAAGAGGACTGACACCCTCACTTTCTATGATTTGAACCGCTCCTGTGAGTCCAGTTTTAGATTCCGATGCTTCACTTCTGGTTTACTGTATGCCTTGCACCTTCTTATTGACAATGAGACACAGAAATGACATCGGAATTTAATCCAAAAGGCACAATGCCGACTTATGTACAAGAGGACTGACACTCTAACACTCTAACTCTCTATGATTTGAACCTCTCCTGTGAGTCCAGTTTAGGATTCCGATGCTTCACTTCAGGGTTACTGTATCACTTGGACCTTCTTATTGACGATGAAACACAGAAATTGCATCCGAATTTAATACAAATGGCACAATGCCCACTTAAGTACAAGAGGACTGACAGTCTCACTTTCTATGATTTGAACCTCTCCTGTGAGTTCAGTTGTAGGTTCCGATGCTTCACTGCAGGTTTACTGTATACCTCGGACCTTCTTATTGACGATGAAACAGAGAAATTGCATCGGAATTAAATTCAAACGCACAATGCCGTCTTAAGTACAAGAGGACTGACACTCTCACTTTCTATGACTTGAACCTCTCCTGTGTGTCCAGTTTTAGATTCCGATGCTTCACTTCAGGTTTACTGTATACCTTGCAGTTTCTTATTGACGATGAGAGACAGAAATTGCATCGGAATTTAATACAAATGGCACAATGCCGACTTAAGTACAAGAGGACTGACACTCTCACTTTCTATGATTTGAACAACTCCTGTGAGTCCAGTTTTAGATTCCGATGCTTCACTACAGGTTTACTGTATCACTTGGACCCTCTTATTGACGAAGAAACACAGAGTTTGCATCTGAATTTAGTACAAAAGGCACAATGCCGACTTAAGTACAAGAGGCTGACACTCTAATTTTCTATGATTTGAACATCTCCTGTGAGTCCAGTTTTAGATTCCGATGCTTCACTTCAGGTTACTGTACCCCTTGGACCTTCTTATTGACGATGAAACACAGAAATTGCATCCGAAATTAATACAAAAGGCACAATGGCGGTTTAAGTACAAGATGACTGACACTCTCACTTTCCATGATTTGAACCTCTGCTGTGAGTCCAGTTTTAGATTCCGATGCTGCACTTCCGGTTTACTGTATACCTTGCGGCTTCTTATTGACGATGAAACACAGAAATTGCATCCGAATTTAATACAAATGGCGTAATGCCGACTTAATTGCAAGAGGACTGACACTCTTACTTTCTATTATTTGAACCTCTCCTGTGAGTCCAGTTTTAGATTCCGATGCTTCTCTTCAGGATTACTGTATCCCTTGGACCTTCTTATTGATGATGAAACACACAAATTGCATCCGAATTTAATACAAATGGCACAATGCAGACATAAGTACAAGAGGACTGACACTCTCACTTTCTATGATTTGAACCTCTCCTGTGAGTCCAGTTTAGTTTCCGATGCTTCACTTCAGTTTTTCTTTATCCCTTGGACGTTCTTTTGACGATTGAA